>NW_027507786.1:2133314-2530814 GCF_037356315.1 Lithobates pipiens
GATGACATCGCTGGACCTGGGACAGGTAAGTGTGATTTCTATTAAAAGTCAGCAGCTGCCAATATTAGTAGCTGCTGGCTTTTAATATATTTTTTTTTTTTTTAAGGTGCAGCTCCTCTTTAAAGTAGCGCAGTGCCCTATCGCAAAAAAGGCTTGGTCACAAAGGGGGGTAAACCTTCCATGGGCTGAAGAGGTTAAACTTATATGCAAAGTTGTGTGTTTCTTTTTTTTTTTTACACTGTTGTACTCCAAGCTGCACACACGCACCTCCGCTTACAATTAAAGCGGGGTTCCACCGTTTTTTATTTATTTTTTGGTGGGGGGGGGTTAATTGCAAGAAGTACGTTTTCAAATTTTTGTACTTTTATTTTTTTTTTATTTTTTTTTTTCTAATGCTCCTGCTGCCGTTTTTCGGTATTCGAAAGACTTTAATAAAAACGTCTCCTGACATTTTCCATTTTGCTTGTGGGCATGTGAAGCCCACAGGCATTGTCTTCCGGGACACTGTGCTGCTAATGTCCCAGCATGCACCGCCCGTATATTCCTCCGATCTGGTGCCTGGGCGCCGCACTGACTCCTGGGAAATTGAAAAAACGATCCAGGAGCCAGTGCGGCCAACAGGAAGCCCATGACCTGTTGCGGAAGCCCCGCCCATATCTGCAGAAGCACCGCCCCTTTCCGGAATCTCCAGGACCAGGAAATTAAAGAAGAAAAAAAAAGAAAAAAAACACAAGATGACAGCAGCAAGGTAAGGGGGATATCGAGCAATTAGACAACAAGATAATCCTATAGGCATAGGAGTAGGTATTTGGGTGGAGCTTCGCTTTTAATGCGTTTTTGCTTTGGCTGAATCGACTTCAGCCCATGAGCAGAAATTGCATCATCCCAACGCAAACCAGTCAAGAAGGCCGAAGATCCAGAAGAGGTCGGTACCTGCGGAGGAGCCTGCAGTCATTGCATCACTGGAGAGGAAGTGAGAATAGTTCTTTTGTTTTCCTACACTTTAAAAAATAAAATTTAGAGCATAGAAGATTAAAACCCTTATCTGTTTTATTTTTTCTGCCAGTGTCCCACTGGTGCAATTATCACCTCTTCTGGTGAAGGCTCTAAAATGTTAGGATTTCCCCCCCACTTCATGTCTTGGTAGAAGTGAGCACCGTACAAATAGAGGCTAAATCTCCCCAGTGGGAACCTAGACCTCAATAAAAACTTGACAGAGGGTCTAACCATTCCACAGTTTATCCATAACAATTCATTTTTTATAACTATTTCAGCATTTAGTTTAGTTAAAAAAAAAAAAAAAAAAAGGCTTTTGTTGCATACATTACGAATATGTGTGAAGCCACACTGACGTGTCACTAGCACTAAACCAGGGGCCTGTAATCTGGCCCATCACTCTGGGGGGGGGGGGGGGGGGTTGATTGTGGTCAATCGCAGTAAAGAATTGCCCCTGGGTCAGTGAGTGAAATGGTACCCATGTTTCATTGGGACATGGGGCGCCCCTGTGTTGGTGGGAGGAGGGGGGTGCCCACGTGTGTGTCGTGGGGGGGGAGGGGGCGCTCCTGTGTCGGTGGTCAATGAGAGTAATGGACCTCGTGTAGAGGAGGGGGTGTTTTGTAGTCCTAATAAGGGCCAGTTCCCACTGTTGGCGATGTCCGAGATCGGATGTGATTCGCACCGCAGTGCAAATCGCATGCAGTCTCTGTGTCATGTGACAGATAGTATGGCTGAATTTGCATCGCATTCGGACCAAACTCGTACAGGACCCCTTTTTTTTGTTCCTGCATCGCAGCAGTGGCAACCGGCCCTTAGAGTGACACTGCTCCCCTGTAAATACAGCTAATCGTTTTTTGTTCTTGTATCCCTACCTTGATGGCAAGCTCTGCTGTTCAGGATCCTTGCGGATCTTGCCTGTATGTTGTCATACTACACACACAAACGCACACACACACAACAGCGACACTACGTGTGCCTATAAATAGCCAGCCGTTGGCATCTTGGGCACACATCAACTAGAAAAATAACTCCTGTGATATTTATAACTATCCATGTAGTAAGTGGAGACTTCTCTTCCATATGATGTGTGACGGCCGCCATATGTGTATGGAGCCTTGTGATACGGGGATTGTGGAAGGTTTTCAGTGTTGCCACACTGTTTCTGCCATAGCTGTGTGTGCCCCTTTTAGTTTTATTCTCCCGATGAGCACTGCATGCACTGATCAAGTTTGTTACTAAATTTTAAAGTGTGTGTTTTTTTTTTTTATATTGCATGCTAAGCATTAAGTGCCCGTTCACACTACCGCGACTTAGCCGCCTGACAAGTCGCGCTCCGTTCTGTACTTAGAAGCGACTCAAGTCGCTCCGACTTAGAAAAAGGTTCCTGTAGTATTTTTGGGGCGACTTCAGGCGACTTGCGTTGACTTCTATACAGTAGTCGTTTTGCAAGTCGCTGCTGAAGTCGTGTGCAGGTCGTGTCACCCCTGTGTAAACCGGCACTAAGGTTAAAAAAAAAAAAAAAAAAAAAAAAAACCCTGTGTGCAGCTAAATATACACCCCCCCCCCTATACTTACCTGAGCCCCATCTCGATCCAGCGCTGTGGCTCTCTACACTCCCTGTTTCTGTCCTCACTGGATATAGAGGCTCCTGCTGCTGTCAATTACAGCCTGTGAGGAGGAAGCAGAGGATGGGGCAGAGCCACACTGCACGCGCCTCGGGATCAAGCCTACACTAGTGCCCCATAGCAGATGGCTTGCTTGGGGGGGGGGGGGGGGGGTTGGGGAACAGACAAAGCAGTTCAGTATCTTTAGTTAAAAATGCCACCTCCTGCCTCTGAATTTTCATGGGCCGGCGTCTTCTGGGGGGTTCAGGATTTTTGGGGGGGGTCGTTCAGGATTTGGGCCAGCGTCTTGGGCGGGGGGGTTCAGGATTTGGGCCAGCGTCTTTGGGGCGGGGGGGGGGGGTCAGGATTTGGGCCGGTGTCTTGGGCGGGCGGGGTTCAGGATTTGGGCCGGCGTCTTTTGGGCGGGGTTCAGGATTTGGGCCGGCGTCTTTTGGGCGGGGTTCAGGATTTGGGGCCGGCGTCTTTTGGGCGGGGTTCAGGATTTGGGCCGGCGTCTTTTGGGCGGGGGGGGGTCAGGATTTGGGCCGGCGTCTTTTGGGCGGGGTTCAGGATTTGGGCCGGCGTCTTTTGGGCGGGGTTCAGGATTTGGGCCGGCGTCTTTTGGGCGGGGGTGGGTTCAGGATTTGAGCTGGGTCTGAGATCTATGGCTTTGTTCACTGGCACTTGGGTTGTCTGTTCTAAATATTTCTAAGGTTTTGCAGAGTGCCACCAAAAAAGTATTTGAGAGTTTCAGTAAACACTTTGGAATGGTTCCAGCACACAAATGTCAGACTAATGATAGAAGTAGACGGCTGTTTTCGGAGGTGCTTTAAATGACTCTCAATGCTTGTATTGATTACATTGGTGCCTTTCTTTGGGTCTGGTGAATGTGGTAGCAGAAGCCTCCTCCTGCCCCCTCCTGTATCTGATAATGGTAGGGAGGTCCTGTGTTTATCACTTGGCAGCAGTCAGGTCTCAGTGCTGGTCTCAGCACAGACACGTCGGGCCCCCGGCTATCAGCCTTGTACTGTACACACTGATGATTAATCGGAGGTCCCAGCAGTGCTCTGATTGCGTTTTAATCGGCACGACAAGCTGCTGCCAGTCCACTATCCCCAAATACACGATTTCAGCACATTGCTGAGTTGAAGAGTAAAGTGTGGCTCGGCATGTTTAGAGGAAAAGGCTCCATATGTGTCTCTGGGAAGTGGGTGATTGTAGACCTCGGTCACCGCTGTCAGCTTACTTCCTGCACTGACAGTAGCTCTTTGTCTGAGCAGACAGGCCGCCTGTAATCATGTCCGTGCCTTTATATGAGTGCGAATAGAGGTTTACTGGACTCTGCCCCTCCACAGAGAGAGGCTTTGTATGGGATGTCTCTTAAGGTGCCACATGGGCACTGGCAGCATGGCAGAGGCACAAGTGTAATTATGTGGCCATGTTTGCTTTTTACACCAGCAGAGTCCACTTCCTGACGTTGCAGAGCCGCTCAGCGGCCGCACTCTACAGATGTTCAGCAGGGGTGTCTCCTTCTAAAACGTAACTAAACCCTCTCAAACATCAACTATTTTTAATACTTCTGCTGCGAGTATTAGGAAAATGGGAAGATGCATTCTTCTAAATTGTTTTAAAGGTGTGTGTGTGTGTGTGTGTGTTAGAGCTGGCCAAAATGAGAATCAAGATTATTATTTTATTTTTTTTGCTTGGAATAAAAAGATCACAATTCTTATGACGTAAAATCTCTTACATTATACCAAAAAATTGGTTGACTTTACTGGTTAGTGTTTTTTTATTTTTATTAAAGTAACTTTAAAAAAAAAATCATTTGCAAGACCGCTGCGCGAATACAATGTGACATAAAATATTGCAACAACTACCATTTTGTTCTCTAGGGTGTCTACTAAAATGTGTGTGTGTATTTTGTTTGGGGGGGTCTTCTTCTTCTTCTCCTTCTCCTTCTCCTTCTCTTCTTCTCCTTCTCCTTCTCCTTCTCCTTCTCCTTCTCCTTCTTCTCCTTCTCCTTCTCCTTCTCCTTCTCCTTCTCCTTCTCCTTCTCCTTCTCCTTCTCCTTCTCCTTCTCCTTCTCCTTCTCCTTCTCCTTCTCCTTCTCCTTCTCCTTCTCCTTCTCCTTCTCCTTCTCCTTCTCCTTCTCCTTCTCCTTCTTCTTCTCCTCACGCACCCACGATTTTCCCCTGCTTTTAAGGGGGGGGAAGTGTGTGTTATACGCCGATAGTCACTTTTATAAAAAAAAAAAATTATTTTATTATAACCTTTTTCTGGCACTTGTTGCTTAGAAGTTATGACCTATAATTTATCTTTTTTTTTTTTTTTTTTTTCTCATATATATACAGAAAAAGGTTGGGCATGAAGGGGTTGAGATGCACAGAAAACATCACACTTTATGGCCTAAAAGTCTATGTAGTCAGGCTGTGCACTGATAAACGGCACTCCCCCCCCCCCCCCCCCCCCCCCCCACGCGCACACACAGTCATTGGACTGTTACTGTTCCTGGTCTTTGGTATCTTCAGATCCAATATTTTATACAAATCACAACTCGGCAGTTCTGTATTCTGTGGACCCATACACACTGGTCCAAACTAAAAATGGGGGGGGGGTGGAGGAGGAAGAGGAATCTGGGTTGTGGTCCTGCGTTTGGAGCGTATCGTACACTGTATGCATGTAAAAGTTTGTGGAAATGTATAAAGGGCAAATGTACTCCTATTGGTTGCCGCTGCTGCCACCCGGGACCAGCATTGTAATATCAACAATGTGTAATCCACGGCACCTGCACCACTGATTTACATGTTGGCCCCAAATGACCGCCTGTGTCACAGCAAACACGGATGTTGTGGTAGTGGGGCCTATAAATAATGTGTAATCAGAAGCTACCGAACACACACTGATTATTTTCTGATGTTGGCCCTGAGCAGCAGCGCCAGCCAGTTGAATAACATTGGCACAAACATTACATGCAGACATTGTACAGACACGGCTCTTACTTGGGGTGTTGTTCTAAGCCTCGTCTATGGAGTTTGACATACATGTGTGAATGGGCGCTGAATAAAACCTGCTATGAGTGACCATAGAAGATCTCATCGCTGTTCAAACTTCCTGTAGATGTGGGTTGCCTGGCTGCCACTTGAAATCACTGGTTTGAAACCCATATATGCATATGACTTTTTTTATTTTTTTATTTATTTAACCACTTGCTGACCTCCCACAGTAAATATACTTCATTACTTTGCTGTTAACCACTTAAGCCCCAGACCAATTTGCAGCCAAAGGACCAGGCCCCTTTTTGCGATTCAGCACTGCGTCGCTTTAACTGACAATTGTGCGGCGTGACTCCCAAACAAAATTGGAGTCCTTCCTTTCCTTTTTATTTATTTATTTTTATTTATTTTTTTTTTTCCCACAAATAGCTTTCTTTTGTTGGTATTTGATTACCTCTGCGTTTTTTTTATTTTTTGTGCTATAAACAAAAATAGAGCGACAATTAAAAAAAAAATATATATATTTTTTTTTTACTTTTTGCTATAATAAATATCCCCAAAAATATATATAAAAAAAAACGATTTTTTCCTCAGTTTAGGCTGATACGTATTCTACATATTTTTGGTAAAAAAAAATCGCAATTAGCGATTTATTGGTTTGAGCAAAAGTTATAGGAGATAGTTTTATAGCTTATTTATTTATTTGTGACTGCGACATTATGGCGGACACATCGGACATTTTTTACACATTTTTTTGGGACCCTTGTCATTTATACAGCAATCGGTGCTATTTAAATGCATGGATTCCTGTGTAAATGGCAGTGAAGGAGTTGACCACTAGGTGGCGGGGAGGGGTTAAGTGTGTGTCTTTAACTGTAGGGGGCGTGGCTTGGCAGCTGACGTCGCTGATCTTTCCCTATAACAGGGAACAGATGATCAGTGACAGGCTCAATAGGAAGCACGGGGAGTGGTTTGTTTACACTTGCCTCTCCTCGTTCTTCAGCTCTGTGACCCGATCGCGGGACACCAGCGGCTATCAGGTCCGCTGGTCCCACACTCATGGAGGTCAGGACCGGGTCGGGAGCGTGTCGCCGGCGGCGCACTCGCGTCCCACGACTGGGCCCTTAAAGCGGACCTCCACCCTGAAGTGCAAGTTCCGCTCATCTGATTCCCCCCCCCCCCCCCCCCTCCGGTGCCACAATCGGCACCTTTCAGGGGGGGACGGGGGTGCAGATACCTGGATAATCCAGGTATCTGCACCCACTTCCGAGACAAGCTCGCCGCAGATAATCACCCCCGTTTTGTTCTGGGAAACACACAGTTCCCAGGACACAATTGGGACTAGTGGAGACGCGCAGCGCGACTCGCGCATGAGCAGTAGGGAACCGGGCAGTGAAGCCGCAACGCTTCACTTCCCGATTCCCTGACAGAGGATGGCGGCGGTGGCAGCAGCGAGATGAGCGATCGCTCGTCATCTGCCGCCGACATCGCTGGACCCTGGGACAGGTAAGTGTCCATTTTATTAAGTCAGCAGCTGCAATATTTGTAGCTGCTGGCTTTTAATATTTTTCTTAAAGGTGCAGCTCCTCTTTAAAGGGCAAAGTACAGGTATGTGCTTGTGCCCAGCCGTGCCATTCTGCCGACGTATATGTGCAGAAGGCGGTCCTTAAGCAGTTAAATACCCGTGTTATGGCAGCAGCTAGCTGCCATAACCCCCAGTATAGTTTGGTGTTTGTTTGTTTTTTTGTTTTTGTTTTTTAATGCCACGTGCAGATTCACTCCACTCCAGGATCGCTTTTAGAGGCAGTGGGAGAGATGCTGCTTCCCAGGAGTTTCCGAGCTTACCAGAGACATTGTTAAACCCGGAAGCGATCCAATGTGAACGTTCCCTGGGCAAGATGGCCCCCCACTTGTCTCTCCGCCCTTGGAGCGACCTCTAACACCACTTCTGGTTCCCAGGCATAAACTTTTAACCTTTTTATAAAAAAATAAAAATAAATCAAAACAAAAAAAAGGGGGAAGGTCTGACATTTTGACTTTAAACATGCATACATAATTCAAACTTTCTATTACAAGGGCCAACATTCCTTGTAATGGGAATAAAAGTGTGCTCGTGCGCAGAAGCAAACGCATACATGCGTATGTAAACGGTGCTTAAACCACACGTGAGATATCGCCGTGATCGTTAGAGCAACAATTCTAACATTTGACCTCCTGTAACTAAACTGATAACCTGTAAAAAAAAAAAAAAAAAAAAATGTGTCGCCAATGGAGATCTAAATACCGTCGTTTGTCACCATTCCATTTTAAAGCGTGACATGTTGGGTATTTATTATGCGTAACCTCTTTCACATTTGTCCAAAAATAGTGGGGTTACTTTTATTTTTTCCCAAAAAAAAGTGTTTTCAAAGACCGCTTTGTGAATACCGTGTGATATTAAATACTGCAACGATCCCCATTTTATTCTCTAGGGTCTCTGCCCAAAAAAAAAAAAATGTTTGGGCTTCTAAGTATTTTTCCACTGAATAATACTGATTTAAACTTTGTAAGCAAAAATTTCCAGAAAAAGCCTGGTCAGCAAGCGCTTGCATTATTTCGACATATTTGTTCTAGGTCTGTGACGTAACAGCCAGGCAACTAAGGTGTTTTCAGCAGGAAAGGAATGTGAGCCCAGCAATGGCCCCCACATGAGGGGTGCGCACTGTACGGCGAGAGCTCCCATTACCTGGAGACGAGGAACAATGCTCTGCACATTGGCAAACAAATCATCAGGTCCTATCCAGTGCAATGTGCTGAATCACTACCTGACCTATATAGATCATTTAAGAGACATTCCCTGGAGGCTATTATAATAAACCTGCCGAGACCTGCGAGATGAAAAGTACACGGAGTGGTGAGGACACAAAGTTGCAGGACCTGTTTGGATCTCATGCCTGGGCAGATCGTGTCCCTTGTGTACTTGGAGTCCTTTAGCCATTCTGAAACTGTAGCCTGGTCCATCTATTTATAAACATCCGGGACCTCGGGTTTTAGACAAATCCACATGGAATTCCTCTTTTGGGAAATCTGAAATCTGCAAATTTAAAGTTGACCCTTCCTGCACTGCAAGAGTTAAATGCTTGTTAAGTCCCCATTCACAAGGAGCGTACTGGTGGAGGACCGTGCGTCCCGGGCAGGCCCGTTCATGTCAGTTGGGATGTAGCCGCTGCATGCACAGAGACACTGCTCCTCCCAGTCTGACATCCGTGTGGGTGCGTGTCCCTGAATGCACCATGTCTGCATGCACAGACGCCAGATTAGGAGCTGTGTCTGTGCACTGCCTGCGTCTCAAATGGCATCAATGGGTCTGCCTGCATGAGGATGCGCGGCATACCTGTGCATTTGTGTGGCTGAACTCGGCCCTCCACGGATTTATGGTTTGGTATGCCCTGTGCGAACGAGGCCCAAGTCTAAAGCCAGCCATAGATCGCATCTCAGCCAGTTCAGCAGGGACCGGCCAGGATTAGATCTGTCTATGGGCAAGCTTGTACTTTGATCAGTCGGCCTGTTAGATTCCTGCGATGTACATGGATCCCCCAGAGGGGTGTGTGTGGTGTTTTTATTTTATTTTTATTTGAAAGTGGAGTTGCTTGTTTTAATGACCAATGTTCCTAATCATTTCTTTTGCAGTAAGCTGACCACAGCTGGAGATCCCATGGAAGGAATTAAAAATGCAGGTGACAAAAAAGGTGAGCGGCTAAACAATTCCTTGCTCTGCCATTGTGCAGTTTTGTATTTCATTAAACCTTTTTGGCTGCCCGGGGTTTTCTCTCCCCCCCCCCCCCCCCCCCCCTCCCCCTCCTCCTTCTCCTTCTCCTCCTTCTCCTCCTCCTTCTCCTCCTTCTCCTCCTTCTCCTCCTTCTCCTCCTTCTCCTCCTTCTCCTCCTTCTCCTCCTTCTCCTCCTTCTCCTCCTTCTCCTCCTTCTCCTCCTTCTCCTCCTTCTCCTCCTTCTCCTCCTTCTCCTCCTTCTCCTCCTTCTCCTCCTTCTTCTCCTTCTTCTCCTTCTTCTCCTCCTTCTTCTCTGTTTTTGCAAGACGTGCAGGACTCTAGTGCTCATCAATGTAGTAAAACCGATAGAGTGTGTGTGTATATTACTGTATGCGGCCAGAGGTCAGTGGGCACTGGTGGCTCCCAGTGCTTCCTGGAAAACTCGGACACTCCCAGTTGGGTAGGGTGGGCATAATGTTCATCAGAGCACCCGGAAGTGTTAGTAGTTCCTTAGTGTCAACCAGCGCACCCGCACCTCTGGCCACATACAGTACTGCATACACGGTGCCTCCGCACCTTTAGCCACATACAGTACTGCATACACCAGCAGTGGTTGTGGAACGAGTTTCCATTGTTTCTTATGGGGAAACTCGCTTTGCTATAAGAGTGCTTTGGATTACAAGCATGTTTCTGGAACAATTTATGCTCGTAATCCAAAGGTATTACTGTGTGTGTGATAGATATAGATATTGTTAATCAAATATCCATATATAGAGTGGTGAATAATGGATCATGATTATTTCACATAAATTCATAAAGTGTCCTTGTGAAAAACAAAATCATTTTGATTTTGCTCTTTTCAAAACCCTCCACCTCCGTGCCTTTTTTTTTTATTAGGATTCCTGTGCTCCCTCCACCAGATGTGCCCTCACCTTTTTATATCTTCTAAAATCGTGCCTTGTTAATGATTATTCCTCTGGAACTCTCTTCACAATGACCATGCAACACACATACACTCACATTTTAAAAACTTCAACCGGCATATGTATATTCCACAGCTGGTGCTAGGACGATCATGTCACCCGTCGGCCAGTTCTGCAGCTTCGGCTGTTAGTGTAACCTCCGCCTGTTGCACACTGTCCTTCCCTTCCTCCTTGTTCTGTGTTCATCAGCCTCTCAGGTCCCTCCATACATACCTCCTTTTGTGCTATCCCAATGCTACTTTATACATCACAGCCGGCGTTGAATACCTGGGGCTGTGATCTTACCCCTTGGTGCAGCGCTTTTGCTTAGCGGCCAGCAGCAAGTCACATGATAGAGGGGAGGAGTCACCGGGTGATTTGCACTATGAAGAAGCCCTGGGTGGGGAGGTGTCTCTTTAAAGATGCAGTGGTGTTAAGATTTTCAGTCTATTTGGAAGTTTCCTTTTGATTAAAGCTGAACTCTGGGCTAGTGTCAAATCTACCTATACAGACTACCGTCCCGTCTGTCCCCCCCCACCTCTGCCTTTTTTTTTTTTTTTTTTTTTGGTCTAGAGCTGGGGTCCTCCACTGTGGTGCAGGGGCTGGATGCGACGGCCCTTTGCTAGCCTTTATCCAGCCCTTGGGGCACTATTCCCCCCTCACTAATGCCCACCAATGGGGCCTTAGTCGTGTGTACACACACACGCACACATGCTGACCAATGGGGCACTGGTCCCCCCCCACACACACACTGATGCTGACCAATGGGGCACTGGTCCCCGCCCTCCCCCACACTCATGCTGACCAATGGGGCACTGGTCCCCGCCCTCCCCCACACTCATGCTGACCAATGGGGCACTGGTCCCTGCCCTCCCCCACACTGATGCCGACCAATGGGGCACTAGAACCCCACCCCACCCCCCACACACACACACACACACCGACCAATGGGGCACTACTCCTCCTCCCACCAACAATGTGGCCATGTTTATTCACTCTTGCTGGGCCCAGGATGTTTTCTACCCCCAATGGCTACAATATGTCGTCGTCTCTCCCCCAGCCCCACCCCTAAAATCTGAAGGAAAGAAAACTGGCCTTTTGTTTGGAGACCTCTGGTCTAGAGGGATAAGGATGAGTAGAAATGATTGCCTTATTCCTCACTCCCCTGCAAGGGGTGACTTTCTCTGCTGTCTGTAGCTGACATTTAAGAGAAGAGTGCCGGGCTCTGCAGACTTTATTCACCCTAAACTAGTTTCCCTTCCTTGGTGTTCTTAACACGGCAGGTAACTGGCTGCTAAAGCCTGGGAATGTCATGGGTTGTAGCCATTCAATGATTGGCTTTATGTCCTTCCCCTTTTTTATTTTATCCTTTTTTTTTTTTTTTTTTTTTGGTAGTAGATTGTTCAAGAGAGGTGTTTTTTGCTTTCTACTCAGTTTTATTATTTTATTCACACAGACAAACTGGCCGATCAGATAATGCAGAACCCTCAAGTTCTCGCTGCTCTTCAGGAAAGGCTTGACAGCGTTTCTCAGACTCCGTCAAGTTACGTTGAAACGTAAGTTATTTAATGTTATCCTGCTAGTGTCCGAACATATATTGAATAGTTATAATGTTTTTTTGTGTGGGTACCCGATGGGGTTGATTAACTAAAACTGGAGGGTGCGAAATCTGGTGCAGCTTTGCATAGAAACCAATCCACGTCTCCAGGTGCTTGGGGTTGTGTTTTTATTTATTTTTGACTTTAAAAGCTTAATTAAACAAGCTGGAGTTAGAAGCTGGCTACCATGCAGAGCTGCACCAGATTTTTGCACTCTCCCTGTTTTAGTACATCATCATCCCCCATGTGTTTAAGGTAATGGTCCTTTTTGTATCCAGCTGGGTGACTGCTTTTCATACTTGGTTCTCCTACATTCTCACTTCTGCATGCCCACACCTTCTTTGAAATCCATCTTTTGGACAATTCTTAAATTATTCAAATATTACAGCGTGACTAGGAGCTGCGGAAACATTGAGGTCAGTGCCAGGGGTGTGATTGAACATGCTTCCAGTACAGAATAAGTATTTGTGGCTGCATGGAATAAGATCCACCTTGAAGCCACCACAAATATGCTTACAGCTGATAGAAATAGGTTAACTCTTTGCTGTTGGCTCCAACTGGCTTTTTAAGGGGCTCTTAAAGTGGTTGTAAACCCTTACAGACCACTTTGACCTACGGGTAAGCCTAGAATTAAGGCTTATCTGTAGGTCCAAGAAATATCTCCTAAACCTACATGGGGAACAGCGATACCCGGAAGAAGATGGATGCTTCGTGCTACAGGGGACAGCGGTGACATTGCTGGCTCCTGTGTCAGGTAAATGACACATAATGGGCTACTATGCGATGCATAGTAGCCCATTATGCTTTGTCTTTGCAGGGAGACAGAGGAAGTAACACCCATCAGGGTTTACTTCCTCTTTAAGGTCTAGAGTAGGAAATGGGCTTCCCAATGTCCATTATTAGGATTGGCTATTGTAGTGCTAACGTAATTACCTTTTACATATGTGGACGGGAGTAACGTTTGCATTTGCGCGTAATCACATGGGGGTGGGGGTGCTTTAATTTTTAAATTTTTTTTTTTTTTTTTTTTTTTTTTATTTTTTTTTTTTTTATACTAGCAGTTGTGATTGCAATAGAGTTCAGCATCCCTTGTGACATGTCCTCTTCATGAAGATCTCTCTGGCCTCCAAAGCAGCCGATCAGACACAGATTGGTCTGGCTGATTTCTTGGCCACTAACGGTAAACTGAGGCGGAACCAGAAGTGAGTGACTTGTCGTTTTCTGGGGTCACAGAGAAAGAGGAAGAACATTGATTTGTATTTGTCTTTGTGTTCCGTGCAGCCATCGCTCCTAGTCTCTGCAATCGGAGGGTAGAGCCCAGAAAAGGTGATGGGAAGGGGGCCCCTTTCCGCCACCCCCAGAAGTGATCGAGTGGCGATTTTTTTTTTTAGCCACTAGAATCACTTCTGCTAGAAACTTAATTGCCAGCTGAAAAATTCCATATCTGGATGATCACCATTGCAACCCATGGATGTCCTATTTGGAGGGGGCAGGAAGTGGTTAGAGTGAAAGTAAATCCTCCTATCATTTTCAGCAGAGAAAGCTGCCATCTTTGCCTCTGTGTAATCTTTAACTGCCATGATGCGATCAATTATGACAGCAACCATTAGATGGATTCTTAGTTTGGTTGAGAGCACAACCAAAGCGATGGTTTCATTCCCGGCACCTACCGCAAATGTATCTATTTTTAAATTGATGGATTTATTTCTGCCATAAGCGCAAACAAATGGTGTTGTACCCTTTTAGAAATTCAGAGCGGTCCTATCGTAGACTGCAGAATTAGTGACTTTTTTTTGTAGAAGTCTAAGAGTGGGATAGGTTGAGTAGTTTAGCAAGACAACTGGAAGGACTGATGCCACTCTTTTCACAATCGTATGTGGTGTCGGCACACAACAAGATTTGGGCTTCAGCTTGTCTAAGGCCACATTCACACCTGAGCGTTTTTTGTAGCTTGAAACCTGAAGCTACAAAATGCTGGAGGGGGGGGGGGGGGGGGGAATCTATTCTCCAATGAAGATGGTTCACATCTCCACTCCAAGTCTCCTGAAGCTCAAACAAGTTCTGTACCCTTTTTTTTGTCACTCGAATCTGGTAGATTTGGGCGTTTTTTTTTTTTTTCTTTTTACATTGGTGACATAGTTACATAGTAAGGTTGAATAAAGACACCAGTCCATCCAGTTCAACCTGAGTGAGTTTCTACAATTGTCCCTATCCCTGTACATTGTACACTCACATCAGTCCCTACCCTCAAGGAGTCCGCAATCCAAGGTCCCCATAGATATACTGGGGACAATTTTGGACAAAAGCCAATTAACCTACCTGCAGGTCTTTGGAGTGTGGGAGGAAACCCACGCAGGCACGGGGAGAACCTGCAAACTCCAGGCAGGTAGTGTCGTGGTTGGCATTCAAACCAGCAACCCTTTTTACTGCTAGGTGAGAGTGCTAACCACTACACCACTGTGCCGCCCAAAATTTGCTGCAAAATTGCACGACCTTCCGCCTGAAAACGATACGCTCAGGTGTGAATGGGGCCTCAGAGCAGTGTGACCAGCAAGAGCTTTGATGCTTTTTTTTTAAAGTACCGTTCAGCTTCAGTTTGTAAATGTCGAACAGGAATTTTAATGGGAGTGCCGATTGCCACTTTAGCAGGCTTCTGCAATTCTTAATGCTTATTGAAAGCCTGCTAGCAGCTTGTTTTTTAAAGTGGCAATTGGCACATTTAAAATTTTGTGTTCTACATTTTACAAACAAGCTGAATGGGTCCTTCAACAAATCTTGCTGAAAGCTCTGCAGATGCTCGTCACATTGCCCTTAAACAAGCTGACTCCTCTATGACACAGGCCTTAGGAGCTCAGTGCATTCCTGGAAAATCAACAGGTATTTTTCTGTACTTGCCAGGTTTTTAACAGAGAAAACATGAGGAAATGTGTTTTTAAATTAAAAAAAATTGTGTGCGGGTTTTTTTTTATTTTTTTTTTTTTTTTTCTTTTAAATTTTTGCCTTGACATACTTTTTTTTTTTTTTTCTTTTTTTTTTTTTTTTTCTTTCTTTCTTTCTTTGTACTCCTAGTTTACCTAAAGCGGTAAAGCGAAGAATCAATGCCTTGAAACAGCTCCAGGAGAAGTGTGCTCACATAGAAGCCAAATTCTATGAGGAGGTTCATGAGCTGGAGAGGAAATATGCTGCCCTGTATGAGCCTCTGTTTGAAAAGGTATGTATAGTACAGAGGCCCATTTCATATGCACATTATCACCTCTGTGTGACTGATTAGCAGTAAACAGCGGAGAACGCTCATCTCTGACTTGTAATCTGACATTTCTTCGAACTGTCATTATTTTAAAGAGCTGAACTCTGTAATCTGTGCCCAAAAAGGAAGGCAAATGACTAGTCATCGGTGTTGCCTATATTCTCCCTGCTGCTGATCTTCCCCTATTAATGACTTGATGTGTTACTAAACCCACAACAGTGAAATCAGTCTGTATATGCAGTAAAGCATGCTTGTCATATTCACTGTGGAACCCAAGGGGTTAATCCTCTGCATTGTGTAAAATTCATAGCATGCCCTCAATCTTCTAGGCAGTTTTTATATTTACCCTGCCTGGGGGAACAAAAGAGTATTGTTACTAAAAAAAATTTTTTTTTATTTTGTGTGTGTGTGTATATATATATATATATATATATATATATATATATATATATATATATATATATATATATATATATATATATATATATATATTTATATATTTATTTATTTCTCTCATTAAAAAAGAAAAATCTAAATGTATTTTATATGGGGGGGGGGGGTGTTTTTTTGGGTTTATATATAAAAACAGCTTGGGCTCCCCTGTTAGTACGAAGTTGTCCTCCCACGTTACTTCTATTCCACCACAAGATTACCTGAGTCTTCTGAGTTAAATGTTGTCCAGCATCATTTTATCCTAGAAGATTGAGGGCATGCTATGAATAATCAAACCTCTTAGCTCTGCCCCCTTTTAGGAGGTGTCCCCGCGACACCCATCATTCATGGTGTAATCAGCAGAAGACTGTCTATATTACTGGAGAAGAGTCGAGGAGGACAATCCAGCATATTACATGACCAGCTGTGTCCCCAAGTAATTTGAAAGGGGGTACAGATAAATGCAATATGGGGGACCTCCTTGAGGGAGATTGGGGATCGAGCTCAGAGTTGGGCTTTAAAGCTAAATGAATGCTTCTACATTGGGTGCGGTTTAGCAAGGTTTAGTCCACTTCAATATCTTTATAGCTACAGTGTATGGAACCTTGGTGAGGAAAGGCTGTCCTAGCTAGGTTATTTTTTTTTTTTTTTCCAACCAAGGTTCCATATGCTGTCGTCTTGTTGTCCCACCTTGAAGCATCCATTAGAGGACATGAGACCTATATGTGAAGCATCATTCACCATTTTGGGAGAATATAAAGCTTTCACTTGGCCCTTTGACAATGGTAGCTTGGCTGAAGAGCTGAGAAAGGCCTGGCGTGTCAGTGCTGAAGGCTATGAAGCTTGAATCCCCGCTATAGTCCCAGATATCAAACCTTGTGGAGGATCAAACGTCTATTCTGGCCAAGTTGAATTTTTAGATGTAAACGCTTTGCTTTGGTTACTTTTTTTTTTTTTCTTGTTTTTTTTGTTTTTTTTTTTTACTTTCAGACTCCGTCTTTGCTGTCTTTTTTTTATTTCAAAAGGTTTGCAGGATGCTTACATTTTTCCAAGCTGACTTTTCTGAATATTTTACTTGCAGAGAATGTTCATTGTTACAGGAGAGGTGGAGCCGACAGATGATGAATGTGAATGGCACAGCGGTGGAGAAGAGGATGATAAAGAAAAATTAGCGGTAAGAAAAGCAGCGTAGTCGGCTTCAGTGGTGCACAATGGAGAGAAAAATAAAAGCAAATAAACCATGAGAAAGATGCACAATGTGGAAAGTGGCTTTCATTAGATGATTTATGAAGAAAGGTCAGGGGGCTTGGATTGTATTGTGTGGTACAGCCAGTATCAGAATGCACTGGAAAATATTGAAGGATAAGTTCACCTTTCTGAAAAAATAAATTAACCACTTGCCCACTGGGCACTTAAACCCCCTTCCTAATCAGACCAATTTTCAGCTTAGTGCTCACATTTTGAATGACAGTTACTCAGTCATGCAACACTGTACCATTATTATTATTATTAATTTATTATTTTTTTGTTTTAGCCACTTCCCATACCAGCCATCATCAAATGACGTCCGCAGAAGGGATCTCCCATCCCGGGCGAGCGTCATCTGATGTCCTCCTCTTCTGGGCCGTCTAGGGGGTGCACGCGTGTGAAAACGGAGCAGGACTGTGGATCCGTGTGTTTGTGCACACACAGATCCTGGGCCCTCCTGCCGAGGGTGCTCTCTCCCGAGCCACTGCTCTGTGTGTCAATTTACACACGGACCCTTGTTCGCCCCCCATGCCCCATAAAAGTTAAAAATGAACCTTTTAATGTCACTTTGACTTCCCTTCTTCAATGACCAGCTAAGCTTGTATCTAGCCTATAGAGAACAGAATTTTTGCCCAAGTTGGCTTTGATGCAAATATGTTAGCTAGACCACTGCACAGAGCAGGTAAGTATTTTTGAAAATAACATGTCCGAAATAAATCTGCAGCCAAAAAAAAACTTTAAGTGATATTAAAGACACATTTTACTTTCTTTGTTTTTATAGGAGGATGTAAAAAAAAAGATGACTCTGTCGGACACGCCGAGTGCAGAGGACTCAAAAGGAATCCCTGACTTCTGGCAAACTATTTTTAAGAATGTAGACATGATCAATCTATCTTTACAGGTGAGTTGTCTTCTGATGGAATGCTAATGCTAGATTTCTCCCCTGTCTTGTTTTTATAATGAAGCGCATGTAATGGAGGTCATTGGACACCCCTTTTATGTTAGACTTTCGGTGTTTCTAGTGAAGGGTACTGTTTGATAGTATATAATACAAAAGTATACAAATGTGAAAAAAACAAGAGTCAATGAAAATATTTCAAAATAAACACACCAATAGTGTAAGTGTGTAGTGAAAAAAGCACTGGAGGAAGAACAGGACCAAATGTTCCAAAAAGATCAGGCTCCCAGAACTCTCACCTCAGAGATGGAATAATAAGGCAAAAGAAAGTAATTCCAATGGACTTCTCCTTCACTTCTCTGTGCACAATCATCAAATGGTATAAACTTCTACCACTAGAGGGCCGATTCAACCTCTTATGAGTAATGCTGCAGCATATGTATCCTCGTGGTATGAAACTGTCTGCATGTGTTCATTTCTAGAGTCTCTAGAAATGAACACATGCAGACAGTTTCATACCACGAGGATACATATGCTGCAGCATTACTCATAAGAGGTTGAATCGGCCCTCTAGTGGTAGAAGTTTATACCATTTGATGATTGTGCACAGAGAAGTGAAGGAGAAGTCCATTGGAATTACTTTCTTTTGCCTTATTATTCCATCTCTGAGGTGAGAGTTCTGGGAGCCTGATCTTTTTGGAACATTTGGTCCTGTTCTTCCTCCAGTGCTTTTTTCACTACACACTTACACTATTGGTGTGTTTATTTTGAAATATTTTCATTGACTCTTGTTTTTTTCACATTTGTATACATTATTCATTTTTTGTGGTATTATTTGCGCAGGACTCTTTTTTTTAATTATTCAAGTGATAGTTTGTGTTTACTATTTTGTCCCGCTGCATTTTCTGTTTTATTTAGTAGCACTTGCACTTTTGTTATTCCACAGATTGTTACATTATACTTTGTTATGCACGTAGATTTATTTCACGTCTAGCACATAGTGGCGCGAGGGTCCATTTTACACATATAATACAAAAGGTTTTCTCGCATGTCCGACTGTGGTATAATTGTAATTTTTTAAAAGGAGTCCAGTGTGTTTTTTGTTCATTTGTTTAGCTGCAAATTTTTACTTTAAATCGCAACTAAACTGGACTGAAGTGTACGGGACTCCTATATTTATTTTTTGACCTTTTTTGGGAGGTTTATTCAAGCCCCCCCCCCCCTTTCAATATACTATTATTAATAAAAATATTTTTTCTATTTTTAACAAAAACGTAGCAAAATGCATATTTGCCTAAATTGATGAAGAAATTAGATTTTTAAATCTTTTGTATATGTTTTTTATAGCAGAAATTTTCTATAAAAAAAAATTTTTTTTCAACATTGACGGTCCCCCCCTTTTTTTTTTTTTTTTTTTTTTTTTTATGCTATAAAAAACCGCAAGGGTAATCGAATACCACCAAAAGAAAACTCTATTTTGAATGTTCTAGTGTCTACAAACTATCCGGTGGGCAATGAAACACTAACACTTTGCGGAAACCAGTGATAAAAAAAAATATGCACTGTACTAATGATACTGACTGGGAAGGGGTTAACATCTAGGGCAATCAAAGGGGTTAACTGTGCCTAGCCAGTGTTTTTGTGTACACTGTGGTCCTTTTTACTAAGGAGCACAAGATCCATTATAATAAAAAAAAAAAAAAAAAAAAAAAATATGTATGTGTGTGTGTTATTATTCCCATGGCTTTGGAATAGGATGTCCACAAACCCTTGGTCTATAATAAATCTGAGCACTTGCCTAAATGAGTTTTGGAGATTATCATGAAGTTGTCAGCAAAACAAATATCAGATATGCAACACCAGTCCGGGGGGGGTTTATTCCTCGCAGACCTTAAATGTCATATGCAGCTTTGGCATCAATTGTGACCCAGGTCATCTTATCCAAAATCTGTACCTGACCTCATGAATGTTCTTTGTCCAGCATGGACACAGATGCACACCAAAATCTTGTTGAAACCCTTCCCAAAACAGTGGAAGCTGTTTTGGCTGCAAAGCAGGGGCAACACCCATGTTAAAGAGGAGCTCCAGTCATTTTTGTGTTTTTACTAAAAGTCAGTAGCTACAAAAACTATATGGCACTGTTATTTCTTTTAGTGGTATTTGATCGCCTTTTTTTTTTTTTTTTTTTTTTGGACCATAAACAAACAATAGACCGACCATTTAACCGCTTTGCGCCTGCCCTATAGCCGAAAGACGGCTACAGAGCGGACGCCATCTGCCGGGAGGCCGTCCCTGGACGTCCTCCTGTTTACTTCCGCAATGCGCGCATCGGGGAAGTTCTGTGCTGGCCGTGTCCCTCGGACACAGCCAGTCACAGATCGCTGTAAACGGCCAATCACAGCGTCCGTTTACAGCGCGATCGGCCTATCCAATGAGAGATGATCTCATATGTAAACATATGAGATCATCTCTCAGCGCCGCTCTCCCTTCTCACACAGACAGCGTTTGAGAAGGGAGAGATGAATGGCTGCAGTGGCCGTAAGTGGGGGGGGGGGGGATGCCATCCTCCCCCCCCCCCTCCCCAGTGCCATCTGTCATCGGTGCCACGTATAGGTGTCATCATTGCCACATATCGGTGCCATCTGTCATCAGTGTCACGTGTCATTGTCCTGGTGCTCCAGGGCCTTCAAAAGTGTAATAGGTAGTCAACAAGTTAGATGTGTAATTTATGCTCCTAGAACACCTGATGGCGCTCCCTGCATGTTGGGCCTCTCTATGTGGCCAGGCTGTGAAAAAGTCCCACACATGTGGTATTGTAATACTCAGGAGGAGTGGCAGAATTTTTTTGGCGTGTCATTTGTGGTATACACATGCCATGTGAGAGAAATAACCTATTACAATGGCCATTTTGTGGGAAAAAAAATAAAAAATCTTAATTTTGCCAAGAATTGTGGGGAAAAAAATGACAACCTCAAAAAGCTCACAATGCCTCTTACTAAATACCTTGGAATGTCTACTTTCCAAAAAGGGGTCATTTGGGGGGTATTTGTACTTTCCTGACTTGTTCGGGTCGCAAGAAATAAGCCACCAGTACATCAGATGTGATCAATTTTGTGCGATTCGCACCACAGATTGTAGACTCTCTAACTTTCACAAAGACCAAATAATATCCACTAATTTGGGTTATTTTTTCCAAAGATATGTAGCAGTATAAATTGTGGCCAAAATTTATGAAGAAAAATTTATAATTTGCATAATTTTGTCACAGAAACAAAGAAATATGCGTTTTTTTTTGTTTTTTTTTCAAAATTTTCGGTCTCTTTTCATTTATAGCGCAAAAAAAAAAACTCCAGAGGTGATCAAATACCACCAAAAGAAAGCTCTATTTGTGGGGAAAAGGACAAAAAATTAATTTGGGTACAGTGTTGCATGACTGAGTAATTGTCATTCAAAGTGTGAGAGCAACGAAAGCTGAAAATTGGTCTGGGCAGGAGGGGGGTTTTAAGTGCCCAGTAAGCAAGTGGTTAAAAATAAATAAATTACTTCTAGAAAACAGTTTCAATAAAAAAAAACAGTAGGTGTAAATTGATTGGTTTGCACAAAAGTTAGTGTCTACAAATGTTTGTGTGTGCATGTATTTATATATATATATATATATATATATATATATATATATATATATATATATATATATATATATATATATATATATATATATATATAATATATTTTTTTTTGTAATGGCAGTGAACAGTGACTGCCATTTCTGCGGCGACAATCAAACTGCCACTAATACAGTGATCGGTGCTAAAAATATACACTGTCACTGTACTAATGACACTGGCTGGGTAGGGGTTAAACATCTAGGGCAATCAAAGGGTTAACTGTGTGCCTAACAGTGTTCTTGTGTTTCTTATTATGAGGTACTTCTATAGTCTTGTCAGGGTGGATGTGCACATCCCCCGCTGACAAGACACAGCTCTGCCTTTACATAGGCAAAGCTCTGTTCTGTTCTCACTGATCAGCAGGTTCCCGGCAGACATCCATTGGCTGGCACCTGCTGATTTGGCTTGTGCTGTGTCTAATCACAGCAGAAGTGGCGTGCGCCCCCCACCTGGAGGGGCTGGATCACATATTAGGTATGTGATCCAGCACAGGAGAGCCACTTTGCTGCCCTATAATTTCATTCTGTAGTTAAATTGGATGTCCAACAAACTTTTATATAGGTGTGGTGATTGGGTGTCCAGAAACAATTTTTGGCCATGTGGTATTTTTCTGATTTGAAAACACAACTACAAATGCTATTACAGCACACAGTGTAAAATGAGAGTATTTACTTTTAAAATTTGCTGTTTAAAGAAACTTCAGCCAGACTACTAAATAAGCAAATGAAATATGTAAACCGTTTTTACTTGGTAAATATATATTATTCAGTTCAGCAGCTCCTAGTCGTTGGCTTTGCATAACCAGGTGGGAGACGTTTTTCTTTGGTGCTGCGATGTTACCCGTTTGCCGATTGGATGATTGGTGACGGTAACACTGCTGTGAGAGAGGCTCTTCCTTTGCTTTCCTGATCTGTTAAGCTGCCTAAGCGGTGCCGGCTTTGGCTCTCCACACCCAAAATGCGTTACACTGACAGCAGAGTCTGACTCGGTGCAGAACCGCAGGCTATATTTCAAAATCTTTTGACCTTTTAACCCTTTTTCTCCCAGGGTGCTTTATGGGGGGTGTGTGTTTGTTTTTTTTGTTTTTTTTTTCCCTGTGTGTGTCTGTTGTCATATCCAGGTTTGTCCTATGCAAGTGCACATTACAGCAAGTTCTCCAGCACCCCCTCTGCACTTTAAAGAGGAGCTCCCCCTAAAAATGTAAGTTGGCAGCTACAAGTACAGTAGATGCTGCCTTTTAATAACACTTGCCTGTCCAGAGATGCAGCAATGTCCTCACCCAAGCTGATTTTTCAAGTGGCTTGTGTAGTAAGGAAAATTGTCAGTTTCTGACTGCGCATGTGCAAAGCACGTTGTGAACAGTCCCAGCCCCAGTCTTCTGGGATCTGAGATATGTCCCAGAAAGCTGTGGGGGGGGAGGGGATGAACCTCTGGCTCAGATCGCCGTGGCACATCTGACTGGAAGTGGGAGCGGACACCTGTCAAAACCAGATACTTGCTTCCCCCCCCCCCCCCCCCCCCCCAATTCCTAAAAAGTGGAAGGGGGAATGCAAACAAGCGGAGCGTCTCCTTTTGGGTGAAGTTCCACATTTAATACATAAGTGGAGAGGAATGCATTTAATTTATATGCCGGAGCTCAGCTTTCATTTAGGTGATTTGGTCTGTCATTTATTTACTTTTCTTTCTTGTAGGAACACGATGAGCCAATATTAAAACATTTGCAGGATGTGAAAGTCAAATTTTCAGGGCCAGGACAGCCGATGGTGAGTAGCAGTGTATTGTGTACAAGGAGGACAGCTCTGAGCACAGAGCCTATGATGATGCACACAGTGAGACATCCTTTTATGTTTCTCTTGTATCAGTGGCAGAAGTAGCATTTGCGTTTCGAAAATCCAATGCAAGAGTATAAAATCTCAGTCAGATTCACGTAGTGTTCCCCATTATTTAGCTTTTTCTGTATTTACATGCGTGTAATGGTTGAGCGTGAGTCATGGACTTCTCACCTGAAGTCTGACGGTGACTGCCTGACCGTGCATTCTCTGGGTCCCCACTCTTGAATGCACAGCCCATCAAATAACCAAGTCCTATAGGTAAATTGGAACTGAACCAAATCCATAAAAATCCCCTAGGATGTAACAGGTTAATGTATTTTCTAAAGGATATGTTCACCTTTTTGGAACATGTTGCATGTTCTAGCTCCTGCCTTCTCTCCCCCTAATCCCCCACCTGACAGCAGGCAGGGGATCTTCTCACCACACCTGCGGTCACAATTTTAACAACTTGCCTCCCAAGTCCATTTTGGCACTTCACTCCTACATGTAAAAATCATACCTTCTTTTATTTTTTATCAGAGATTCTAGGGAATAAAATGGCAGTTGTTGCAATTTTTTATGCCACTCGGTATTTGAGCAGCAATTTTTCACTTAGTTTTTTTTTTTTTCCCAAAAAAAAAAAAAAAAAGTTGTGAATAATAAAAAAACACAATATTTACTTCAATTTATTTTTGTATAATGTGAAAGATTATTACGCGGATTAAATAGATACCTAACATGTTACGCTTTTAAAATTGCGCACACTCGTGGAATGGCGCTGATCTTCACTACCAAAAAAAAATATAAAATCTCCATAGGCTACGCTTTAAAAAAAAAAATGTAAAGGTTACCAGTTTAGCGTTACAAAGGAGGTCTTGTGCTAGAATTATTGCTCTCTAACTTTTGTGATGATACTTCAATAGTGTGATTTGAATGTTTACATGTGCAGGCACGACTGACCTATGCGTTCGCTTCTGTGCGCGAGCATGCGGGGATGGGGCGCTTATTTTTTTTTTAGCACTTTTATTCTTATTACAAGAAATGTAAACATCCCTTGTAATAGGAATAGGACATGATGGCTCCTCCTCCTACCCTTGGGTGTCTAGGAGTCTAGAAGTTCCCACATCTCTCCTATGCTGGAAAGCCTGAGATAAAAAAAAAAAAAAACATCTCGGGCAGTGTTTACATCTTCCGGCGCCCGAAGTGACGTCGCTTGCAGCCTCCGAGGATCCTAAAGATGGCCGGGGACCATCTGGTCCTCTGTCGGCTCTATAGTAAACTTCTGCAGCCCCAGGTTCATTCTCCAGCTCGCTGATCGCACGGCAAGACTGGAGAAGCAAGGGGGGCTAGCTGAGCACTCACCTAGTTCACTTATTCTTTCTGCAATTCCGTAACTGCCTGCCCGGTATTGGAGGTTCAGGCATACGGTGTCTGCAGGACCCTGGCATTGCACTTATGATCTGCTGATCATGAGTGCAATGCTTTAGTCTCCAGTGTAAAAAAATAAATGCACATCTTTTTGCAGGGAAAAAATAATTTTTTTATAAAAGGTGAACTTATCCTTCCAAGGTTTTTTTTTTTTTTTTTTTTTTTTTTTGTCAATCTTCAGCTGCTAACCTTCTACATGGAAGGTGATCCTTCCATGTAGATTTTTGCTCAGGTGTTTCCTGTTGTGGGTTGACAACACCAATTGCTTTCCTGTGTTGTTACCCTGTTACATGAAACTGATAGGAAGTACAAGTAGCCGAGATGACAGACCTTGCACAAACATGGTTAACCATTGACCACTGGATGTTCAGCCAACTCCTGAGCAAAGTGCATGTAGCTTTTCTTTCTTTCTTTCTTTCTTTCTTTCTTTCTTTCTTTTTCTTTCTTTTTCTTTCTTTTTCTTTCTTTCTTTCTTTCTTTCTTTCTTTCTTTCTTTCTTTCTTTTTCTTTCTTTTTCTTTCTTTTTCTTTCTTTTTCTTTCTTTTTCTTTCTTTTTCTTTCTTTTTCTTTCTTTCTTTCTTTCTTTCTTTCTTTCTTTCTTTCTTTCTTTCTTTCTTTCTTTCTCTTTCTTTCTTTCTTTCTCTTTCTTTCTTTCTTTCTTTCTCTTTCTTTTTCTTTTCTTTCTCTTTCTTTTTCTTTTTCTTTCTCTTTCTCTTTCTCTTTCTTTTTCTTTCTTTCTTTTTCTTTCTTTTTCTTTCTTTCTTTTTCTTTCTTTCTTCCCTCCCTTGCAGATAAGCCGGTGATCTGCTTTTTTTTTTTTTTTTTTTTCCGCCTCACGCTGTCATTGGCTGACAGCTGATCACGTGGTAACTTGGTGATCACAGCACGTGCCCTGCAGAGGGCGCGTGCCAAGGGGAGGCCATCATAGGACTTGTTCCTGGAAATTCAGGTCCGCGCTGTGGCCGTTATTTGGCTATAGAGCGGACCTCAAGAGGTTAAACACACTGAGTACTTCTGCCTTACTTCCTGGTCAGACTGTAGGTCATGACACAGGAAGGTGTTGACCAGCTGACCTCATACACCATAGCATACACCCTGCATCATCTACCCTTAGCTGGTCAACTCCTTCCTGTGTCATGACCTACAGTCTGACCAGGAAGTAAGGCAGAAGTAATCGTGCAGTGTTTTTAAACTGCTACAAAGAGAGATGGGTAAGCAGGTGTAGAATTAATGGAAAGTTTTATTTTT
The DNA here is from genome assembly GCF_037356315.1 of Lithobates pipiens. Classification (NCBI taxonomy): domain Eukaryota; kingdom Metazoa; phylum Chordata; class Amphibia; order Anura; family Ranidae; genus Lithobates; species Lithobates pipiens. The sequence continues at coordinate 2,159,193 of NW_027507786.1, forward strand.
GCAAAATAAGTACATTAATGCGACTTCACTTTTTTTTATTTCTTAAATTCCAGCCCCCCTATGTACCAAAGGTGAACTTGGCCTTTTAATTCTTGGAACACTTTGGTCAAGAGATGGCTCCATGCTGATATGGCAATGGTATCATCTAAATCTTGTTATAGGCAAGCCTGTACAGTTATAATAATTTTTAAGATTAAGTGTTCAGATTCTTGCATAAGCCCAGCTGTGACTGATTCTTTTAATTGCACTATACCTTACTTTTCCCATATAAATGTACTAATGATTATGCTGTGAGGGTTTCATTACCATTAACCTTTTAACTTCCCTTATTTCAGTCTTTCACATTAGAGTTCCACTTTGGGCCCAATGAGTATTTCAGTAATCAGGTCCTGACAAAAACCTACAAAATGAAATCTGAGCCGGACTCTACTGACCCATTCTCCTTTGAGGGACCTGAAATCATAGACTGTGAAGGGTAAGGATGTTTCTATTTGTGCGTCTGAGTACTGTATTCCATTCTTAAAACTCCTGTCTGTTCAGTTTTAACCACTTCTCATACGGGCCAATTCTGGCACTTCGCTCCTACATGTAAAAAAATCTTCATCGTTTTTTGCTTTCTAGAAAATTACTTCGAACCCCAAACATTATATATGGGGGTTTTTTTTTTCGTTTTTGTTTTAAGCAGAGACCCTAGGGAATAAAATGGCGCTCATGACAACTTTTTATGTCACACCGTATTTGCGCAGCCTTTTTGGGTGTTCCCCCCCCCCCCCCCCCCCAATTAATTAATAAAAAACGCAAACCATAAAGTTAGTCCAATTTTTTTATTTTTTTTGTATGTGAAAGATGTTACACCAAGTACATGGATGCCTAACATGTCATGCTGTGGAATGGCACCAAACTTTGGTACTTAAAAATCTCCATAGGTGATGCTTTTAATTTTTTGTTACAGGTTTAGAGTTTCAGAGGGGGTCTTGGGCTCGAATTATTGCTCTTGCTCTAATGCACACAGCGAAACCTCACGTGTGATTTGAACTGTGTTTACATATGTGGGCGCTACTTTTGTATACATTTTTGCTTATGTGCATGGGGGCAGGGGGGCTTTAAAAAAAATAAAAATAACACACTTTAAAAAAAAAAAAAAAAAAAAAGTGATAACTTTTTTTTATTTCTATTACAAGGAATGTAAACCTCCCTTGTAATCCTAATAGTGCGTGAGAGGTGCTCTTTATGGAGATATCTGGGGTCAGTAAGACCCCACACCTCTCTTCCAGGCTGGAAAGGCTGAGAGCGTCTCTCTGCCTTTCCAGCCACGTCCTTGGCTTTGTTTACATCTGCCAGCCCAGACTTGAGGTCTTTTCGTCATGCCTGGGCCTCCGAGGGTTCTAGAGATGACGGCAACTTTTTTTTTTTTTTTTTGTTCTCTGACTCGCCGATCGCAGGGGTGAGCCGGGAGAAGCTCCGGATGTCGGCGGGAAGGGATGTCCGCCCTCCGTTGCTTCTCCAAGCTTGACCCCTGCTGAACTGCTGCCATGATTGTTCTTGCGATGCACAGAATTGCCGGCTGAAAAAGATATCTGGATGATGCCTGTAGCTGAACCCATCATTCAGATATCCCCACTCAGAAACCAGGACATCATATGATGGCCTATGGTTGAGAAGTCGGCAGGAGGTTGACGTAGCGGCCCAATCATGTGATCGCTGTGATTGGCTGTCATAGTGATCACATGATCGGGATTCCATCCCACTGGCTCTTGATTGCAAACAGTTACCAGGAGTCAGCGTGCTGTGAGTGTGCTCCCAGCGCAGAACCTCCGAGCCCAATTGACACACCCCAATGATTGCTGGGGTTAAAGGGAGATCTTATTTTTATTGGAGTTTTACACAAATGCCTGGCTCATGCAAATACTTCTACGGCCACTAAACCCAGAATCCTATGTTTTGTCAGAATGTGTTTAGATTGACTGACTTTCATTTATGCTAACGTGAGCTTTAACATGTCATTTCAATGCAGTTTTTACTGAAATACCTGGTGATCCTGCCATTAAAGTCCTTGCTCAGGCACTTCCTGTTAATGGGTGACAACTCCCAGTTGTGCTTGTACACTGTTACCACATTACATGCTCCTCTGGAGACTACATGTTGCTGCACATTGTGTAGACGTGGTTCACCATTGCCGCTTTCAGGAAGCTGGTCCAGAGCAATACTTTGCATGTAGACCCAAAGTGGTGGCATGGGACTGGAGAAGATTAGCACTGCAATGAAACGCTGTGTGTCTGCCTCCGTTTCAGGGCCAAATTCAGGCAAAGATTCTGCCCTGATTTGTGTGAGAACAGGGAGGGACAGCATTGCTGTGCGATCCGCGGCCGGTTTAGGTCTGAATTGAGCCTTAGTCTGAAATACAGGGTTGTTTGTTCAATGTGTCATACAATAGCAATGTCTCACACCATATAGAATGTACATGTTGAAATTTGTAGGATCAGGCAGGTAAAAATATATTCTTTTGTTCACTATTGTTCCTTCCTGATAGGCAGGTGCTGGCACCATTGAGATCAATTTTTGAGTTTGAGCTGAGTTTGCAAGTTCTTGAAATGCTCCCAGTAGATCTTGCTTTAAGGATCGCTAGATTCTGCATGTCTGACCACCTTTAAACTCTATGGACAGCCCTACCCATTACTTTTACTGAAAGCTTATATTTTATGTTCTCTTAAAACAGGTGCACTATTGACTGGAAAAAGGGCAAAAATATCACAGTTAAAACAATAAAGAAGAAACAGAAGCACAAGGGACGAGGCACTGTGCGGACCATAACAAAACAAGTCCCCAACGAGTCCTTCTTTAACTTCTTCAGCCCTATCAAAGGTGAAGTTTTTCTCCCCCCCCCCCCCCCCCCCCCCCCCCATACATATCTGAGCCCAATTTTCATTCCATCCAGCTATATGCTTGAGAGCCAGAGGCTCTCTTGGCTTTATCCCTCTTCACTGACTCCAATACAGTCACAGCCAGGAAGAAGGGCAGGAAGAAGGGCGTGGGGCCTTATGGACAGAGCAGGGTTCCGGAGCAAGCATGCATGAGTGCCTCCATGGCGAGCAGCTTGCTATGGGGGGGGGGGAGGATCGGTGCTGCTCAGTATAACCTGTTTGTAAAGGCCGTTTTTAAATTAAAATAACCATTTTAATGTGCTGTGAACGCTTTGAAAAACTGTTTATTTTTTTATTTATTTTTTTTTTGCTAAATGCACACCTATTTTTAGGAGGAATTCAAGGCAAACTCTACACTTGTGCTTAGGCACATCTGACTATTCTAAAAGTTCCCTATAAGATCAAGCAAATCAGTCTTTGAATTCAGGTCCAGTTTAAGACCCCTTTCACACCACGCCGCCCATAGCGTCGGCGGTAAAACGCCACTATTTTTAGCGGTGATTCACCGCCGGATTTGCGGCTCATTTCGGCCACTAGCGGCGTTTTGCCGGCGGTATTACAGCGCTGCCCTATTGATTTCAATGGGGAACAGCGGTGGAGGAGCAGTAAACGCACCGCTCCAAAGAAGCTGCTGGCAGGACTTTTCCTGACGTCCTGCCAGCGCACCGCTGCAGTGTGAAAGCCCTACAGACAATGATGCAGCAGTTTTAGGGCGGATTGCTAACGCTGTAGCGCCTGCAAAATGCCCTTGGTGTGAAAGGGGTCTAAAAAGGAACGCATGAGAATTATGGCTTCTGCCATTGTATACGTGTGTGGTGTGTATTTATTTATTTTTTTTGGTCCTTAAATAACTGAAGCGCTGGCCCAGACCAAGTGTGTGTGTGTGTGTCCTCCTCCATTTTCCCAATCTTTTTTTTATAGGGGGTGTACATCTTCCGTATTTGTGACCCTTTATAAATGACAGCCCCCCGCATACTTTTAAAAAATGAGTCAGCCGTGTAGTTTCCACAGCTCTGTCCTGATTGCTTTTCATTGTTTCTGCTCCACAAATTTATTTCCTTGAGTCATTGTGGGGGGGGGGGGTTATTTATTTATTTTTATTATTCATATTTTTTTTTCTCTTTTCTTTTTCCTTTCTCTCAGCAGCCAGTGAAGGAGAGGAACTGGTGAGTAAATTACTTGCAATGTAATTGTTGTATTTCACATACAGGGAATGATCGCAAGTTCCTAAAACTTTCTGTTGGCTGAAGGAGAAAAGTTGTCAAATCCACTTAATGCATGTGCACCCAAATCCTCACAGATGTCCATTTCCTCACTAGACCTACAGCATCCTGAAAAAATTGGGGGGCGCGGCATTTCCTGCAAAAGGGTGGCAAACTGCATTTTAGCATTCTCCAGCAAGAGGAGACGGGAGCCATGCTGGAGGCAATCTACAGCATGCACTCATTTTTGTAACATAATTAATATATGATCCTTGCAAAAGAACATTGTTTATCAAGTTGTTATGGGTAAAGTTCTGCTTTAATGGTCTATGGCTGACAATGCCTCCTGAGGTGGATGTGGTGATGTGATGTCGCTGTATAGATCAGGCATTTTAACCCTAGAGGAACCCCAAAAATGTTCATGTCTCGAGGAACCCTTTACTAAAACCAAATCGTCAGGGCTCAATAGGAACAATGCTCCTTGTATCGGTGGTCAATAAGAAGAATGTCCCCCTAAAGTGGTGTTCAGATTGCCACCGTTAAAGACGGCTAAAAAGATATTGGGTGTCATGCTGTTGTCTTTGCTAAGTGGTGCTGAACCTTGAACTCTGCAGGCGTCATCAAATAGGTGGGTCATCAGCCACAGCTCAAGGAACCCCTAGCAACCTATGGAGGAACCCCAGGGTTCCATGGAACCCTGGTTGAGAATGGCTGGTATAGATGAATGGGGGACACGCATAAGAGGGCCGATTAATGCAGCAAATTTACTGCATAGCATTGTCAGCCTTCCAACAGAAGGGGATAACTGCAGCTTTGGAATGGTCAAATACTTGGAAATTATGGAATTATTAACTGTTTGTATTATGAAAGCCTGATCTTTTATTTTTGTACGTTATGCCAGGAGTTTCACTTTTATTAAGCCATTTGTGTTTCTCACTTTACAGGATGAAGAGATGGAAAACTCTCTAGCGGCTGATTTTGAGCTTGGTCACTTTTTCCGGGAAAGAATAGTCCCCCGAGCTGTTCTTTATTTTACCGGAGAAGCAATTGAGGATGAAGACAGTGTATGTCTATATGAAATATTCATATTCTTAGTCCCTATACAGGGAATTGCATTCTTATGGTAGAAAATGGCATACATATGGCATACATATATTGATTGGTGCTTAGCCTTATGGTGACTGAAGCCTTTTATTTTTTTGTGGACATTCTAAAAAAAAAAAAACATGGAACCATTTAGACCCCTTACGCTAGGGTGCTAAAATCAACGCTTGAAAAGCGCCTCTCAAGCCACCCCAATGTAAAAGCACTCTGGCTTTCACACTGCTTTTTTTTTCCCATCCTACACTGCGCTTGCAGGACGGGGAGAAAAACCCTGCAATCGCCATGTAGAGGAAATAAGAAAAAGATACAAGCCCAGAGGTCTCCTATATGAAATACTGGTTGCATTTCCTTGTCCAGCCGAATCTTCATATATGTGGACATGTTTGTTATTTTAAGGGGGGGGGGATACATTTGCAAACGCGTATGAATCATAATAATGGCCTGACAAGAAAAAATGAATTTTAGTTGATCTCTTATATTGGCGGTCAGTGTAAATGTCATCCCTTAAAATGGCAGTGGGTTTAGCTGTTACCCCCTTGCACTGTCAGTTGGTGTAGGCAAATCTGCCACTGTTATCTTATCAAGGACCCCCTAACAACTTCTAGAGGAATCTCTGAGTTCCATGGAACCCCTGGTTGGGAGAGACTGATGTAGACACTAGCAGGATGTGCTATGCATGGTGTAACCCTGTATTGACTGACTGCTCTCTTTTATTTTAGTTTGAAGAGGGTGAAGAAGGAGAGGAGGAGGTGAGTAGTGTGTGTTTTTTTTTTTTTTTTTTTTTTTTATGTATGGTGTGTTCTGTATCCTTTTGAGCATACTTTAGATCTAAAATGACCATGTACACCTAAAGGAAACGCACGCTTAAAAAGTTAGTCAGGTGGAGGCCATTGCTGGCCTCTAATTGGGAGAAGGAGAAAAAACTGTTTGAAGCCACTGGATTGAAATGATGGCCAATGACCCAGAACACATAGGGTGATCAGGGGTCTGGTATGTTTGTGGCAGGTCAGTGAAGCCAAAAACAACCAGGCATTTCAGGCCTTCCCAATATGGGTTCCTTGTAAATGCAGTTGTTCAACCCTGCCAACGGGCATTTCACTGTAGCTGAGTGCCACAAACCAAAAAAACGCTTTTTTATTTATTTTTTTAATATTCAAAGAAAACTCCCCCATCCATCCATCCATGTCTCCATGCTTTATTTTGTTGAGAACCATCATGACGGCGGCCCAGAACAAGAGCCGCACCGCTCCGCCTTCATTTGACAGTAGGCGGGCAGCAAGCAGTTAGAGATTCTTCAGTTGGGCTCCGTTCGTACTTTGGCGTTCCGGATTGGGTGCGGAATCGATGGGCATCTCGCAATTCTGTTGAATTTTACTGCTGTTTGTCAGGGGCAAATTTGCGCCATGATTGCCATCGAAAATAACGGGGATCGCGATTCTGGAACTGGTCTGAACGGAGCCTTAGAGCTGGAAACGGCAGGGCTTGTCCTTTTTAATAGTTATAAAAAAAAAACGACAGTGGATAAATTACCTGTCCTAGTTTTGAATATGTTTACATTTTCCATTGCATTCTAAATCTACCAGAGAGATTGGGAGCTCCTTGTATTCGCATCACTGGTGTAGACTTGTCAATCTGAGTGTAGAGCTCTCACCGCCTGAAATCTGTAAGTGAAATGGTCAGGTGGTAGAACTATCCAGCGTCCATGAAAAACTGAGCTTGGGAGGAGTTGCCCTTTAACTTCCTAGCTGCCTGCGGCAGATGTTATGCCATTTTTTTTTTATTCTTCATGCAAAGAGGGTGGTGGGGTGGAGGGCAAATGTAGCTGCTTTACTGTGTATATGGGAGAGAATAAGAAGTCTATTCAAAAGTCTGCAGGGGCGGTCTATTTAAAAGGCAACAGTATGCAGAAAGAACATTTGGATGGCACTTGGTCCTGCAGCGCCTAGTGGTAAAGAGTATCCCACATTTGTAGTAATGAGAGAAAAGCAGATAAGGCTGCACACAGGCAGTGCATTAAATTCTAAACCCTTCCAGATACCCAGTGAAGTGGCTGGCCCCAGGGGATACACAGAAATAAAACCAATCCTCCTACATAACTTGTACCTGTTTTATCTGCAGTCTTCTCTTCTCTACAACCCTTCAAAGTCCATAATCTATAAAGCTTGTTTTAACACTCTGCGTAGCTCAGTGAGGAGAGCTCTGATAGCTGATTGGATAAAAGTGACACACACACACAGTGCTGAGGCTGTCAATCACAGGCTTTGTGCTTGGAGGTCCCTCCCCTGCCACTGATTTTCTGTTGGTGTCAGAAAAACTTGTCAGAAGTGGTTCATGCTGATAGAGGAACAAAGTGTCAGACTGAAATGACACTTGGTGCTCTGGATTGAGACAAGTTGGTACACTATACAGGGATATGCTTTGTTTATGTTTAATGTCTGCTGGTTTGTGTCCAGTTTAAAGCTACCTTTTTAATGAAAAGAAACTGTAATACCCCCCCCGTCTCTGTTCATGGATAATGTTCAGTTCATGAGATTAAAAAAATAAACCTTTTCCTGTTTTTGTAGGAGATGGAAGGAGAAGAGGAGTGTGAGGAGGAAGATGACGATGAGCCAGGAAAGGTATTTTTTTTTATTTTTTTTTCTATTCTTTCAAGAACAAGGTTTTTTTTTTTTTTTTTTTTAAATACTCCATTTGAGTTGAGGATTTTGAAAATGCATTTTAGGCAGCCAGGTTTTTCTCATGTGTTGCATCTTCCATTGCTTCTGCCGAGCTAAAACAGAACTTAGCGGCCACAGGTCTTCGAAGTAGTTGTCGTCATTCACCCAATATGAACAACATATGGTACTTGCACATTTTATATCAAACTTGCCTCCATAGTTTTCTCTCCTCCCAGTGATGTGAGGTCCGGCCTCCCCACCCCCAATACTGCTACTTTTTTCTGCTGCTTCTTCTGGACCAGCATCTTCTCTCTTTGAACATTAGGTGGCCACTGATGATGTAATCCCTGTGAATGAGCGCTGAAGTTGCATTATCCAGGCACTCAGTTTTGAAGCATTTTTGACAAGGGAGCTGCCAAAACTGTTTATAGATGCTGGGTGTGAGCTGCACTGTGCATGCACTGCAGGCTGTGTACGACTTTGGGGGGAAAAAGTATCTTTTTCAAAACCAAAATTTATTTTTTTGGGCTAATGTTTCCCCAGGTAAAAAAAGTGTGTGTTTTTTTTTTTTTTTTTTTTTTTTTTTTTTTTTGTGCATTGCGCCCTCCCGATTAGATCACAGGTGCGCAGTGTTCAGCTTCTGCAGACTTGGACTCCTTTCACACAGGAGGCGTTTTTCTGGCGTTTTTAGCGCCTGAAAAAACATCTCCAAATGCTCCCCAGTATGAAAGCTCAAGTGCTGACACACTGGGGCACTGCGCTGGCAGGACGTTAAAGTCCTGCAAGCAGCATCTTTGGGATGCTTTAGGAGCGACGTATACACTGAAATCAATGTAGCATTTTCGCTTTGCGGGTGCTTTTAATCCTTTATTTACGGTACCTGCTAGCGCCTCTAAAACGACAAAGTACAGCTCAAACTAGTGGTGCTTTACCGCTAGTGGGGCCATGCTGCCAGTGTGAAAGGGCTCTTAGGATAGCTGCCTGCCCGTACCTAGTTACCTGAGAACAGGAAGATCCATGGACTATAGTTCCGCTCTTCCTCCATTGCCCCCCCCCCCCCCCACCCCACCACATTTGGAGTATATTTTTTTTGGGGGGGGTGGGAGACGGCACCTGGTTTTGACAGGTTCCCACCTCTGGCCGGTGCCACTGGAAGGTCTCATCCTCCACAACCAACCCCCCACAATCCCTGCCTGCAACCTTCTGGGACACGTGACTGGGGACCGTTCACAAAGCACACGAGGCCATTTAAAGCTGCAAGGAGTCACATCTGACTGCCCACAGTTTTTAAATGCCGGTGCCGAGGACCCGAAGTCTGGTGCAGAACCGGCCCGGGAGAGGACAGCGCTGGATACTTGGACATCTGAGAGTCTGTTTATTAAAAGTCAGTAGCCACAGGAGTGTAGAACTGACTGCAGTTCCTACTTGTTTTGTGTTTATATACACTCAATGTAATATGTTAGTTTACCATTCCTTAGATGTGGTGGTTGCATTTTTTTTTTTCATTTTTCACCTGGTAATCCTGCCAGTAGCACACTTCCTGTCCTGGGTTGACAACATGGATCAGCGATGTTGTCGCCTCGCTTTTGATTTGAACTACAAACACCTGCTCATCTTCTCATCTCGCATTACATAGGGCCGTATTCATTTTATAGTTTACACAGGATAGCTGGGAAAGCTGATAACACTGCTTAAAAATCTAATTTTGGGCTTTTTCTCCAAATTGCAATGTTATGAAGTTACTTTGATGTTCTGTACTACAGCACAGTTCTCACTTCTACTTGTTAGATTATTTTAAAACTCATGCATCCTGTTAAAGTTTGTTATTTTATTACACCTGTGACTCAATGTATAGTTGAAAGATTTTTATTTTTTTTGTCTCTGAGCTATATCTGCTGCTCTTGCTTTCATATGTTGTATACATGCTGTTCATTTTATCTTCACATTATTATTATTTTTTTCTTTAGCATGGTGGTGGGAAAACGAATTTTAAAGCCCAACTCAAGCTCTATATGTGGTGGGGAAGAGTTCTTTTCAGTTTTGGGAGGTTTTCACTCATGTCCTGTCCCTGTTATATTCCATGGACTGCAATACTGAGGAATATCCTCAGTAGGAACACTATAAGGCGCCCTCCCTACGCTATGGAGGAATAAAGTTTTGGCTGGAGTTGGGCTTTAACATTCCTAAAGATGCTGACAATGTGCATGCTAATCCATATATTTTTTTTTTCTTTAATTGACCAGAATCTTTCTTTTTCATGCCATGTTCACCTCAATTGATCTCTGCCATTTTATTTTTATTTTTTTCTGTTTAGGTGTAATTTTTTTTTCTAGTTTGTCATTCATACAATCCTAGGTAAGATGGAATTCCATTCATTCTCAGCCTTTCTCTCCCCTCCTCCTTCACTGATCACTCGTGCTTGTGTTAGGCCTTAGCAATAGGTATTCTCCATTTCATGTAGGCCAATTTCAAATTACACTAGATGGCCAATAGCTTGTGGAGACCTGACCATCACACCTATAATATGACCTGAAGTCTTCACATTCTTGACGTTGGGTGTTTCCAGTGTAGGGTACTCCATTTACATGAAGGTCAGGGTAATGTAACTCTGGCACAGAGTTACTCCCTTACATCAGAGTCTGCAGGATTCTCCCTTACAGTGCAAAGGGGAGTGCCGTGGATCACCATGTGAAGGCAATGCTGCAGCCTTTGTTGTAAAGAGGAATACTGATTTGTGGGGGGGGGGCAGCTCTGGTGACCAGAGCCACCAGAGGACACCTTTAAAATGGAATGCACAGCATTATCCTTTACATCAGAGTTCCTACTTGCATCAGGGTCTGCAACATTGCCCTTTACATCGGGGTCTGCAGAGTTCCAACTTGCATTTAAAACGGGAACTCTGATGTGGGGAGAATTCTGGTGACCACCTTCCGCAGAGTAACTGCACTAAGGTAAAGGGTGTTACCCCCAGACTGGCCTTGCAGCGCTGTCGCTGTCAGACGGTCCTCTCCTGGCTCCAGCTTGGTGGCTTGGGTTTCATTCCCCAGACCCCCCCCCCCCCCCCCGTAGACCCCTTTCTGGCAGCACTCCAGCTCTTGACTCCTCTGTAGGGCCCCCCCCCCAGACTGCAGATATGATGCAGGAGATGGTCCGAGACTGTGAACATACAAGAGATGGTCATGGTAATTATGAGCAAACTCACCGGACTATTAAGGTAACGCCACATTGCTGCAGCAGCCGCCAAACACTGGAGCCACACAGACTATTCCTGTGCAGACAGGACAGATGATCCTCCTTGCACTCCTCCGAGTCCTCCGTCCCCCTACAAACAGGAGAAGCCGACTGTCCACTTTGAGTGCCCTGCAGTGCATTCTGGTATAGTCTCTGCAGAGCACAGGCACCTCCCAGCCATTTCATGTGTGTGTGTGGTGTGGAGAACTACAACTCCTGTCATGCAATGTGGTGCTGGCTAGGACAGCACTGGAGCCTGCTATTGGTTGCGCCACTGATGAGGATGTTGCAGGCTGGAACTTCCATGGCTTTACCCCAATGTGCGCCGGTGATGTTCTGTCACGCTAATCTGACAGAACACCGGCCTGCTCACCCCGCCAGTCTGGGAACACCGACTGCAACTGGGGGACGTTCCCTTTCACTCCCACACACAAGTTAGGCGGCAGCGAGGCCCCTGTAAATGCGAGGCCTTAGGCGACCGCTTACTTTGCCTAAAAACAAGAAATGAGAAGAAAGGGGAAGAAATGGGGCTGGAGGACAACCAACCTCAGGGATTTTTAAACGGTACCCAGGTAAACTCAATCAGGTAAATACCCATATAAATTAAAATACTTTTTTATTAACAAAATAAAGAATACAATTTTTAAAGTGGTTGTAAACCCTTACAAACCACTTTGACCTACAGGTAAGCCTAAATTATCTCCTAAACCTATACGGTTTAGGAGATATTTGCCTGAAGACAGGCACCGCTGTCTACGGCGCATGCGCCGTAGACAGCGACGCGCAGGCGCACTGAGCGCGGCATTTCCAACAATGGATCTGCCGCGTGTGTCGGCTCCCGTGCGCATGCGCGGGAGTGACGTCATCGCGGCTCCGCCGAATGACAGCGGCGGAGCTGCGAGACGCCACCAGCAAGATGGATGCGGCGGACTACAGGGGACAGCGGCGACTTTGCTGGCTCCTGTGTCAGGTAAGTGACACATAATGGACTACTATGCGATGCGATGCATAGTAGTCCATTATGCTTTGCCTTTGCAGGGAATGAAAGAGGAAGTAAACCCATCAGGGTTTACTTCCTCTTTAAGCACAGAGCGAAATTGACATCAAGTTATAGATATTCAGTCATCAGATATATACAGGAAAGGTGTAACCTCTTATGATCGTAGGATTTATAAGTCCTACATATAGAGTATTGCTGCTGTTTTCTACATGTTTCGCTCTTGTGAGCTTCATCAGGACACTGCAGCTTGCATTAAAAACTAAGAAAAATAGAATAAAGATCAAAATAATTTTATGTAAGAAAAATTGGTAATGTATAGAAACATATATATGGGTATGGTACATACATGAAAACGTACATAAACATTGAAACAGGAGGACATTGAACAAAAATGATGTAAATCGGTAATAATTACAAAGTTGAAATACACAGGCAGATAATATCTCACCAAAGTAAACTTTGCCTAATACTTTGCCTAATTAGAGAGCCACCTCCTGGAACTTGCACAGAGTCCTGAACTCAACTCTATTGAACACCTTTTGAGATTAAGTGGAACACTGGTTGTGAGTCAGATCATCCCCCCTCAAGCATCAGTACATGACCTCCAGAAATGCTCTTTAGGCTGAATGGTCACAAATTCCCACAGACACCCTCCAAAATCTTGTGGCAAGCCTTCCTGAGCTGATGACCCAAAATGGAGGGAGACCTGTTCATGCCCATGCTTTTTGGTAAAGAATGTACAGTAAGCGCCTATCGCTGTGATGGTCAGCTGTCCACAAGCGTAGGGTCCATCAGTCTGTATCCACAATTCAATGGCCATATAGTGTCTCTCTCCATTTTTAGTTCTGCCATTTTTCACTTGCTCTCTGTGGCTTTTTTTTATTTTAATATAATTTGTAGTGATGTAAATTCTTTCCAAGAAATGCTTAGGTGCCAAGAAATCTGTAAAGTAGTGCATGCAATCCCATTATCATGCTGTGCTACTTGGCAGCATGCCGAAAGGAGGATGACAAATTTTCTCAGCCCCAAAATTGTATTCGCTCCAAGCCATTGCCTATTCTTGCCACCCGGGACTTTTCGCTGCCAGACCAATCTGTTGCATGGGGGTAAATGCTCTTCGATCGGGATTCCCTTCTCCGTGCTCAGCTGGCATACTCTTGTTTGAATGGCTTGACTTTGAAAATCCTTCTTAGCCACGGCAGAGCAGCTGATTTGCAAAATCGCTTCCTGAAACCCTAATGGGTGGTGGTTATGGTCTGCTTGCACATTTTTTAAATGTTTTGTGTTTAGAGTTCAGCAGGAAAAACGTGACGTCCTCTAATGGTAGGTCCATGATGAATTCTTATGCTGCGTACACACGAGCAAATTGTCCGGCGTACTTAGTCCGGCGGACTTTCTACCGAATGGACTTGGCCACACACGGACACACAAAGTCCGGCGATTGCTAGCGCGATGTCGTACAGCACGTACGACGGGACTAGAAAAAGGAAGTTCAGTAGCCAATAGCTTCCTTTTTTTCGTACTTGCTTCTGAGCATGCGTCAGTCTTAGTCAGCTGGACTAGCATACTCACGAACGTATTGTCCGCTGAAACCCAAGTCCGGTGGAAAGATTGGAGTGCAAAACTACTTTCTAAGTCCTCCAGACTTTACGCTGGAAAAGTCAGCTGAAGCCCACACACGATCGAGTTGTCCGCTGAAATGCGTTTCGGCGGACTAAGTACGCCGGACAATTCGCTCGTGTGTACGCGGCATTACAGATCTCCAAACACTGCATTTGTCACATCCTTTTGTGTCCCAATCTTTATTTTATCCCTTTAATGATTTTATATCGTGTTCAGCTCATGGAATATCACCGTGGCATTATCAGAAGGTTGTTGAATTGTTTTAAACAGTTTGATCTGCAACTGTCGTGCTGCACATGTGATCAGTTATAACTCCAACCGTTTGATGGTTTGACAGTTTTGGTTGAGAGCACAACTAATGTAATGCCCCATACACACGGTCGGACATTCCGACAACAAAACCCATTGGATTTTTTTCCGACGGATTTTGGCCCGAAATTGTCTTGCTTGCGCGCTCGCGCACACACACGGTCACACAAAGTTGTCAGAAAATCCGATCGTTCAGAACGTGGTCACGTAGAACACGGCTACTGCCCTCTTTTATAGTCCCGTTGTACAACAGCTTTCGTCTCGTAATTTATTCTGCGTGGCACTTTGTCCGTCGGAATTGTCTACACACGATTGGAAATTTTAAACGATTGGACTTTGTTGCCGGATAATTTTAGATCCTGTTCTCAAACTTTGTGTGTTGGAAATTTCCGACAGAAAAAGTCAGATGGAGCCCACACATGATCGGATTTTCCGACCAAGATACGATCGCATGTTTTTCGTCGGAAAGTCCGACCGTGCGTACAGGGCATTACAGTTAAATTCCTGGCTTTCCCAGGAATGTAACTGTTAAATAAATGGGTTTAGTTCCATTTTAAAGCAGAGTTCTGCACCCCCCCCCCCCCCTAAATATTAGGACCCTTACCTGTCCAGGGATCAGCGATGTCGGCACCCTGGCCTATTTACGGATTGGCTCTCTGGTGCTGCCATTCATGGTAAGGGAAACCGGCAGTGAAGCCTTTCGGCTTCACAGCTGGTTCCCTACTGCACATGCGCTGCACCTTCTAACTGGCGGGGGGCAACTTCGGAGGGATGTCGCCATGGAGCAGTCTCCCGGAAGTGGTCACAGGTACCTGTCAAACACGTACCCCCCCCCCCCCCCCCCTTTGCAGGTAGTGAGTAAGCAGATAAGCGGAGCTTCCACTTTTGGGTGGAACTCTACTTTAAGGAGGATGTTCTGGCCCCTCGGAATGTGATTCTTTGCTGTCCCTGGTTGAATTATTAAAAAGAAGAAAAACTTTGGACTCCTGAGACGTTTGTTTGCCACTCGAACTGGTTCGTGTACATGTGGATTTCTCAATCTGGGTTACGTGGCTTTTTCAGGGCTTCCCCATGCTTTCTCTTCTGCATTAAAGATCGCATTTCATAGTAGTCCATTATGTGTCGCTTACCTGACACAGGAGCCAGCAATGTCACCGCTGTCCCCTGTAGTCTGGAGCATCCATCTTCTCGGTGGGTCTCGCTGCTCCGCCGCTGTCATTCGACGAAGCTGAGATGACGTCACTCCCGCGCATGCGCACGGGAGCCGACACTCGCGGCATATCGCCATTGGCGGCGCGCTTAGTGCGCATGCGCCGTAGACAGCGGTGCCTGTATTTTGGAAAATATCTCCTAAACCGTGTAGGTTTAGGAGATATTTCTTGGACCTACAGGTAAGCCTTAATCTAGGCTTACCTGTAGGTCAAAGTAGTTTGTAAGGGTTTACAACCACTTTAAAGCTAATTGCCTGCCTGCCCTTGTGGAAAGTGGTCCAGTGATCGAGACCCAGAAGCCGCCTTCCTGAAGAGGTCAGTGGCCGGGCGGGGAGCTCAGGGACGCCGCATCGCTGGAGCTGAGGAGTTTTCTTCTGCTTTAACACACTGAGGAGTGACTGTTCACCATTTTTGAAATTTTGACTTTTGCATCCAGCTCCACGTTTTTTACCTCTTTTGTAGATTCAGGAACACAAAATGGAAAAATATTTTAATCTGTTTAGATGCTAGAAAACGTATTTAATACCATTTGAATGCCCAGAGTTCCCTATCCAAACTCTGGGACAGAGCTTTTGAACAATGTGGGATTCAAAAAACAGTTTTACTTCACTTTTTTTTTTTTCCCACACAGAAAGAAGCAGCTCAGCCTACAGAGTGTAAACAGCAGTGATGGCGACAAGATGGCGGATACTTCGCTAGAACGAAATCTTTCCAAATCTTCAGGATTCTACTGTGCTGCAGAAAATTTTAAGTCAAAGCTCAATATATATATATATATATATATATTTTTTTTTTTCTTTATTATTGCATGACTTATTTCCGCTCCCCCACTTTTTTTTATTTATTTTTTATTTTATGTTTTCCTCCCTTTTTTATTGTATTTTTTTCATACTCACTCCTAAGCTGTATTAGAATTTTCTGATCTTGTTGGGTACTGCTAGAATGGAAGCACAGCCGAAGTCCACACACTGTATTTCATTTTTTTCTTTTCTTTTTTTTTTTTTTTTTTTTATTCCCGGTTTTTGTTAAGAAAAAATGTTTGTTTTTCTTTTTTTTTTCTTTACATTATTGCTTTATTCTCTAAGAACTAACCAAAATGGGTGGAAAAAAATACAAAAAAAGCCCCATTGCCCAAATAGCGTGATGTCAGCCATTTTGTGCCATGACTCGTGGCGGGTGTCTGGAGCGAGCGCCGTCACCGAGCTCTGTGATGTCACTAGCTCCTGAAGGACTGATGGCTAGAATGTGGTTTGAGACAGAAAACCGCTAGGCGCTCCTCCCGCTGGTTTAACGCATTTGGGTCTGCGTTGCAAATATACGTGTCGGAAATGACAATTTATATGCAGTGAAACGCTTAATTATACACACATTCTACTTATTTAACGTGTACAGAGTATTTAAAGATGCAATAAAAAGTAAATTAAAATAAAAACTGAGCTTAAAGCTGGAATACGTTTTTAGTTAACTGTTACTTGTGGGAAAATGTTATATTCAGGTGTCAAAATGGCTTTACAAAAAAAAGGGTTGAAGTAAATGTGGCATCACAAAAAAAAGTACTATAAGGTGGAGGTACATAGACTTAAAGAGAACCTTTTTAAGCAGTAGGTATGGTTTTTCAACGTTTAAGGACAGTCGTCATAGGGTACCTGCCTTAAATTTTGTTAGCTGTGCACCTCTGTGATACTAAAGCAGGCCATACATAGCCAGTTCAGCAGGGGCCACAGTAATCGTGTTCTACCGGCTGGGAATGCGTCCTACGCCCCCCTGCTGACAGAACACAATAGAGCTGTATGCAGGAGCAATTCCCCCATCAACCCTGACTTTGTTGTTGGGGGGGAATCGATTTTTTTTTTTTTTTTTTTTTTTTTTTTTTCCCCCAGTCCACCCATGGTGGAAGGCAAAAAAGGTCTAGTCCTCTTTGGACTGCTTTAAAGAGGAGCTCCCCCCCCCCCCCCCAAATATGAAGTCAGTAGCTACATATACTGTAGCTGCTGACTTTTAATATAAGGACACTTGCTGTCTAAGGATCCAGCACCGTCCTCAACCGAGCCAATTCTTCAATCTGCTTCCTGTCCAGGCATCGGCATCTTGACTAAGGGGAGACTGGCAGTGAAGTCTTGTGGCTTTGCAACCAGGTGCCTACTGTGCTTTGTGAATTGTCCTGTAGTCTTCTGGGACCTGTGATGTGTCCCAGAAGGCTGCAGTGGAAGGACTGGGGGGGGGGAAGGGGGCTGAACTTCCGGTCAGATCGCTGCAGCTATCCGAGCAGAAGTGGGAGCAGGTACCTGTAAAAACCAGGTTCCCACTTGAGGACTGCCCCCCCCAAGAGTGCCATATGTGGCAGAGAAAAGGGGGTGTGTGATTATGTAAATAAGCTGAATGTCCCCTTTTGGGTAAAGTTCCTTTTTTTTTTTTTTTTTTTTTTTTTTTTTTTTTTAGGTCTCTGCTTCCTCACCTCTGGTTATGAGCTAGGGGCTAACCTCACGTTCTTCCAGTCCAATGAGAGCACCTCAGGCTACTAAAGGCACTCTTTGGACATTGGGGTTGGCAGGCTCCCAGCACAGAGCTTAAGTCAAGGAAGTCAAATCCTTGGCAGCAAAGTGGATTTGGGGTCTCATGTGAGGCTCTTCTGGCTAGCAGGTACTTTGTGATCATTGATCTTTTAGGTAGCATATTTAAAGAAGTTGTAAACCTCAGGAAGAGAAAACAAACCCTGCAAGACAAAGGCATAACCTAGTATGCATCGTATACTGGCTCATTATGAAATGCTCACCTTAGAACAATGCCCTGGATCGGCGTCAGCCCTCTCAGTACAGTGCAGACATCTTCCACTGGAGTTACTTCCGGGGTCGCGGCTCCCGCGTTGTGATTGGCCGGAAGCTGTAATGTCACTCCCGTGCATGCACGTGGGAACCGCCTGTCACGACTCCTCCTGAAGAAACCCCACCAGCTGCCCGTTTCTTCATTGAGCATGCACTGTTGACAGCCGCACATATACTAAATATTTGCGGTTTAGGAGATATTTAAGGTACCTACAGGTAAGCCTTGTTATAGGCTTACCTGTAGTTAAAAGTGGTGTAACGGGGTTTATAACCACTTTAATTTTTAACATTTCAGATGACCTTGCGTGCTTTACACCAGCGCTTTAAAGCTTATCCCAGACCATTTATTGATGACTGCCCCAAAATAAACCAGAAAGTGGTGTGCATGGGCCATTGTTGAACAATAGGATGGACCCTTGTATTGCAGCACTCCTGAAAGCATTGGTTTAATTCACCAGCCAGAATCGCCCTTTGTGTCTCTGGGCTTGGTGGTGGTCTCAATGGACAACCTAAAAAAGCAAATCCTTTCTTTCCATTATAAAGTTTAAAGGGCAAGTCCAAGAACATTAATATCTGCATGATGCAGGAGATTGTTGTAGTATTAATTCCATGTCCAACCTCATGGCCTAACCCAGAGCATCTCCTAATGTCCTTGGGGGAGAGATTCACCAACATTGGAGTCAGTACAAGGCAACACAGAAGGGTTTGGTTAGGATTGGATTGGGGTCTGAGGGACTTGGGTTAGAGCAGACTTTTTTCTTTTACCCTGGATGAACCCCTAAAACTTTCAGGTCTTGTAATGCTAAAATCAATTGGGGGTCTATGGGGGGGGGGGGGGAACAATTAATTGGGGGTCTATGCCCCTTACACCTGGCGGTCAGTAGTAACTGTGCCTCCCAGACAGCGGTGGGCTAAAAAGACATTTGAGTCAGCCCTAGCGCTATGCAGGCATCAGCGGGGGGGGGGGGGGGGCCATCAAAGTCCCAACTTTCAATGGCCAGTGTATCAAATTCCAGTCAAGCCAGAAAGGAAACCAGAGGTCATAGAGTGGTCAGATCCTGCAGCTTCCAGGGGGCCTGGGATGATCCAGAGCAGTTCAAAAGACAAGACCGGAGTGCAGGATCCACACTAGAATAAAACCCACCAGTTATTAACAGTAGCACACTTGCAGTTGAAATTCTTGTAGATCAGCATGGGAAGTAGAGGGCACCCGGCTGAAAGCATATCAAGGCTGCGATGAAGTGGCGGCAGCTCCTGACAGGCACCCTAGGGACCCGTTCTGACAGCTGTTAAGTCTGCCAATAGACAGTCTTCCACTGCTACCTACTGCCTCGTAGTAACCGCTACGTGCGGGGGGTCATAGTACCTCTATGTGCGGGGGGGTTGGAATGCGTTTTAAAGAACAACCCCCCCCCCCTCCTTTTTTTTTTTTTTTCTCAAAGCACATCCTTCGAAGAGCATTTAAAAAAAAAATTATAATAATTGAGAAGGGGTTGTCCTTTGAAATGCCCCACTTCCCCACCCCTGGACTTAGAGGTTGCCACGAGGCAGTAGGTAGCAGCGGAGAACGCTGTCTGTTGGACTTTTGACAGCTGTCAGAGCAGGCCCCTGTGATGCCGGCCAGGAGAGATCGGGAGCTGCCGCCACTTCATTACAGCCTTGTTATGCTTTCATCCTGGTGTCCTCTACTTCCCATGCTGATCTGCAAGAATTTTACCTGTAAGTGTGCTACTGTTAATGGTTGCTTTTATTCTAGTGTCGATCTCGCGCTCCCGTCTTGTGTTTTTTTGCGTTGCACTGGATCATCCTGAAACGCTTTCTGGAAGCAGCAAGATCTTGCAACTCCATGACCTTTTGGCTTCCCTTCTGGCATGACTAGAATTTGATGCCATTGCCCCTGGATATTAAAAGCTGGGACTTGTAGTGTGTTGCGGTGGATTGTGTATTTTTATCTGAATTGGGGGGGGGGGGGGGGGGTGGTGTCAGCCACAATTTTATGAAATCCTAGTAGATTTCTGGTTGAGAATGGGTGAAGTAGGGAACTGTAGGTTTATTGGTGTCGTTATAGCAATTGGGCTGCTCCAAAACAAGGGTTTGGCCTCTACCTACTGATGGATCATGCGTGAGTGCAGGTTTTAGAAGTGTGCCAAAAAGTGGTATTGATGTGGTAGTTAGGTGCAAATGATTATTAGAGTGCTAGCCAGTGTGGTTGGGGGGGTAGGAGAATCTTTCTTCATTCAGGGTTTGAATGTAGAAGAAAAGAACTGGCAGTGCAAAGTATAAGCCCAGAACACATTTGGTTATCTTATAGCAAACGGTGATCATTTGCCTTGTGCTTGGAAGTGTAGAAGAGAAAGTCCCCCCCCCCAAAAAAAGCAGGTGGGTGCACAAGTGCCAAAAACCCATTTAATCTCTGGGTCTGCAATCCATACATTTTAATCTTCCTTTCATTATAATCTCTTCTACCTGCAAATTTGAAATCAGAAGTTCATTGACTTGCCCTTTTAAATAATGGATAAAGACTGATTATTAAAGCGGGAGTTCCACCGTTTTTTTTTTTTTTTTTTTTTTTTTAAGCCAGCAGCTACAAATACTGCAGCTGCTGACTTTTAAAATAGTGACACTTACCCGCCCAGCGTGCCCGCGATGTCAGCACCCGAAGCTGATCTCTCAATCGTCTCTCGGTGCTGCCGCCGCCATCTTGGGTATGGGAATAAGGAAGTGGAGCCTTTCGGCTTCATTTCCCGGTTCCCTACTGCGCATGCGCGAGTCGCGCTGCACAATGAGGATGGACCCGCTGTCTCTGGGATCCGTGTGTTTCCCAGCAGGCAGCGGGGGACTTTCGGAAAGGGGCGTAGATTCTGCATCTACGCCCCTTTCCGCAGATGGCTATGCCGGAAGTGGGTGCAGATACCTGTACTGTACAGGTACCTGCACCCCCCCTCCCCCCCCCCCCTGAAAGGTGCCAATTGTGGCGCCTGAGGGGGGGAGGATTCCAATGAGCGGAAGGTCCACTTTAGGGTGGACCTCCGCTTTAAGGTGATGTGCCATGGCCCTTATCAGACGCTCGGACAACACCTTCATTCTTCTGGCCTAAAGATGAACAACTTTTTTTGCCATTTTGGATAGTAAGGGAAGGTTATAATCCCTGAAAAATTAATTTTTGTCATCTTTTGTCCCATTGGTGAGGTGTTTGTTTGTTTTTTCTCCCCCTTCACTTCCGGTCTCGTACTGAAATCAGGAAGTGAGGTTAAATCCCTCCTAAAGTGGTTGTCATCAGTAGATATCTCCACTAGTCCTGTTCTGGGGAAAACCCAAAATTTGGGATTTTTGGTTGTTCACGTTCGATGATGGTAAAGAGGACTAATTGAGAGTGTGAATCTCCCTAACGGGAACACGGGCAATAAAGACCCGACTGGTCCTAATCCCTCTCCACACCATCCAAAACATAAACAAAGCTGTGAATTTGTTATGCTCTAAACCCCTGCAGTCCTCTAATAGAACATCCTTTCCTTATTTTGCACATGCAAGCCCAAGGATGTGCATGGTCCCAATGCACTTGCTGTCACCAGGATAACGGCCATGGTCACACCTGGGCTTTGTGATTCAGTCATTCAATTGTGATCACCTGACTATCTGGCAAAATACTGCTTTGGTCACACTGAAAAGGTAGAGGGACCAGAACACTTGAGTACATTGTAGGAGACAAAATAACCTCTGAATAGAATGGTAATGAAAGCACAATTACCCCCCCCAAATTTATAAAAGGCTTATTGCTTTATATAAATTGCTGAAAGGCAAACGTATTGCTTGCTGTGATTTAATGCACGTTGCCGATGGGCACTGGTGTCTGCGCTGCCTTAAAGTGGTAATGATACCCCTGCAGGTTTAAGGCTGGCTATACCCAATTCTAAACCTTATTGGGCAGGCTGAATGTATCAAGTTGATTGATTAACTCTGATATGAGCAGCCTGCCGGCTTTGCTTGTGATTTATTGCAAGGTAATCATGGCCTTCTCCCATCTGGGACCCCACCCGCTCCTGTAAATGTGGTCTGAGTTGCGCACATGCAGCTCGGATCACATTACCCGTTGACGGGTAGAGGGGACGTTTTATGATTGGGGGGGGGGGGGGGGCTGCTTCAGTTATAAAAACCCTCCTGCCTGTTGGTGGATTTTTGGTTTTACTACCACTTGGTGGCCGTACATGGATCGAAGTTTGGCCAGATTCACAGGAAATGGATGGTGGTAATGAAGTGGCAGCAAGTGGGAGCACAAAGGCTCAGCAGGTAGCATTCCTCCATTCTCATCAAGTGTGTGGATGGGGGAATCGACTCCTCCCCTTTTTTTTTTTTTTTTTTTTTTTTTTTTTTTTTCCTGATAATCCTGTATGGCCCGCCTTATAACCTAGTTTGTATTTTTCTACAGTTGAGCTTAAAAGTGATTAAATGCAAAAATAGTCTTGGCATTCCTTGCTTGGCAGGTTATGTTTGGTGTGGCTGGTGGGAGCTAAAAAAATTTAAGTTAATTGGTCGGTGCTGCTGCAGGGTGCCAGAGCTTCATGCGTTGCAGAATTGGGTGTTACTTGGTAAGGATATTTTAAAGGGTCAAGTTTCCTATTGCTTCCATTTATTTCATAAAACGGGTTCCAGCCCCTCCATTGTAATTGTTTTTGCAATGCCATTGTCAGAACAATTCTCTTCCACATCTGTGATTGTTTCAACTGACGGACAGAACATCTCCCTCCAATCTAAATCTAACGATGATTTGATCGTGTCCCCACGCACTGAGAATGGACCATGCCAGATGGATGGTTTAAAAAATTTTTTTTTGTGATTTTCTGGTTTAGTAAATCAATCCAAGCCCCCATCCCCCCCCCCCCCCCCCAATGTAATCGCCCACTCAGTTATTTTTACAGATTTGTAGCTCCGTCAGTCACTCAGCGATTGAGTTTGAGTGGCATTTCACATTGGTGCCAATCGCTGTGCATTCATCTGTAAGGCACCGTTGGTTCAAAGTTGAATTTCAGGAATTTGGTCACTTTGTAATAAGTGAAGGAACACTAGGAGTTATGTCCGAGGAGCTGCATGACATCTCCTGGACTTGGCTCTATTTATATCTGACAGGTTTATTGCTGTACCTGGAATTACACTGGGGGGGGGGGGGGGGCGGCATGAGCAGAAAGGCACACGGAGCAGATATGCCCGCCCTTCCCCTCTGCTGCCCATTCAAAGAAGCCTTTGTATTTTGTGAATGTGTACACATAATACAAAGGCTTCCGTGATTTGGCAGGAGGAGGGAATGGGCGGGCATAGTAGCTGCAGCGACTCTCTCCTATTCAATATGCAGAGTTTTTTATTTTATTTTATTTTTTTTTTTTTGAAGGATCCGCATCACTCTCCCAGAACTACAGCGATGACCGTTTTCCTACCCATTGCTGCCCACAAAATGCATATATGCAATAGCTAGGAGAATGGGCTTTATGCTGAGCTAAACATATGTTTTGCTAGTCACACGATGTACGCTCCCAGCAAAGTGACTGCGCTGTCCTATTCCTGATTTGGAGATGGCAAGACTGGCTTCTGATCATATAATTTACCGTGGTCACGTGACTGGAAAGGTTGTCCTTCCCATACCAAGCAACTCCCCTTTTTCCCCCCCCAGATGTAAAGATCCATTTTAAAGGTATGCCGGGGGTGGCCAGGAAGGGACTAAAGCTGTAGCAGCCAACAGCAACTTTAGTAATTTTTAAATTGTATTTAAAAGTGCTGTTAATGGCTGCTATTAAGGGTTGCCCATCTGACACTGATCTGATCACACTCCAGAGTCTGATCATAATTTATCTGGCTGTTGTAGAGAAAGACATGAGCATTGTACAGACACCATACATGTTGGGAATGGTAATAGGTTGCACAATCTTTTTTTAATCGATGGCTAATCTAAAGTGGAACACTGGGCTTCTGGCAAATCTCAAACTTGTATCCATATTTAGTTTTTAAATGTAAAGGCATTTTAGGATGCACATTTATTCTCCCGAGAGCTGACTCTGCAAATCCAGGACTATCTTGGTGTCATGGGTTACCTTGGAGCATGTCACTGAATCTCCCCCAGGGGGCAGTGTTGGGGATAAAAAGTGTAGAGGGTGCAGCAAATGTTCTAGATATTTGATACATCGGTTCATTTATCCTTTTCATAAAATGAACTTTGTACCCTGCTGTGAAGTTCCTCTTCCAGATCTGGCCCTCTTACAGAGGAAGTAGAGATGGAGTTCTGACAATGGCAGTATGGAGCTGGTAAAGTTTTTAGGTTTACATTTGCCCGGCTGTCTTGCGTTTTTATTATCAAGTGTAACCCCCGCAACCTGGGGCGGTTCTACCCCCCCCCCCCCCCCCTTTTTTTTTTTTTTTTTTTTTTTTTTTTTTTTAAAGCTTTTCTGTTGGGGGTATAACGCCCCCGTGTTTCAGGAATTGTAACCTCTGAGAAGAGGAGTGTTTGGTTAGTAGCGGAGCAGGTTTATATACGATCTCCTCATCCTGCACATATATAGACTCTGCTGTTTTTGTTGCAGGGCTTCTATTTATTGATTAACCATTGTTTATAAGGACAGGTCTCTTTGTGTTAGACTTTATCATTTGTTTGTTTTTTTCCACTGACAATGTCAGAATACTTAATAATAAAGCAAAATATCTGACCTTTTTTGTGATTCCTTGATTGTTTTTTATGTATCTGAATTACTAAAGGGTAACTGAATAACTTGTATAGCGCTACATATGCGAAATAATCCCCTCAGGCTGCTTTTGCCGCAGTGTCCATCTGGGTCTTCAGAAGAGATGGGTCTTGAGCTTCTTCCTGAAGGCCAGATAGTTTTCTTCCAAGCAGATGTCCGTGGGTAGAGCGTTCCATAGCCGTGGTCTACTTTCGTGATGGGGGAGAAAAAAATGCAGTTAACCACTAAGTGACCGCCCGCGATGTACGGCGGACGAGCAGCCGCTGTAGGCGAAGTGACGTACTGGTAGGTCGCTGCCTTTTTCCTGGGTTTAGGGTGCCCCCTGCCTGGCTCCTGCTGTGATTGTGCACAGCAGGAGCCTGTCAGCAAGTCCCAGCCAATGATTCATGGCTGGGAACTTGCTGATCAGCGGTGTCCAATCACAGCCCAGAGCTCTGTGTTGACATTCAACACAGAGCTCTGTACACGGGGCACAATCTTTGTTTCTTATCCCTGCAAAGCAGAGATGAGAAACTTGGAGATCAGTTTGTAAAAGAAGCACACTTTACACACATTATACATTGTTGGGCACACCTTTTTGATCTCCATTAGTGCAGTGACAGTGTATAAGCATAATCACTGATCACTGTATTCGTTGTCTTGACACTGAGGGGGAACTGACTAACTGCCATTGACATCAGATTAGCTGCTGCACTATCACAATCCCATTTATAAATCGTTGATTGCTGCCAGTAGTATAAAAAAATAAAATAAAATCCAGTATATATACACCATAGTTTGTAGAGGCTATAACTGCATGCAAATAAATCAATTTACACTTTATTGTTTTTTTTTTTTTTTTTTTTTTTTATATCAAATATGTTATTGATTATTGCTTGCAATGTAAATGAAGAAAAAACGATATTTTTGAAAAACCATTTTCTCTTTCTGCTATAAAACCTATCCAATAAAAAAAGAAAGAAAAAAAAAAAGAGGATTTCTTGCAAAATTTGGGGCAAATGTATTCTGCTACATGTTGTAGCAGAATACATTTTGCCCCAAATTTTGCAAGAAATCCTCTTCCTTTTTTTTTTTTTTTTTTTTTTTTTTCTTTCTTTTTTTATTGGATGGGTTTTATAGCAGAAAGAGAAAATGGTTTTTCAAAAATGTCGTTTTTTTTTTTCATTTACATTGCAAGCAATAATAAACAGTGTTCAAATACCACCAAAGGAAAGCTCTATATTGGTGTTTAAAAAAAAAAAAATATATATATATATAATTTATTACACACACCTTCTTTTTTTTTTTTTTTTTTTTTTTTCTTAGTACTGTGTTGCATGACTGTGCAATTGTCAGTTAAAGTAGTGCAGTGCCAATTCGCAAAAAAGGGCCTGACCATGAAGGGGGGTAAAATCTTCTGGACCTAGTAAAGTGGTTAAAAAAAAAAAACCTATAGTGTATACAATTGCTACACAAGTCATATTGTAATTGAATGTTATTAAAAATTACCTTTTTACTTTTCAATCTGCAGTGTTGTATTTTCTGCACTTGAATATGGCCACCTGGAAGTGTTCTGTACACAGATGGTGTATGGATTCCCCCCCCCCCCCCCGAAAATGTCGTTTCCGGCTTGTGTGATTGGCTCACTGATTTTCACAGAAATCTGCACTAAGATACAAGTCAGATTTTGGTCATCCCCCCTGCAACAATTTTTTTTTTTCCGGTGAGATATTCCCAAAGGTAAACTGTCCAAAGGGCTGCAGACCATGCCACTTCCCTCAGAGCCCTGCAGGTTCAGCAGCAGATTGATAATTATAAAATCACACCCCTGCAGATGGACATGGTTATTCTTCTTTTCTTTTTTTTTTTTTTTTTTTTTTTCAGAATAACAAGGTAGTGTGCAGCAAACTTTGTTAAAATCCCTGCAATGTGCAAAGATCACCCAGAGGGGAATTTTTTATTTATTTTTTGTCAAAAAAAAAAAAGTGGAGTTACTCTTTTTAAAGCTGAAGTGCAGCTAAAATAAAATACATACAGCTTTAGTCCCACCACTTACCTGTAATAAAGGGTGCTCCTCGTGGGGGGCAGCTAGATCCTTGAAGTCTTCTGTGCAGGAATGCCCCATCCTCTTCCTGTCTCTGAATGTCCAGCATTGCGATGGCTAACCGCTGTGGGTCTTCAAGCAGAACAGCAGTACAGAGGAGCCAACGGGGACACGCTTCCTCCTGCTCTCCTCTCCATTGAGAAAAATTATTTCACTGATTACACTGCCTGGGTGGATTTGCTAAAACTGGAGGGTGCAGCTCTGCATAGAAACCAATCGGCTTCCAGGGGTTTTTTGTTTTATTTGTCCAAGCTTAACCACTTGCCTAGTGGGCACTTCCTGCCCAGGCCAATTTACAGCTTTCAGTGCTGTCACACTTTCACAATTGTGCGGTCAGGCAACACCGTACCCAAATTCAATTTTTTGTTTTTTTTTTGAGACAGAGCTTTCTTTTGCCGGTATTTAATCGCCACTGGGATTTTTATTTTTTGCTTTCTTAGTCTCTGCTATTAAAAAATAAAATTACTGTTTACAATTAACTTTTTTTTCTCCCGACCCCCCCCCCCCCCTTTACTGATGGGTGGCACTGACTGGCAGCACTGTTGGGGCTGCACTGATGATCAGTGTAGATGTCCCCTGTGTGGATTTGCCAGTTATTGGTTTTCTACATGCGCTGTCAGTGTGAGGAGAGGAACACCGATACCCGTCAAATCCTGTTTACGCTGTGGTTGGCTGTTTACTATGATCTGTGTCTCAAGTACCCGTTGATCATAGGTGCTTGCGGTTGCGTGCGATCGTCATGTGATGTCCTCCTGGCAATGTGTGACTGTGCTGTAGTTGTGAAGAGGTTAATTGAACAAGCTGAAGTTAGAAGCTGATTGGCTACCATGCACAGGTGCACCAGGTTTTGCACTCTCCTGTTTTAGTAAATCTCCCCCTGGTATTCATGAATGTAGGAGAGAATCCTGTGATTGATCACACATCCCACCCCCATTGTTCACAG
Organism: Lithobates pipiens; assembly: GCF_037356315.1. Classification (NCBI taxonomy): domain Eukaryota; kingdom Metazoa; phylum Chordata; class Amphibia; order Anura; family Ranidae; genus Lithobates; species Lithobates pipiens. The sequence goes on from NW_027507786.1 coordinate 2,187,024, forward strand.
ATCGTCTTACAGGCGGTGTATTCAATTAAATGCCTTTTCTAAGTGAAGGGGGGGGGGGGGCGTGTCCCTGCCAGGAAGAAGACTGGCATCCCTGCAGTGAAGATTTCCCCAGAGAATCCGGCTGCCTGCGCAACATGCGGGCATACTTCACTACAGGCAAGTCATGTGACTGACTAAGCTGTAGGGGAATTTTTTTTTTTTTTTAAGTTAAACTTCAGCTTTTGACAGAAATTTAAATACTCGGAGCTCCGCTCAAAGCACTGCAAAACGTCCCCCTGCAGTCCAAAGCACAGATCGGGTTCAAACAAGCTCCTCCAGGCTAGCCGAAAATCAGACCGGAAGACAGAAAGATGGAAACGCAGCACACTGGAACCCAGCCACTGTATGGAACGGTAAAGATACGGCTTCAGCCTGAACTCTTGGCTATGCCCTTCTGACGCCGGGCACAATATGGCAGCCAGGAGGAGTTCAGGTGGAAGCCGTATCTTCCACTATGGAGTTGAGGTGTTTCCCGTGAAGAGTATTGTTAATACCAAAGCATACAAAGTAGTTTTAGGCAATTGCATGATTCCAACTTTTTGGTAACCGTTTGAAGACATTTTTCTCTTCTGTTGTGACTGCCCCTGTGTACAAAGCCAGCCCCATAAACGCCGGCTGTACACGCGTCCAATTCCAAGTGATTTTTATTCAAAATTCTCACCTTGGCCGTGAATTTTCTTTTTCCATAACAGCATCAGGTTAAATTGAAGGATTGGTTGGTCGAATTTTCTTTCTTTGGCCCCATTGGATTACAAAACGCACAAAATTATAAATTTTCGATCGACAAATCGTTAGGAATTCGGGCCGCAAAAGACACGGTTTGGCAAGTTGGCTGTGGAGGAACTTGAGGCCTGCAGAGAGCCCCGACCTCAACTACTGAACACAGATGAAAAGGTCCCAGTCTGAGAACTCTGCTCATGTTCTCTAGATGCAGAGTTGCCAGCCTTTGAATTATTTTCAGCATAGTCCTTCCCTTTTTGGGGCTCATTCAGCTATGGCGTTCCTATGTTGCACACCATGCGTGTCGTGTGCTAGTTGCTCTGCTGCAGTCTGGGCCCCGCTCACCTTCCTGTTGCTCCACGCTGCACACCAGATGTGACGTCTGCACCAGACGCCCCCAAAATATATACACGTGAACCAGGAGTGACTGCTGCTGACCTCTTTCTGGTTCGCTTGTTGGTTTCCCAGTGCATCCTGGGATATCTCATACCGCAATACCTCCAAAGCTTAAAGCGGAGGTTCACACAAAAATTGAACCTTCACTTTTCGGAACCCCCTCCCCCCCTCCGGTGTTATATTTGGCACCTCTCAGGGGGGAATGAGGTGCAGATATTACACCCATTTCCGGGGATAGGCTCCTACAGAAGTCTATGCCTCTTCCCGTCCCCCCCTGCACGGTCTGCTGGGACACACAAGGGTCCCAGGAGATAGCGGGGACCAGTTAGGACGTGCAGCACGACTCGCACATGCGCAGTAGGGAACCGGGAAGTGAAGCCGCAACACTTCACTTCCTGATTCCCTCACCGAGGATGGCGGTGGCAGCTGCCGAGAGCCGAGCGATTGATTGGCTTCGGCTGCCGACATCGCTGGACCCTGGGACAGGTAAGTGTTCATTTATTAAAAGTATTCGTTGCTGCTGGCTTTTTTTTTTTTTTTTTTTTTTTTTAGGTGGACCTCCTCTTTAAGCTGAATAAAAGCCTCTCAAAAGCTGCAGGTGCTGTTAGCAAATGTTGTCATAGACTTCTATGGAAGCTTTGGAGACACTTTTAAAGCACAAAAAACACGACATGGGGTATAATTTTTGAACGAAAGCAAACACGTGAGAACAGGACTGTAAGATAACCATTTTATTTAGTGACAGTCTTTGATTGGCATTCAGAAAACTTTAATAAAAGCGTGTCCCATGCCACATTTTGAAGCAAGTGTAAATGAGCCCTTAGCCCTTGTACACACGGTCGGAGAATCCGTCGGAATGTGTCCTATCGGACCGTGTCGTTGGATAATCCGACTGTGTGTGGTCTGCATCGGACTGATTCAGTCGGAATATCCGTCGGACCCAATTTTCCAACATGTTGGAAATATTTCCCGACCAACTGGGCTGATCGGACATACTCCGATCATGTGTAGAGAATTTTGATCGGACCAAGTGCCACGCATGCTCAGATCAAATTCCTACATCAAAGCTATTGGCTACTAGCCTGAATGTAGTCCCATCGTAACGAAATTACGTCATCACGTTCTGAAAGATCGGATTTTTTCACCAACTTTGTCCGACCGTGTGTATGCAACAGTTTCGGACACAATCCGTCGGGCAAAATCCGACAGATTTGGTTGTGGAAATCTCCGACTGTGTGTACAGGGGCTTAGACTTGTGTAGTCTGAGGAGCAGAGGATGAGATTCTTACCTTCCATGAAGCTGACCTGAATCGGAGCTTAGGAGAAGCATACCCCATACTTCCATAAAGTCATGGTTTGATGAGTTTGGCCTCATGCACACGAGACGCAGATGAAACCTCTGTTAAAAAAAAGCTGAAACGCGCGTTTAGAAACGCGCGTTTTGCCGCGTTTGCATGTCTCGTTTAGACGCGTTTAGACGCGTTTGCGTTTAGACGCGTTTATAAAGATAACATCATGTAGACCCTCCCCAAGCTCTCAAAGCATTTTTTTTAACTATTTCTGCTATTTTGATCAGAGTGAGCAGCAGCAGCATAGAGAGCAGTTGTACACTTGCATTTGCCGTGTCACTTGCCACGGCACCTGCCACAAGTTGTGGATTGTCCACTTGCCACGTCACTTGCCACAAGTTGGGGATTGTCCACTTGCCACATCACCTGCCACGTCACCTGCCACAAATTGTGGATTGTCCACTTGCCACGTCACTTGCCACATCACCTGCCACGTCACTTGCCACGAGATGTGGATTGTCCACTTTCCACGTCATCTGCCATGCCACCTGCCACAAGCTGTGGATTGTCCACTTGCCACGTCACCAGCCACATCACCTGCCACAAGTTGTGGATTGTCTACTTGCCGTGTCACTTGCCACATCACCTGCCACATCACTTGCCACGTCACCTGCCACAAGTTGTGGATTGTTCACTTGCCACGTCACCTGCCACGTCACCTGCCACAAGTTGTGGATTGTCCACTTGCCACGTCACTTGCCACAAGCTGTGGATTGTCCACTTGCCACATCACTTGCCACGTCACCTGCCACATCACTTGCCACGTCACCTGCCACAAGTTTTGGATTGTCCACTTGCCACGTCACTTGCCACGTCAGCTGCCACGTCACTTACCACGAGATGTGGATTGTCCACTTTCCACGTCATCTGCCATGCCACCTGCCACAAGCTGTGGATTGTCCACTTGACACGTCACCAGCCACATCACCTGCCACAAGTTGTGGATTGTCCACTTGCCACGTGACTTGCCACATCACCTGCCACGTCATTTGCCACATCACCTGCCACAAGTTGTGGATTGTTCACTTGCCACGTCACCTGCCACGTCACCTGCCACAAGTTGTGGATTGTCCACTTGCCACGTCACTTGCCACATGCTGTGGATTGTCCACTTGCCACATCACTTGCCACGTCACCTGCCACGTCACTTGCCACGTCACCTGCCACAAGTTTTGGATTGTCCACTTGCCACGTCAGCTGCCACGTCACTTGCCACATCACCTGCCACGTCACCTGCCACAAGTTGTGGATTGTCCACTTGCCACGTCACTTGCCACATCACCTGCCACGTCACTTGCCACGAGATGTGGATTGTCCACTTGCCATGTCACTTGCCACGTCACCTGCCACGTCACTTGCCACGTCAGCTGCCACGTCACTTGCCACAAGATGGGGATTGTCCACTTGTCACATCACCTGCCACATCACTTGCCACATCACCTGCCACAAGTTGTGGATTGTCCACTTGCCACGTCACTTGCCACATCACCTGCCACGTCACTTGCCACAAGATGTGGATTGTCCACTTTCCACGTCACCTGCCATGCCATCTGCCACAAGTTGTGGATTGTCCACTTACCACGTCACCAGCCACATCACCTGCCACAAGTTGTGGATTGTCCACTTGCCACACCACTTTCCACGTCACCTGCCACGTCACCTGCCACAAGATGTGGATTGTCCACTTGCCACGTCACCAGCCACATCACCTGCCACAAGTTGTGGATTGTCCACTTGCCACGTCCCTTGCCACGTCCCCTGCCACGTCACCTGCCACAAGTGGATTGTCCACTTGCCACATCACTTGCCACATCACCTGCCACAAGTTGTGGATTGTCCACTTGCCACGTCACCTGACACAAGTTGTGGATTGTCCACTCGCCACGTCACTTGCCACATCCCCTGCCACAAGTGGATTGTCCACTTGCCACATCACTTGCCCCATCACCTGCCACAAGTTGTGGATTGTCCACTTGCCACGTCACCTGACACAAGTTGTGGATTGTCCACTCGCCACGTCACTTGCCACATCACCTTCCACAAGTGGATTGTCCACTTGCCACGTCACTTGCCACGTCCCCTGCCACAAGTGGATTGTCCACTTGCCACGTCACTTGCCACGTCACCTGCCACAAGTTATGGATTGTCCACTTGCCACGTCACATGCCAGTCACCTGCCACAAGTTGTTGATTTTCCACTTGCCACGTCACCTGCCAAGTCACTTGCCGCGTCACCTGCCAGGTCACTTGCCACGTCACCTGCCACAAGTTGTCTATTGTCCACTTGCCACGTCACATGCCAGTCACCTGCCACAAGTTGTTGATTTTCCACTTGCCACGTCACCTGCCAAGTCACTTGCCGCGTCACCTGCCAGTTCACTTGCCACGTCACCTGCCACAAGTTGTCTATTGTCCACTTTCCACGTCACTTGCCACTTCACCTGCCACGTCACTTGCCACAAGTTGTGGATTGTCCACTTGCCACATCACTTGCCACCTGCCATGTCACTTGCCACAAGTTGTGGATTGTCCACTTGCCACGTCACTTGCCACAAGTTGTGGATTGTCCACTTGCAATTGCAATTGTTTAAAATATTTTTCTAATGGTTTTTCATCATTTGCAATCATTTTTGAGATTTTTAATGTAAAAAAAAAGGTCACCTTTAAAAACGCATATAAACGCAAACGCGGCTAAACGCGGTAGCGGCGTTTTGCCGCGTTTTACCGCGTTTTGCCGCGTTTTGCGTCTGAAACGCAGAAATTTTTGTTTCTGAACGCATTTTTTTGCTTCTGGAAAAACGAGATTAAACGCAACTGCATATAAACGGAAAAAAACGAGACTGTGTGCATGGACACATAGGATAACATTGAATGAGTTCAGGTGCAGTTGAAAAAACTGTCCAACTGCATCTGAACGCGCGTTTAACTGCGTCTCGTGTGCATGAGGCTTTAGGTAGAGAGGAGCCACACCAAACTCGTGTTTATGGAAGTATGGGGTATGCTTCTCCTAAGCTCCGATTCAGGTCTGCCTCATGGAAGGTAAGAATCTCATCCTCTGCTCCTCTAGTGTTCTGTACAGAGTCCTGTCCTCAACCTGCCTGAACACCTTTTGGAATGTCAATGGTGAGCCTGTTCTTCTCACCCAACATCAGTTGGATGAACATAGGCTTTGAGGCTCCCAGGGGCGAACTCTATGGAAATTCAGGCTACATGTAGGCTCCTCTAGCTTACCTTGTAGCTCTACTACAGAAACATGTTAAAACTCCAGCTCCATTGAGCAGAGAATGTGTTGTGCCACTAGATGGTGCTGTAACCTTCTCCCTGGCTGAGTAGACATCTACTACTCCAGCGAAAGCTTTGTCACTTTCACAAACATTTTAGTAAAGATTGATCACCGGACAGTGAAGGCCCTCAAGAAGATGGATGCGGCTGTGTTTTCCAATTGAAGAAAAAAAAAATACCCTTAAGGGCACTTTCACACTGAGGCACTGGGGCATCAGCGATAAAGTGCAGCTTTTCGGCCGCTAGCGGGGCGCTTTTAACCCACGCTAGTGCCCGAAAAAGGGTTAAAAGCACCACTGTCCATTGATTTCAATGGGCAGAGGCGCTTTAGGAGCGGCGTAAAGCACCTCAAAGATGCAGCTTGCAGGACCTTTTTTTATTTATTTATTTATTTTTATTTTATCGTCCTGCCAGCGCACCTCTCCAGTGTGAAATCCCTTGACAGGAGAGGCGTTCTAGCACTATAGCGTCCTGTAAAGCACCTCAGTGTGAAAGTAGCCTAAGGCGAGTCAAGTTAATGCCGAAGAGCTCAATTTTGGTCTCATCTGACCACAGCACTTTCTCCCAATCCTTCTCTGAATCATTTTAGTTGTTCATTGGCATGACTGTACATGTGCCTTCTTGAGGAGGGGGACTCGTATTTGGAGGAAGAAAAATGCTGACTGTGACCCTAAGAACACCATCCCTGCAGTCAAGCACGGAGGTGGAAACATGCTTTGGGGCCGTTTCTCTGCTAAAGATACAGGCCGACTTTGCCACATTAGGAGCCAATGGATGGGGGGGGCATTTATTGTAAAATCTTGAATAAGAACCTTCTTCCCTCAGACAGAAAACTGAAGATGGGTCGTGGATGGGTCTTCCAGCATAACAATGACCCAAAACATACCGCCAAGGGAACACAGAAGTGGCTCAAGAAGAAGCACATTAAGGTCATAGAGTGTTTGTTGTTTACAAGTCAAATACAGTTTTTTTTGCTAGAAAATTACTTAGAACCCCCAAACATAATTTTCTTTTTCTAACACCCTAGAGCAGTGATGGCAAACCTCGGCACCCCAGATGTTTTGGAACTACATTTCCCATGGTGCTTGTGCCTTCTGCAGTGTAGTAGAGCATCATGGGAAATGTAGTTCCAAAACATCTGGGGTGCCAAGGTTCGCCATCACTGCCCTAGAGAATAAAATGACGGTCGTTGCAATACTTTCTGTCTTATCGTATTTGCGCAGCATTCTTGCAAGCGCACTTTTTTTTTTTTTTTTAAATACACTTGTCTTATTTTTTAATAAAAAAATAAATAAAAAAAAAAGTTAGCTCAATTTTTTTTTATATTGTGAAAGATAATGTAACGCCGAGTAAATTGATACCCAACATGTCACGCTTAAAAATTGCTCGTGGAATGGCGACAAACTTTTACCCTTAAAAATCTCCATAGGCGACGTTTAAAAAATTCTACAGGTTGCATGTTTTGAGATACAGAGGAGATCTAGGACTAGAATTATTGCTCTCGCTCTACCGATCGTGGTGATACCTCACATGTGTGGTTTGGATACCGTTTTCATATGCGGGTGCTACTCACATATGCGTTCGCTTCTGCATGCGAGCTCGTGGGAAGCGGCACATTTAAAAAAAAAAAAAAAATAATTCTTATTTATTTTACCTTTTATTTTTACACTGTTTAACCACTTGCTTACTGGGCACTTAAACCCCCCTCAGTCCCAGACCAATTTTCAGCTTTCGGCACTGATGCACTTTGAATGACAATTGCGCGGGCATACAACACTGTACCCAAATGAAATTTTTATCATTTTTTTCCCACAAATAGAGCTTTATTTTGGTGGTATTTAGTTACAGCTCGGAGTTTTATTTTTTGCTAAACAAACAAAAAAAGATGCAAAAAAATTGAAAATTTCTATCAAAATACTTACCGTAATTTTCCTTTCCTGATGGACTCCATGGCAGCAACGTGTGGGTTAAGTCCCGCCTCCACTACCCATAGGACACTACTCCCATAAATCTTTGCTCCCTGCCCCTGGCCGTGTTCGGTAACTAGCCTACTCCAGCCATTTGGGAGGGAACTCCTGCTGCCATGGAGTCCATCAGGAAAGGAAAATTACGGTAAGTATTTTGATAGGAATTTTCCATTTTCCTGACAGACTCCATGGCAGCAACGTGTGGGAAATAACTCGCCAAACACACCCGGGTGGGCAAAATGCTGAACAAAAGATTTATTTAACACTGTCGGCCGACAGGACTTTCAAACCAAAATCAACAGAGGATAAAGATGCTGGTTCAACACAATAGTGAGACATGAAAGTATGAATAGAAGACCAGGAGGCCGCTCTGCAGATTACATCAGGTGCAACGTGGCGCGAAGCCGCCCATGAGGTTGAGAGACTTCTGGTAGAGTGAGCTGTAACCGCCTCAGGAGGAGCCAAGCCCTTCTCTCTATAAGCCCATTGAATTGCCTGGACCACCCAAGCAGCGATGGATCTAACGGAGGCCTTGGCGCCTCTACTTTTCCCGTTAAATAGCACGAAGAGGAAGTCAGATTGACGAAAAGAAGCTGTAATATCCAGATATTGTTTTAGAGTAACTCCCAAATCGAGTGGATGTGGATCCTGACTTCCAGCAGAATTGAAGGTAGGAAGAGTGATTTCCTGGTTTTCATGGAAAACAGAGGTCACCTTGGGATTTGTCCCCAACATCGGAATTAGGACTACCCTATCTGGAAAGAAGGTGAGAAAAGGTTCCTTTGCACCTAGAGACTGAATTTCGGAGATTCTCTTCGCCAAAGTTATGGCTACCAGAAAAGAGGTTTTAAGGGTTAATTCTCTGATTGAGAGCGTTTTGTCAAGTTGAGAGAAGAAATCTAGAACCAATGGAAGGTCCCATTTGGGGAATCTAGGCTTCCTTTGTGGCCTAAGCCTGACTGCTCCTTTGAAGAATTGTTGGACCAAGGGATGATTGGCCCATGCGACTCCAGAAAAAGCTGAAATTGCTGAAACCTGGACACGGAGAGAACTAACCGAAAGGGAGATATCCAATCCTGATTGCAAAAAGCTTAAAACGTCCCGGACTGTCAGGGTATTACAGGAACTGGACCTTGAAGACAAGTGATCTGCAAACTTCGCCCAAATTCTCTCATATACCCGGTTAGTACTGCTTCTTCGAGCACTAAGAAGAGTGGGAATGACTTCTTCAGGACAGCCTAAAGCCTTCAACCGTCCCCTTTCAAAAACCAAGCCTTTAGGCGCAGGTGATCCGGGCAAGGATGTAATCTCGACCCTTGAGACAGAAGGTCTGGCCTGGATGGTAAAGGTATTGGATCCCTGACACTGAGGAGCATCAGAAGCGGAAACCAGGGTCTGTTGGGCCAATAAGGGATTATGGCTATCACTTCTGCTGTCTCTGACCTGGGTCTCCTCAGGAACTGATGAATAATAGGAGTTGGGGGAAAGGCATAGGCCTTGTGGAACCCCCATTTCTCTGTCAAGGCATCCACCCCGTAGGCTTGAGGATCCCTGTACCTTGAATAGTACCTCTCCAGTTTTTTGTTGCAGGGAGAGGCAAACAGGTCGACTTCTGGGGAGAGCCCCATTGTCAGGATCCAGTTGAACACTTCCTCGTGGAGAGACCACTCGTTGTCCAGAAGTATCCGGGAAAGAAAGTCTGCCTGAACGTTCTGAATCCCTGGGACATAGGATGCTGTCAGATCCTTCAGGTTCCTCTGAGCCCAGGTCATGATCGGTTCCACCTCCTGGAGAAGGGATAGACTTCGGGTACCCCCTTGCCTTCTTATGTACGCCACTGCTGTGGTATTGTCTAGCCTGAGTGAGACCGAGGCTCCTGAAATCAGATGCCGAAAGGCTAGCAGAGCTTGAAAGGCTGCCCTTAACTCCAGGATGTTCGACACTATCCCTCTGGAGGGGAGAATCCAGGTGCCCTGAGCCACTTCCGCCAGACAGTGGGCGCCCCAACCCCTGTTGCTGGCATCTGTTGTTATGGTGACCCATGAGATGGGGAGAATGGAATGGCAGTTGCAGAGATTTTCCCGTTGGAGCCACCACAGAAGGGAATTCCTCATGGATAAGGTGATCCGAATCAGCTGGGTTTTGCTGCCTGACCATTGATGAAGGAAACCCTTCTGAAAGGGCCTCATCCTCCACTGTGCCCACCTCACCATCGGAATTGTCGCTACCATAGTGCCTATAATTTTCAGGCACTGGAGAGCCTGGAGATGAGAGGCAGAGAGGGCTGGACGGATTCTGTCCCTGACCACTGACAACTTCTCTTCTGGTAATGAGATGGTGCCTCTGACAGTGTTGAATAGGGCCCCTAAGAACACCAGCCGCTGAGATGGGACCAGCTGGCTCTTCTCCAAGTTCAAGATCCACCCAAATTCCTGTAGGGTGGAGATGACCTGCTTTCTGTGTACCAGAAGTTGATCCTTGTCTTGAGCCAACAACAGAAGGTCGTCTAGGTAGTGATGTAGACGAATCCCTTTGGTTCTCAGAAGAGCTACCACTGCCAACAGTACTTTTGAAAATACACGAGGAGAAGTTGATAGCCCGAAGGGAAGGCAAGTAAATTGAAAATGGCTTTCGCCCACGGAGAAGCGGAGATACTGCTGGTAATTTTCTGCAACTGGGACATGAAAATAGGCGTCCTTGAGGTCTATGGAGACCATCCAGTCCCCTGCTTGGACAGATTGTTGAATTGTGGATAATGACTCCATCTTGAATTTTCCTTTTTTGATAAAACTGTTCAAGTGGGTTAGATCTATGACCGGCCTCCAGGCCCCGCTCTTTTTCCGGACCATAAACAAAGGAGAGTAGATTCCCATGCCTCGCTGAATGACTGGAACATGGATAATGGCGCCTTGAGCCAACAAAGATTCCACGTAGGCTAGAAGAATTAGCCTTTTTTCGTCTGAGGCCGGGAGAGAGGTTGGGACCCATCTGAGTCTGGGAGATTCCTTGAAGGTCCAAACATGACCTGAGGAGACGGTTTTGACGGTCTAGAAGTCTTGGATCGAGGCCGCCCAGACATGGCGAAAGTGGAAAAGACGAGCCCCCACCTGCCCTGTCTGAGCGGGCCCAACCTCAAAAGGATTTAGTTGGTTCCCTCTCTCCCTTCCAATCACTTTTTGTAGATTTTTTAAAAGAGGATTGTCTTGATTTCCAGGACCTGGAAAATTCACGGCCTGGTCTGTAACTGCGAGCTTCCCTGGCTCATTCCTGGTACTGTCTCTTTGGAAAAGACCTTCTCTGGGCTTGCAAACGCCGGTCCTGGGGGAGGAACCCCGACTTCCCACCAGTGGCTCGGGTATTAGCCTCATCCAACTTATTGCCGAAAAGGGAGGACCCTTCAAAGGGGATGCGGCACCATACTTGTTTTGAGGCTGGGTCTGCCAGCCAAGGGCGGAGCCAAAGAGCCCGTTTAGCCGTAACAGAAGAAAGCATCACTCGAGCCACCAGGCGTATGATGTCGATAGAGGCCTCCCCAAGAAAGGCGGAGGCCAGCCTAAGCTCTTGGATAGGCGAGCTCTTAGCTGTATCTTCAGAGATATTTCTAAGTGTCTCATCTACACTATCTGTCCATATCTCCATTGCTTTGGACATAGCGGCCAGAGCTAGCGCTGGCTTACAGGCCATTCCTGCTGTGAGATACACTCTTCAAATCAGCATCAATTCGTCTGTCCAGAACGTCCTTAAAAGACACGGTATCCTCTAAGGGAAGAGTGACATGTTTCACCAGCCTCATGACTGCTGCGTCTACTAATGGCGCTGACTCCGAATGCTTCACCTCTTCTTCATTGAAAGGATAGAGTTTCGAAACCTTCGATAGCATAGAATTTTTCTTCTCCACCTTGCCCCATTCATCTGTGATAATCTCACCTAGCTCAGAGATAAAAGGAAAATTAATCCGATCCTTCTTTAATTGCTTAAAGAATTTTCTTTGTTTGGAAGGAGCAGCCACAGAATCTTCCCAGTTCAGTGTCTCTCTAACAGCTCTGACCAGAGGAGGCAGTAGAGCGAAATCAAAGCCCACACAGGGATCACTTTCATCAGAGTCACTGTCAGATATGGCAGCTGAGGGGTGGCTATGCGCAGAGGATTCCCAAGTATCCTGCAGCTGAGTCTCCCTTCCTGGAGAAAGTGGCGGCTCTGCCGGGGGAACATAGGACTGGCCCTCAATATTTCTGAGGGACTCCTTAACAACTTTTTCCACCAGGGTTTTAAGTTGTTGATCCGCGTCACCCCTTTCATTGGAAGCCTTGGCGTAGCAAGGATCGCATAAAGATTTTCCTGCCGGTACAAGAGCTCTGCACCCCCAACAGGCACTAGCTGAGTGACTAGATTGAGTCCTCGAGGAGTGCGATCTTTCTTCACTACGGTGTCCTGATCTTGAGGAGGAACCGTAATGTTTAGATTTGGAAGAGGAGTGCCGGTGATGCGACTTTGAGGAGTCGCTCCCTCTATGAGAGCTGCGATGCTGTTCTGACCTGGAAGGGCTGAAACAGGAACAAGACAAGAAACCACAAGAGACAAGACATCAGGACAGAGCTAACAGATAATTACCCCTCCCCCACCAGACCTTCAGGTGAACATTAGAAATACCTTTTATGAGAGGGCTGGCCACAAACAGGCGGTAAAGAATCCATGTCCTCAGCGATATCCATACGCGCTGAAAAGATGACAAGGGATCAGTGCAAGGGACAGGGAAGGGATAGCCACCCTGTCCCAGAATGCCACTTACCAGTAGATGCAACACAGAGGCAGGGGGAAGTCACTGCAATAGCCCGCAAGCATTCCCAAAGCTTGCAGACTAATTCCCTGTTTAAATAGCCCGCCCCTGTGATGTCACCGCCGTGCCTGTGCGCATGCGCGAAACAGCGGCAATTTGCCGCTATCGCGCATGCGCGAAACCAAGCCTCGATCTCAACCGCGTTCGCGCATGCGCAGTACGGCCGAAAACGCAAACCCGGAAGTAGAACGGCGGCTGGAACGCGGAAGAACCAGCCGCCATGCCTGCACATACAAACAAACAGAAACAAACGAAGACAGATAAAAAATACAAAAACTGCTGCCATAAGAACTTTTAGAACCTCTCACCACTCCCACCACGATCGATCACTCGGCCGAAGATAAGGTAAGATGACACCGGACTTTCCAGGGGGCAAAACAGGTCACCTGCTAATAGCTGGCTATCCGACCAATGCGCAGCCTGCCTGCCAGTGGCCAGGACATGGGCTTCTTCACAGCGCCTCTTCCACTGCCCACTCCATACCCTGCTAATAGCTAGGGCTTAGCGGAGTAATGCGACTTTCCAGACCCAGAGTCGCAGACCGGCCGACCTCGATCGTGGGGATGATAAATCTTCAGGTAGAAAGACCACCTCTGGGTCCTTCGGAGGAGGACAAAAAAAGAACACGGCCAGGGGCAGGGAGCAAAGATTTATGGGAGTAGTGTCCTATGGGTAGTGGAGGCGGGACTTAACCCACACGTTGCTGCCATGGAGTCTGTCAGGAAATAAATAAATCATGTTTTAATAGTTTGTTATAAAATTTAGCAAACGGGTCATTTTTCTCCTTCATTGAAGTGCGCTGATTAGGCGGCACTGATAGGCTGCATTGGTGGGCACGGATGGGCTGCATTGGTGGGCACTGATAGGCTGCATTGGTGGGCACTGATAGGCTGCACTGGTGGGCACTGATAGGCATAGTTAAGGCGGCACTAATAGGCACAGATAAGGCGGCACCGATGGGCACAGATAAGGCGGCACTGATGGGCAAAGATGGGCACAGATAAGATGGCACGGATAAGTGGCACGGATGGGTGGCACGGATGGGCACTGATAGATGGGACTGATGGGCACTGATAGGTGGCACTGCTGGGCACTGATGGGCGGCACTGGGGTGCAGCACCTTTGAGGCAGATTGTGGGCACTGTGGGTGGCACTGCTGGGTGGCACTGTGGGCACTGCTGGGTGGCACTGACGGGGGGGCACTTACTTTTATTCAGGGTGGCACTGCAGGGGGCAGGTGGGCACTGGCAGGGGGCAGGTGGTCGCTTGTATTGCTGGCCGTGATCGGGACTGATGTCCCGATCACGGCCGCCGGTGATCGGCTTTTGTGAGGAGGAATACTAGCCGATTACCGGCTCCGTTATATCACATGATCAGCTGTCATTGGCTGACAGCTGATCACGTGATAAGGGGTCGGGATCGACCCCTTTGCACGGATCGGTGATCAGGCGAGTCTCATGGACTCGCCGATCACAGGGGGCGCGCAGACCGCTCGTACATGGGACTACGTCTATTGACGTCGTCCCGGAAAAGGAGATCCGCGCTGTAGCCGTCATTTGGCTATAGCGCAGATCTCAAGTGGTTAAAAAAAGGGTCAAAAGGATCTCAGATATCATATTTACACTAAAATGCAATAAAAAAAAAAAAATAAAAAAAAAAAAAGGCCCTTTAAAGTGGTTGTAAACACTTACAACCAACTTTGACCTACAGGTAAGTCTAGATTAAGGCTTACCTGTATGTCCAAGAAATATCTCCTAAACCTACACGGTTTAGGAGATATTTGCCGAAAGACAGGCACCGCTGCACTGAGCGCGCAGCGGTCAACGGCGATATGCCACGAGTGGCGGCTCCCGTGCGCATGCGGGAGTGATGTCACAGCGGCGGAGCAGGAGACCCACTGAGAAGATGGATGCGCCGGACTACAGGGGACAGCGGTGACATCGCTGGCTCCTATGTCAGGTAAGTGACACATAATGGACTACTATGTGATGCAAAGTAGTCCATTATGCTTTACCTTTGTAGGGAATCAAAGAGGAAGTAAACTCATCAGGGTTTATTTCCTCTTTAAGAGCTATGGGCGGAAGTGACGTTTTGACGTCGCTTCCACCCTGCAATGTTATGGAGAGGGGTGGGCCATCTTCCCCCTCACTCGTCCCCATGCCCAGCAAGGGTGAAGATCTGGTTATCACCTCCTCTACTGTGGCCGGAAAGTTTGCGGGGGGGGGGGGGGGGCCCTCACTGCAAATCCGCAGCCAAGATTATTTTTATCAGAAAGCAGACCGCCGGCCGAAGAAGAGGATACCGGGGTTATGGTAGCTAGCTGCTGCCATGACGATATTCCTCTTCAAACTTAGGATGTATATCGGCGTGTGGCGGTCCATAAGTGGTTAATCCTTTTGAACATTTATGGAGGGAGCTGAAACCTCGAGTTGCCAAGCGACAGCCAAGAAACCTCAAGGACTTTGAGAAGATCGGTAAAGAAGAGTGGACCAAAATCCTTCCTGAGATGTTTGCAAACCTGGTCACCAACTACAAGAAACGTCTGACCTCTGCTGCCAACAAGGGTTTCTCCACCGAGTACTGAGTCATGTTTTGCATGGGGATGAAATACTTATTTTACTCCTATGTAATGAACACAAAAGAAGCGCACTCACATAGCCACATCCATAAATTAAGGGAATAAACAAGAAAAAGATGTACTATAGCAGAAAACCTAGGTCGGACTTTGAAGGCATAGGAAACAACGAAGAGGTATGAAAATAAACACTATTTATTGAAAAATACACGACATGAATAGAACAGTACAGAAAAATTAAAAATCATGTATACTAATACATAATGTGCAGTGAGCCCTTGTGTATTTACGCGTTTCACCATTGGGCTTTTTCAGGATCCAGTCAAGGTTCTACAGATGGCAAATAAAGAGAACGGACCTCACTGTCTTACAAAGTGGTAAGTCTCACTTATAAGTATCCGGAAACTGGTTCAGAGGGTACCATCCTACTGGAAACCGGTTCTACTACACCACCGTCAGGATCTATGCACAGATAGGTCAGGCCAGCCCAATCTGCTAGTAAAAGAGGAGCATGAAAAGCCAGATGGTTCCAGGGACAGGGGCAGAATAATGCACAAAGAGTGGACTCAGTGCCAAAGGGGGGAGCCAAATATGGGCTACAAAGCCCACCAATCAAAGTGGGCACCCACCAGGAAAATAGTCCAAATATGAAACTGAGAGATTGTCTTAGTATTACATTTTTTCTAAACATCGTGGACAATGATGTGGCCCCTGGGAGACAGCCTTATGCTAGTCACCTGACTCTCAGGGGCCACACATCATTGTCTTAATATTAAAATTTTGCTAAACATTGTGGACAATCTCTGTCTCGTATTTGGACTATTTTCCTGGTGGGTGCCCACTTTGATTGGTGGGCTTTGTAGCCCATATTTGGCTCCCCCCCTTTGGCACTGAGTCCACTCTTTGTACATTATTCTGCCCCTGTCCCTGGAACCCGTCTGGCTTTTCGTGCTCCTCTCTTACTAGCAGATTGGGCTGGCCTGACCTATCTGTGCATAGATACTGACGGTGGTGTAGTAGAACCGGTTTTCAGTGGGATGGTACCCTCTGAACCAGTTTCCGGATACTAAAGCCTCATACACACGATAGGACTTTGTACAAACTTTCCCTTGGATTTTTGTACAAAGGGCGTCGGCCCTGAACTTGTATTGCATACACACAGCAGGACTTTTTCAGCCAACTTTCACAAAATCACGTGGTTTTTCTGCTCTTTACCGCCACCTTTGGTCAACTTCTGTAATGTTGTCTGATCTTTTCCATTGGTTCTGAGCATGCCTGTTTGTACTTTGTACAAAAGTCCTATGGTTTTCCGTACACACGATCAGACTTTGCTCCATCGGACTTTTGTTGCCAGAAAGTTTGTCCGTTCGCACAGCCAACAAAAGTTCGATGAAAACCAAAAAAGTTTGTCCGATGGAGCGTACACACGGTCAGACGTTGCTCCAAAACAGCTAATTTGCATGTTTGTTGTCAAAAAGTCTGATCGTGTGTATGGGCCTTTATAAGTGAGACTTATCTCTTTGCAAGATGGCGAGGTCCGTCCTCTTTATTTGCTATCTGTAGAACCTTGACTGCATCCTGAAGAAGCCCAACGGTGAAACGCGTAGATGCACAAGGTCTCACTGCACATTATGTATTAGTATATGTGATTTTTTCATTTTTCTGTACTGTTCTATTCATGTTGCGTATTTGTCAAAAAAAAAAAGTGTTTATTTTTATACCTCTTCGTTGTTTCCTATGCCTTCGAAAGTCCGACCTAGGTTTACTGCTATTTTACTCTGTATTACGTGTTTTTTTTTTTTTCTGGATTGTTGGTTGATATTCTGTCTCTATCATTTAAAATTCACCTATGATAATAAATGATAGACCCTTCATTTCTTTGTAAGTGGGCAAACTTACAAAATCTGCAGGGGGATCAAATAATTATTTTACCCGCTGTATATAGATCAGAACAAAATGAGGAGGAAAGAGGGACTTTGCTCCAAATCAGGGGCAGTTGGCTCTTGTGGTCACAAGTACGGACAGCTAGGATAAGTGTCCCCAGTGGGGGCGCATAGTATTAACAAAAACCCCGTCAGTATCTCCATACGCTCTCCTAATGTGATTGTTGGTATTTTTTGATGTTTGTGTTCTTTGTGTTTTGTAGTAAGAAAGGCTTTAGCTTTCCGCGAATAGCAGTCATCAGATGTTCTTCCAGGATCCCTTCTGTTCAGTTTCATTTGTTCTTTGTATTGTTGGGTGACATTGATCCTCCCAGGATTATCATTCCTGAGTTGCAGGACTGAAACTTTTTCTTTTTTTTTCCATGCTACCTGAATAAATATGTGCTGAAGCCGCCCCGCACCATTACATTAATCCCACGCATACTTCACGCTGGAACAGGGAGGATTTATGTACTTTATCGCCCTGTGTTTACAAGTGTGAAGCTTCTCCTTGTACACCACACATAAGAATATAGAGAGGGGAATAGACTGTGCAATGCTGGCAGCACCCCCCCCCCCCCCCCCCAATCCCGCTCCAGTCCCAGCCAATGACATTCAGGGGTAGGAAGTGACCAAGCAAGGCCAATGGAGAGATTCGGAGGTCATTTCTTTAAATCTATCCCTATAACCACGAGAGAAATTTTCTGTTGTGCCGTTTGCTTTAGGCCCCCTTTCACACTGGGGGCGGTTTTCAGGCGCTACAGCGCTAAAAATAGCGCCTGAAAAAAGCGGCCCCTTTCACTCTGGAGGGCTTTCATACTGGAGCGGTGCGCTAACAGGACGGTGAAAAAAGTCCTGCTAGCCGCATCTTTGGAGCGGTGAAAGGAGCGGTGTATTCACCGCTGCTAAACCGCTCCTACCCATTGAAATCAATGGGGCAGCGTGGCTGTACCGACGGCAAAGCACCGCTTTGCCGCCAGTTTTAACCCTTTTTCGGCCGCTACCGGGGGTTAAAACCGCCCCGCTTGCGGCCGCAGACCGCCGCTAAAACGACGGTAAAGCGCCGCTAAAAATAGCAGTGCTTTACCGCTCATGCCCGCACCGCCCCAGTGTGAAAGGGGCCTAGGTCTTTGTTCTTGTGTAGGCACTTGTGAAGAGAAGTGAGACCAAAGTCTACAATTGTTCAGTACATGTGAAACGTAAGACGACAGATAATGTGCTTCACCCGCCTTCACCAGGACTATAGAATCCAAAGTGTGAGGGGTGAGTATCTGTACAATAAATATGAACTAGGGCAGTGGTCTCTAAACTGCAGCCCGAGGGCCAGATGTGGCCCTTTGCTTGCTTCTATCTGGCCCTTGAGGTGCTATTCCTCCTACTGACACCAATGAGGAGGCACCATTGCTTTCACTGACACCAACAGTTGGGAGCTATTCTTCTCACTGACACCAATAATGGGGCATCATTCTTCCCACTGACACCAATGATGGGGTACTATTCTTCCCACTAACACCAACGATGGGGCACTATTCTTCCCACTGACACCAACGATGGGGCACTATTCTTCCCACTGACACCAATGATAGGGCACTATTCTTCCCACTGACACCAATGATGGGGTACTATTCTTCCCACTAACACCAATGATGGGGCACTATTCTTCCCACTGACACCAACGATGGGGCACTATTCCTCCCACTGACACCAATGATAGGGCACTATTCTTCCCACTGACACCAACGATGGGGCACTATTCTTCCCACTGACACCAACGATGGGGCACTATTCCTCCCACTGACACCAATGATAGGGCACTATTCTTCCCACTGACACCAATGATGGGGCACTATTCTTCCCACTGACACCAACGATGGGGCACTATTCTTCCCACTGACACCAACGATGGGGCATAATTTCTCCCACTGACACTAACGATGGGGCATCATTCCTCCCACTGACACCAATGATGGGGCATCATTTCTCCCACTGACACTAATGATGGGGTACTAGTCTTCCCACTGATACCAATGATGGGGCACTATTCTTCCTACTGACACCAACGATGGGGCACTATTCTTCCCACTGACACCAACGACATGGCACTATTCTTCCCACTGACACCAACGATGGGGCATCATTTCTCCCACTGACACCAACGATGGGGCACTATTCTCACTGACACCAACGATGGGGCACTATTCCTCCCACTGACACCAACGATGGGGTATCATTCCTCCCACTGACACCAATGATGGGGCATCATTTCTCCCACTGACACCAATGATGGGGTACTAGTCTTCCCACTGATACCAATGATGGGGCACTATTCTTCCTACTGACACCAACAATGGGGCATCATTCCTCCCACTGACACCAACGATGGGGCATCATTCCTCCCACTGACACCAACAATGGGGCATCATTCCTCCCACTGACACCAATGATGGGGCACTATTCTCCCCACTTATACCAATGATACAACATTATTCCTCCCACTGACACGAACAATGGGGCACTATTCCTCCCACTGGCAGCATTGATGGGGCACTATTCCTGCCACTAATACCAATGATGGGATATTATCCCTTCTCCTACGGACCACTTTTTTATTTTATTTTTTTTCACTGACCCCCAAGCCTGAGACATTGTGGACATTTATCAATGATTGGGCATTTTTATATAGTTATATGGTTAGTCAGGTTGAAAAAAAGACACCTCCAGCTGGTTCAACCAAAAAATCAAAACAAAAACAATTTTCTACTCCCATTGGCCACACTCCGGCCCTCCTAAAGTCTGAAAGGCAGGAAACTGGCCCTTTGATTAGGAAGTTTGTTGACCCCTGAAATAGTCATTTTACTAGTATTAACGTCTTGCGCTTTTATTTATTTTTACATTTTATAGCCCTGATAAAGGAGCTGTGCAATCCTCCGAAACATGTCGGCTGGTTTATTACATTTTTATTCATATTTTATAGCCCTGATGGAGTTGTGCAATCTTCCAAAAATGTGACGGACATTTTATGACATTTATGATGTGATAAGCCACCTTGGCTTCTACAACCACACTGGTTTGGCGCCATTGTCCTTTTTCCAATTCCTGCATCCTGCCCTGCGAGGCCCCCTTGTGTCCAAAAGCTGAATAACCAGAGAGCCACTGTTCAGTGGGAAGGTGGCTGTGAAGCCCCAGGCCCCGTTCACATCGAAGCGATCGCATGCAGAATCGTAGACCACAACACTATCTGCCTGGAGTTTGCATGTTCTCCCTGTGCCTGCGTGGGTTTCCTCCGGGTACTCCGGTTTCCTCCCACACTCCAAAGACATGCTGGTAGGTTAATTAGACCCTGTCCAAAAAGAATTGGCCATAATATGTGTATGTGTATGTCAATGTTGTAAGTGTGTCGGGACTCTACAGGTTAAAGGACCACATAAATAGCTGCAGATGGACACCGGTGGCAAGAAAAAGCGCCCAGAGGCGATTCAGTTCGTATAGGTAGCGCTATATAAGTCATTCATTCATTCATTCATTCATCCCAAAACTGGGGGGGGGGAGACCGGCAAAGAACTGGTGTAGGTGAGGACCGCCCTGGATCCCTGGTCCTTTTATTAGGCATGTGCAATTTGTTAAATTCTAAATTAGTTTTTTAACGAATTTTGCCAAATTTGTTAATTGCAAAATTTTTGGAAATTCGCAATTTCGAAAATTCAGAAATTCAAAATTTCAGAAATTAGAAAATTTGGAAATTCGGAAATGTTGGAAATTTGAAAATTCGAAAATAAGAATGAAAATCTAAAAAAATTCAAAAGAATACATATTTTTTTTCAAATTTTTTAATTTCCGAATTCAGAAATCCGAAAATTCTGAATTTTCCAATTTCCAAATTTCTGAAAAAAGCAAAAGAACGAATGAAGCGAAATTTTTTTTTTTTTTTTGTCAGTGCCTTCCTTTTTTTAAAAGCCAGCAGCTATAGTATTTGTAGCTTCTTAATTTTCATTTTTTTTTTCTTTTTAGGTTAAAGATCCTCTTTAAAGTGTTCCCCTTTACAGAAAAAATGTAAAGGTGAACTCCCCCCGCAGCGCTTCCCTCCTCTCCTCTCCGGCCAGCAGCTCCTGCTGCGGGCACACAGGGGATGTTTCAGGATGGAGAGCAGGGGAAGGGGGTAGGAAAATATATAATTTATTGGCCCCTTCCTTTTCTGAATGAACACAATCACTCCTGTGTCCATTAATCATTGAAGCATAGTAAACTGTGTAAACTATGCTTCAGTTTGTGAATGAGCAGGAAGCCTCAGAACACATCCAATTCATTCATCAGTGCTGCTGAGTTTGCAGAGAAAGGGACTAATAAATCTGTCTTCAGTCACTTCCAGCTGTGGTATTACCAGGTGATCAGCTGTCAGCCAATGACAGCTAATCACATGATGTAAACAGAAGAAGGCATCGGCTATTTTTCCCCCCTCCAAGCTGAAAGCTTGTGTAAATGGGACATCGGTCCCGCACACTCCACACCCACTGCTGCTAAGCAGTGCCACCTACCAGTGCCACCTACCAGTGCCACCTACCAGTGCATAGCAGTACTGCTAAGCAATGCCCATCAGTGCCACCCATCAGTGCAGCCTCATCAATGCAGCCTCATCAGTGCCTCCTGATCAGTTCCCACCAGTGTTGCCTCATTAGTACCACCTATCAGTGCCCATCAGTGAAGCCTATCAGTGCCTCCTGATCAGTGTCCACCAGTGCCGCCTCATTAGTGCCACCTATCAGTGCTGTCTCATTAGTGCAGCCTACTAGTACTACCTATCAATGCCCATCAGTGCTGCCTATCAGTGGCACCTATCAGTGCAGCCTCATCAGTGCCCATCAGTGAAGCCTATCAGTGCCGCCTTATTAGTGAAGCCTACTAGTGCCACCTATCAATGCCCATCAGTGCTGCCTATCAGTGCAGCCTCATCAGTGCCTCCTGATCTGTGCCCACCAGTGCCGCCTCATTAGTGAAGCCTACTAGTGCCACCTATCAGTGCCACCTATCAGTGCAGCCTCATCAGTGCCTCCTGATCTGTGCCCACCAGTGCCGCCTCATTAGTGCCACCTATCAGTGCCCATCAGTGAAGCCTATCAGTGCTGCCTCATTAGTGAAGCCTACTAGTGCCACCTATCAATGTCCATCAGTGCCTCCTGATCTGTGCCCACCAGTGCCGCCTCATCAGTGCCCACCAGTGCTGCCTCATTAGTGCAACCTATCAGTGCCCATCAGTGAAGCCTATCAGTGCCGCCTCATTAGTGAAGCCTACTAGTGCCACCTATTAATGTCCATCAGTGCTGCCTATCAGTGCAGCCTCATCAGTGCCTCCTGATCTGTGCCCACCAGTGCCGCCTCATCAGTGCCCACCAGTGCTGCCTCATTAGTTCAACCTATCAGTGAAGCCTATCAGTGCCGGCTCATTAGTGAAGCCTACTAGTTCCACCTATCAATGCCCATCAGTGCAGCCTCATCAGTGTTTATCAATGAAGGAGAACAATTACCTGTTTGCAAAATTTTATAACTAACTATGAAAACCGTTTTTTTTTTTTTTTTTTACATTTTCAGTCTTTTTTTTTTTTTTTTAGCAAAAAACAAAAAACAAAACACTAGTGATTAAATACCACCAAAAGAAAACTCTATTTGTGTGAAAAAAAAAAAATTAGAAAAATGTCATATGGGTACAGTGATGCATGACCGCACAATTGTCATTCAAAGTGCGGCAGCTGAAAATGGCCCTGGGCAGGAAGGGGGTGAAAGTAGGCGGTAGGCAAATGGTTAAAGGCACCTCCCGGCAACTCAGTATGTGCGTTGTGGTAATGCATGTGAAGCTGACCTCAGGATTTCCACACGCCTTAAATAAGACCCCCCTATGGTCATCATAGTATAGAATAGTATGGAGGACACCCAGTGTCCATACGGAGACGATTCCGGATGTGTTGCTTCCGTGGCATTCGCTGGCAGACTCCGGTGACGGAGCACATAAGAGGTCTTGTAACTATTTACATTGTTGCAGAAATACTCACACGCTATTGCGTTAGCTGGAAGTACTTTAACCTCAATGTTGTGTAAATTTTCCCGCAGGAAAGGAGCGTGCAATCTATAAAATGATTTGAGTTGCTACAGTTTGAGTTAAATATTTACGTTTTACTGCTTGAGTATATTTTTAGGCAAAACGTTGCAAAATCGAAGAGGCTGCTGATTACTCATGACTGGGATGATCTCCCGGCACCGCACCGGACTGCAGTCCGGGTCTTCGGGTGTTTGTCCGATTAACAATGTTTTTGCTTCTTCAGCGGCAGAGAAGTGGTACTTCTACTGCTACTATATACACTGTATCACCATAAGTATTGGGACACCTGCCTTTACATTATTATTATACAATATATAGGGCCAAAAGTTTGCACAGCGCTTTACAATATAATGGAAGACATTACAATTCAATACAAGAGGGTTAGGACAATAACAACCATTGACAGTAAGGAAGATGTCATATATAGATATATACAGTGGCAACTGGTGCTCAAAATGTTTGGGGGGCGCAAACAAACTGAAAAAAACCCATCAATTGCCGCCTCACTGTGCCCTTCAAATGCAGCCACTGTGCCATCAAACGCCGCCACCGTGCCCATCAAACGATCCCACTGTGCCCTCAAACGCTGCCACTGTGACATCAAACGCTCCCACTGTGCCATCAAAAGCTGCCACCATGCCATAAAACGCTCACACTGTGCCATCAAACTCTCCCACTGTGCCCATCAAACGCTCCCACTGTGCCATCAAATGCTCCCACTGTGCCCATCAAACGCTCCCACTGTGCCATCAAATGCTCCCACTGTGCCATCAAATGCTCCCACTGTGCCCATCAAACGCTGCCACTGTGCCCATCAAACGCTCCCACTGTGCCATAAAATGTTAACACTGTGCCATCAAACGATGCCACTGTGCCATAAAACGCTCCCACTGTGCCATCAAATGCTCCCACTGTGCCAAACGCTGCCACTGTACCATAAAACACTCCCACTGTGCCATCGAAAGCTGCCACTGTGCCATAAAACGCTCCCACTGTGCCATCAAATGCTCCCACTGTGCCATCAAATGCTCCCACTGTGCCATCAAACCTTCCCACTGTGCCATCAAATGTTCCCACTGTGTCATCAAACGCTCACAGTGTGCCTTCAAACGCTGCCACTGTGCCATCAAACGCAACCACTGTGCCACTAAATGCTCCCACTGTGCCCATTGAATGCTGCCACTGTGCCCCCCCGTCCACAGTCTGCCCGGCACTTACCCTGTTTGGCTGGGGCAGCGGTTGACGGCGGCGAGCGGTTTCCTCTATGTCCTCGATGTCTTCTCCCATCCTCTCCTCCCATACCCTGCTATGATTGGACGCTTGATAGGCGTCCAATCACAGCACCTGTCATTTCAGCCAATCAGGTGATGGGTAACAGGCCCGAGCACCTGATTGGCGGAGAGGCGGTTTAGTGTTAGGAAAGCGAATATTCATTCGCTTTTCTAACACAGCTGAGTGAACTGTGAGCGCCAAGCGTGGCGCTTGCTGTTTACTTTTTTTGACCCCTATTAGAGCCTATGGTGCTTAAAATAAAATTCCCCGCCGCTTTAATTCAGGGGCCCAAAAAAGGGGCCGGGCACCTGAATTGGGGGTGGCAGCGGCGACCATGGATAGATTAATTCAATGCATGAATCTATCTATTGGTGAGAGAGGGGGTGGCAGGAGAGAGGGGGCGGCGCCCGTGCGCCTTTATGGACGTACCACCACTGGATATATACACTATATTACCAAAAGTATTGGGACGCCTGCCTTTACACACACATGAACTTTAATGACATCCCAGTCTTAGTTCGTAGGGTTCTTTTAAACCATTCTCTTAATGTAGGTCTTTCTGGGTCCAGACACTTTTTGGCCTGGGCAGGAAGGGGGGGGGGGGGCGGGGAGTGCCCGGTATTGAACTGGTTAAGCACGTGTGCAAGAAAAAAAATGCGAAAACAGATCTGGGTTAAATGGGAAGGGTTAAGCAAGCTCCTAACGTTCATTTTAAGAGCCAGTCAGATTTCAGCTGTTCCGTTCTGGAAGGCAGACCTAGGATTGGTTGCTGCTGGGGGCAGAAGGACTTTCTTTTTCTCCACTTAGAACAAATCTTCGTATTTGGCGTTCTCTAATGAGATGAGTCATGGAGGGCTTGGGACATGCGGCTTCAGGTGCGCTCATCCTCCCTTTTGAAGTTCAGGTTTCATCCGCAGCTAATTCTTTTTATGTCTTGTTAGGAATCTCTCGTAATCTGAAAATTGCCGTCTATATTATTCTTTTACCTCCAGCATTCGCTGAGCTGTCCAAGCTGCAGATTGGAGAGATTAAGACACACACATGGTTCAGATTAAAGTGTTTTTCCGCGGATTTTATGGGCTTGTACACGGTGATGTGAGCGGCTTTTACTAATTCACTTCGAGGAACTTTCACTTCCTCTGCAAAGGGTGCATTCCCACCAACTCCCCCCCCCCCCCCCCTGCGCCGCCGCTTTCCGCCACTCTTTCCGGGCCTCCCATCCCACCGGGAGACCCAAGTCACGATCCGGTGGGTCAACATTACTTCTGGTTCTCTCGGCCGCCAATGGCGCTGATTTTCAAAAAATTACAGTATTCGGAATTTCCGTTTTTGCCGATCTGAATACTTTTAAGTGCAAAGGAGGGATTTGGGGGTCTCCGATCCCTCCATAAAGAGTACCCGTCACCACCTATCACTGTCACAAGGGATGTTTACATTCCTTGTGACAGCAATAAAAATGATCAGATTTTTATTTTTTTTTTAAAGGGACAATGTATAAAAAAAAATGTAAGCACCTCATCCCGGCATGCTAGCGCAGCAAAGAAAACGCATGCGTAATTCACGCCACGCATACAACACATGTTAAAATCACACATGTGAGGTGTTGCCACTGTTTCATCACATATGGCGACCCATCACATTTGGCCACCCGCTGGACTGCGCATGCACGACGACGCCATTCGCATTCCAACACTGTGGCGATCTGCGCTTGCGCAGAATTTTGTGGCCCCCACCCCTGAGTCCAGGCTCAAGCCCCACCATCCAAGTAGACATAGAGTCAGATTATAATTATTTTGAGCGAAGCAAGCCCGCGAGGGGGCCCTGTGGCAAAGTGGTCTTTCAACAGGAACGCATATGGCGGCGTCGCGCATGCACTCTCCAGCGGGGTAGCAAAATGTGATGGGTAGCTGAATGTGACGTGACACCACGATCGTCAGAGTGAGAGCAATAATTCTAGCAAAAGACCTCCTCTGTAACTCTTAAAGCGGAGGTCCACCCTAAAGTGGACCTTCCGCTCATCAGAACCCTCCCCCCTTCCGGCGCCACAATTGGCACCTTTCAGGGGGGAGGGGGGTGCAGATACCTGTACAGTACAGATATCTGCACCCACTTCCGGGATAGCTCTCTGCGGAAAGGGGTGTAGATTACGCCCCTTTCCGCAAGTGCCCGCCCCTTTCCGCAAGTGCCCCGCTGCCTGCTGGGAAACACACAGATCCCAGAGGTAGCGGGGACCGTCCTTATTGCGCAGCGCGACTCGCGCATGCGCAGTAGGGAACCGGGAAATGAAGCCGAAAGGCTCCATTTCCTGATTCCCATACCCAAGATGGCGGCGGCAGCACCCGAGAGACGATCTAGAGATCGCCTTCGGGTGCCGACATCGCGGGCGCCCTGGACAGGTAAGTGTCACTATTTTAAAAGTCAGCAGCTGCAGTATTTGTAGCTGCTGGCTTTTAAAAAAAAAAAAAAAAACGCGGAGTCCCGGCGGACTCCCGCTTTAACTTGGTAACCGTTACATTTTTTTAAATCGTCACCTATAGAGATTTTACCATAGTTTGTCGCCATTCCACGAATGTGCGCAATTTCAAAGCATGACATGTTAGGTATCTATTTACTCGGCGCAACATCCTCTTTCACATTATATAAAAAAATTAGGCAAACTTTACTGTTTCCTTTTTTTTTTTAAATTCATGAAACTGTCTTTTTTTTTCCCTAAAAAAAAAAGACCGCTGGGCAAATACCGTGTGATGTACAATATTGCAACGATCGCCATTTTATTCTCTAGGGTCTCTGCTAATATATATATATATATATATATATAATTTTTGGGGGTAAGTAAGTCTAAGTAATTTTCTAGCAAAAGGATACGGATTTTAACTTGTAAGCAACCAATGTCAGAAATAGGCTTGGGCATGAAATGGTGGCTGGCTGGCTGCCTGCACTGTGATTAGCTAAAAAGGTTAATCGCATTAAACAATAATGAATATGTGCGGCGCTACCCTTAGTATAAAGTTCTCAATATAGACACAATAATGACTGCTGTGATCTCACTAACATTAAATCAATTCAAATAATAAATTCATAAAGTGAAAAAAATATAAATTTTAAATAGTAAACATGTATTTAGATAAGTAACAAAAATAAAAATGATACATTATCAAACTCATAGAGCAATTTAATACATAAATAAATAAAATCATATAAAGTGCTCTGTGCTTATGAATAAGTTCATATAAATGTAATACTATAGAGTTCATAAACTTCAAAAAGAAGTCTGCTCAGTGCTTCTAAACACATGAAATCCAGTGCTTCAGGTGCAACACTCTGTCCTCCTCTCCTTTTATTTCCTCACTCACCAGAGTCAGGGTCTTCTTTAATATTGATTGCACCCTGGGCAAAAATGTTCTTGCCCCCCCCCCCCCCCCATGCAGTTTCACTCTCCACCTTCTCTGAAACAAACAATAAATAGCAGCAAGAATCTGTTTACTGAAACAGATCAGGCAGCGATTACGATTGGTTGCCAGAGGTTACAGTGTATAATTAACACTCACTGATTGGTTGCTAGAGGTTACAGCAAATATTACGGCTCACTGATTAGTTGCTAGAGGTTACAGCACATGATTTCTGCTTGTTGATTGTTTGCTAGAGATTACTGTAAATCATTACTGCTCGCTGATTGGTTACTGCACATCATTACTGCTTACTGATTGGTTGCTAGAGGTTACAGCACATCATCCCCTCACCGCCTGCACACCATCGACTGGGGAGGTGAGAGGACCCATTAATAGACAGAAAACTTCTAGGGATCATAGGACTCCTGGAAATGACGCCAGCAAGCCCCGTCCAACGCATTTCATCACTCATCAATATATATTCTAGGTCCCGTTCAACCCGAGCATGAGTTGGTGAAAGACGGGCTGGTCTGAGTATTTCAAAAACTGCTGATCTACTGGGATTTTCACACACAACCATCTCTCGGGTTTACAGAGAATTGTCCGAAAAAGAGAAAAGATGCAGTGAGCGGCAGTTGTGTGGAGGAAAATGCCTTGTTGACGTCCGAGGTCAGAGGACAATGGGCAGATCTGGTTCCAGATGATAGAAAGGCAACAGTAACTCAAATAACCACTCGTTACACCCAAGGTATGCAGAATACCATCTCTGAATACACAACGCATGGAACCTTGAAGCAGATGGGCTACAGCAGCAGAAGACCACACCGGGTGCCACTCCTGTCAGCTAAGAACAGGAAACTGAGGCCACAATTGGCACAGGCTCACCGAAATTGGACCATAGAGTTTGGAAAAACGTTGCCTGGTCTGATGAGTCTCGATTTCAGCTGCGACATTCAGATGTTTGAGTCAGAATTTGGTGTAAATAACATGAAAGCATGGATCCATCCTGCCTTGTATCACAGGTTCAGTCTGGTGGTGGGGGTGTAATGGTGTGGGAGGGGGAAATTCTCTTAGCACACTTTGGGCCCCTTAGTACCAATTGAGCATGGTTTAATCACCACGGCCTACCTGAGTATTGTTGCTGACCATGTCCATCCCTTTATGACTACAGTGTCCCCATCTTCTGATGGCTCCTTCCAGCAGGATAATGCACCATGTCACAAAGCTCCAATCATCTCACCACTGGACAATGAGGTCCCTGTCCTCCAATGGCCTCCACACTCACCAAATCTCATCCAATGGCCTCCACACTCACCACATCTCATCCAATAGAGAACCTTTGGGTTGTGGTGGAATGGGAGATTCCCATCATGGATGTGCAGCCGACAAATCTGCAGCAACTGTGTGATGTTATCATATCACTATGGAGCAAAATCTCTGAGGAATTTTTCCAACACCTTGTTGAATCTATGCCACCAAGAATGAAGGCCAAAGGGGGTCCAACCCGGGACTACCAAGGGGGACCTAATAAAGTGTCCGGTGAGTGTATATAGATCTGCAGTGTGTGTATATATATATATATATATATATATATATATATATATATATATATTTATATACACACACATATATATATATATGTATGTATGTGTGTGTATATAAATATATATATATATATATATATATATATATATATATATATAATATATATATATATACATAGATATATATACATACACATACATTTATTTTTTATATATATATATATATATATATATATATATATATTTTTTTTTTTTTTTTGTTTAATTGTTATGGGTGCATTTTTTATTTTTTTTTGCAAGATAATTATCCTATAAGTACAAGGTGTGCTACTGAAGAGTTAGAAAAGAGCGTGACTCTTCCTCCACCCCCTCATGACACGCTGGCTGCACTTCTTACAGACTTCCAGTATACCGTGACGCCCAGCCTACACGACAGCGGCTGTATATTACTGTATAGACAAACCGAGGACTGAATGTCCATAGAATGCTGGGATCAGATCCCCCCTTCCCTACACGGCTCTCAGGGACATCAGACCCGACTTCCAGGAAATATACATCTGTTGCAATCATTTTCCAAACCATATTTTGGTAAATGTACAAATATCCTCCTCACTATGTATAGCTTGTAATTATTCATCGGCCAGCTCAAAACATAGTTACATAGTAGGTGAGCTTGAAAAAAAGACACAAGTCCATCAAGTTCAACCTATGTGTGTGATTATATGTCAGTATTACATTGTATATCCCTGTATGTTGTGGTCGTTCAGGTGCTTATCTAATAGATTCTTGAAACTATTGATGCCCCCCACTGAGACCACCACCTGCGGAAGGGAATTCCACATGCTTGCCGCTCTTACAGTAAAGAACCCTCTATGTAGTTTAAGGTTAAACCTCTTTTCTTCTAATTTTAATGAGTGGCCACGTGTCTTATTAAACTCCCTTCTGCGAAAAAGTTTTATCCATATTGTGGGGTCACCAGTACGGTATTTGTATATTGAAATCATATCCCCTCTCAAGCGTCTCTTCTCCAGAGAGAATAAGTTCAGTGCTCGCAACCTTTCCTCATATCTAATATACTCCAGACCCTTTATTAGCTTTGTTGCCCTTCTTTGTAGTCGCTCCATTTCCAGTACATCCTTCCTGAGGACTGGTGCCCAGAACTGGACAGTATACTCCAGGTGCGGCCGGACCAGAGTCTTGTAGAGCGGGAGAATTATTGTTTTCTCTCTGGAGTTGATCCCCTTTTTAATGCCAATATTCTGTTTGCTTTGTTAGCAGCAGCTTGGCATTGCTGAGCCTATCATCTACTAGGACCCCCAGGTCCTTCTCCATCCTAGATTCCCCCAGAGGTTCTCCCCCCAGTGTATAGATTGCATTCATATTTTTGCCACCCAAATGCATTATTTTACATTTTTCTACATTGAACCTCATTTTCCATGTAGTTACCCCATTAATTTGTTCAGATCTTCTTGCAAAGTTTCCACATCCTGCGGAGAAGTTATTGCCCTGCTTAGCTTAGTATCATCCACAAATACAGAGATTAAACTGTTTATCCCATCCTCATCCTCCAGGTCGTTTATGAACAAATTAAATATGATTGGTCCCAGCACAGAACCCTGGGGGACCCCACTACCCACCCTGGACCATTCAGAGTATTCCCCATTTATCACCACCCTCTGAACTCGCCCTTGTACCCAGTTTTCAATCCATGTACTCACCATATAGTCCATGCCAACAGACTTTATTTTGTACAGTACATAAACATAATGTACTGAACAAGCAAAATATGTGAGATACAATCAGTAAATTTAATGACCTAAATAACGATACCTACAAACTATACCTACAAAGTTCTTTTTTTTTTTTAAATGAATATTAACACATAAAAGTACATGTACATTCGTTATGGGTGAAGGGGGTAATTAAACAAATGTAAAAAAATATATATCCTGTGCTGTTTGAATGTAAATAAGTTTCAAACAAAAAATAAAAAAATAATAGAATCTGACCACTAGATGGAGCTAAGTAGTATAGGAATTTCCTATAATTCTCAGCTCCATCTAGTGGCCAACTGCTGTGTTTTCCATTTAAAATCAATTCACATTTGAACTGCACAGGATATAGTCTGTTTGCATTCAATTGCTGTGCCAATTTGCACAGAACAAATGTCCATGCACATTCACTGGGTGGATGGATATGTGAAAAGTTTATAAAGATAAAGAATACAATAAAATACAATTAGCTGATTGTATTTTTTTGCTAACTGTGTTTCATGTCATGGCCTAAATATAGGTGTAACATGAGATATGATCAGAAAGGTGGAATTAGCTTTTAAAACCGGTATGAATTCCTTTTTGAATGGATCTAGAGCCAATAAAAAATAAAAATAAATCTCTCCCCCATTGCAGTGCTAGTTCCAGGGCAGGACTGTTGCTATACAGGAGGGCTACCAGTTAACAAGCAACAAGACCTAGAGTTGGCCAATGGGTAGACTCCATTGCTGCAGAGTTGCCTTCCCGTCCCAGGTTCCTGTGATGGACCATATGGCCAGGGTCAGGACAAGGGGTGGGTGGCAGGGTTGGCTGCCCTGGGTGCAATGGTTTATTGCAGGGTTGTGGGCACCCTGCCCCTAACCCTAAGGGAAGTGGGGGGGGGGGAGTTTGGCATCTTTACCCTAGGAGCTGGATGACCTTGTCTTAGTACATTGGGTAGGTGCCAGGCGGTTTATCTTATTTGGTTGACAACAGTGGGATGTGCTTTCTCCCTATGGGCAGTTCAAACCACCATTGGGACCCAGTGTCGGGTGATTTCAGTGCTCAGCATGAAGAGCCTGGTTTTGCCCGGAATGTGCTGGAATTGAGAGACTCAATCTGCTGGGAACTCTGGAGAGAGGCTCTCCAAGTGGAGCAAGACTCCATTGCTGCAGAGAAGCCTTCCTGTGCCAGGTTCCTGTGATGGACCGCATGGCCAGGGTCCGAACAAGGGGTGGGCAGGAGGGGTCGCTGCCCTGGGTGAAATGGTTTATTGCAGGGTTGGGGGTGCCCTGACCCTACCCCTAAGGGGAAGGGGGGGCAGTTTGGCATCTTTACCCTAGGAGCTGGATGACCTTGTCCTGGTACATTGGCTGGGTGCCAGGCGGTTCACCTTATTTGGTTGACAGCAGTGGGATGTGCTTCTTCCCTATGGGCAGTTCACACCACCACTGGGACCCAGTGTCGGGTGATATCAGTGCTCAGCATGGAGAACCTGGTTTTGCCCGGGATGTGCTGGAATTGAGAGACTCAATCTGCCGGGAACTCTGGAGGTAGGTTCTCCAAGTGGAGCAAGACTCCATTGCTGCACAGGAGCTTTCCTGTTCCAGGTTCCTGTGATGACCGCATGGCCAGGGTCAGGACAAGGGGTGGGCAGGAGGGGTGGCTGCCCTGGGTGCAATGGTTTATTGCAGGGTTGGAGGCACCCTGACCCTAACCCTAAGGGAAGGGGGGGGGGAGAAGTTTGGCATCTCTGCCCTAGGAGCTGGATGACCTTGTCCTGGTGCATTGGGTAAGTGCCAGGCGGTTCATCTCATTTGGTTGACAGCAGTGGGATGTGCTTCCTCCCTATGGGCAGTTCACACCACCACTGGCACCCAGTGTCGGGTGATATCAGTGCTCAGCATGGAGAGCCTGGTTCTGCCCGGGACGTGCTGGAATTGAGAGACTCAATCTGCCAGGAACTCTGGAGGTAGGTTCTCCAAGTGGAGCAAGACTCCATTGCTGCAGAGAAGCCTTTCTGTCCCAGGTTCCTGTGATGGACCGCATGGCCAGGGTCAGGACAAGGGGTGGGCAGGAGGGGTAGCTGCCCTGGGTGCAATGGTTTATTGCAGGGTTGGAGGCTCTCCAAGTGGAGCGAGACTGTTAAGTAAGGGTCCTCCCTATGGCCATGGACCGGTACTGACTGCAGCTGGACTTGCATATACCGTTCCTAGGAGAGCATCCTCAAGAGGAACGGCTGATGAAGCTGGAAAGGCTGGTCCAGACAGAACTGATGCTGGACGATGGATATTGGGAGCTGCAATGGTATGCTACCAAAGTGTGTCCGTGGCTGGAGAACAGCAATCCCATAGAAGGCTATGACTTCAATGGCCTGGAATTTGATATTCAAGGTGCTTCAGGCGGTCCATCACAGTTTCCCTTTTAAGTGGTTTGTGTCATCTATGTAAACTGATACATTCTTCTGGAGATCCTGTGGTTCTGATAGAACAGACTTGCTGGCTGGATCACTAGTAGGGTTGCCACCTTTTCTTCAAGCCAAACTCGAACAATTTAGTGGCCTGGGACACCATTGGGTGCCCCAAGTAGAGTAGTAATGTGGTGCACATAGCGTACCGCAGCGAACAGTGGGTGTGGCCAAATTGCTCTTGCTGTCAGCATCGTCCTGCCCCCAGACAGCCGCTTGCAGTGTGACTATCTTGGTTACTTGGTGAGCCACAGCCCAATATGAGTAATGTGTCCGGGTTTCAGTCTGCCTGAAACCCGAACACACGATTCAAAACCCGAACTGTCCGGGTCAATCCCGAACAGGTGGCAACCCTAATCACTAGATGAAAATAGAAGAAAGAAAACATAAAAAAGAAAAACAAATGCAGCCATCACATCTAAGTATTGGTAAACTGAGATATAATAAATTGGCTTAATTACCACTTTAATATAAATGTAGCACGTAGGTTCTTTGCGAATGTCATCAAAAACCATAAAACATGACAAAAAAAAATTTTTTACATGTGAACTCCAGAATATTTTCCAAATTCTTGTGTGCCCAAGTTATACTTTGCAGAAGTTAAATCTAATTGCACATAGGAATGCGTTTCAGAAATGTCTCCTTAAAGGTCAGGGACAGACAATTTTAGTTCCCAAAGCGAAGCAAAACTGCCCCGGCCACTCGTGTGTGGATGTGCTTTACAATGCAGACAGTGAGAGCCATTGAAGTGTGCGGTAAGAAATGGTGAAAACTCCCCGCCGGTGTATTTTTTGCCTATAGCACAAGGAACAGAAGTGGATATAAAAGTCTAGAATAGATTTTATATCAAATAGACAACATGTTTCGGGGGCTGTAAGAATCCCCCTTCTTCGTAGCTATAAATATATAAAACCATAAACATAATATCTTATCTAAATAATGTTGGCATATAAAAAAAATATGAGTTAAGGCCCCATCCACACCTGAGCTTATCTTTTTCATTAACCACTTCAACCCCCCTGGAAAATGTTACCCCCTTCCTGACCAGGCCATTTTTTTTGCGATCCGTCACTGCGTCGCTTTAACTGACAATTGCGCGGTCGTGCGATGCTGTACCCAGTCAAAATTGACGTCCTTTTTTTCCCACAGATAGAGCTTTCTTTTGGTGGTAATTGATCACCCCTGCAGTTTTTATTTTTTGCGCTATAAACAAAAAAAATAGCGACAATTTTGAAAACAACACATCATTTTTTACTTTTTGCTATAATAAATATCCCCAAAAAATAAAATAAAAAAACTTTTTTTTTCCCTCAGTTTAGACCAATACGTATTCTTCTACATATTTTTGTTAAAAAAATAAAAATAAATCGCAATTAGCATTTATTGATTGGTTTGCGCAAAAGTTATAGCGTCTACAAAATAGGGGATAGTTTTATAGCATTTTTATTAATCATTTTTTTTTTATTAGTAATGGCGGTGATCAGCGATTTTTATTGTGACTGCAACATTATGGCGGACACATCGAACAATTTTGACGTGATTTTGGGACCATTCACATTTATACAGCGATCAGTGCAATTAAAAATGCATTGATTACTGTGTAAATGTGACTGGCAGTGAAGGGGTTAACCACTAGGCGGCGCTGTAGGGGTTAACCTCTGCGGTTTTTATTTTTTTGTTCTATAAGCCAAAAAAGAGCGACAATTTAAAAAAAAAAACTATATTTTTTACTTTTTGTTATGATATCCCCAAAAAAAGTAAAAAAAAAAAAAAAAAAATGTCTTCATCATTTTAGGTCAATATGTATTCTTCTACATGTTTTTGGTAAAAAAAAAATCGCAATAAGCGTATATATTTATTGGTTTGTGCAAAAGATATTGGGGGTTATTTACTAAAGGCAAATCCACTTTGCACTACAAGTGCACTTGAAATTGCACTGAAAGTGCTGGAAATAAAGTCGCTGTAGATCCGAGAGGGACATGCAAGGAAAATAAAAAAACAGCATTTTAGCTTGCACATGATTGGATAATAAAATCAGCAGAGCTTCCCCTCGTTTCAGATCTACCCTTTAGATTTACAGTGACTGCACTTCCAAGTGCACTTTCAGTGCAATTTCAAGTGCACTTTGCACTTGTAGTTTGCACTTGTAGTGCAGAGTGGATTTGCCTTTCGCAAATAACCCCCATAGCGCCTACAAAACAGGGAATAGAT
Source organism: Lithobates pipiens (assembly GCF_037356315.1). Classification (NCBI taxonomy): domain Eukaryota; kingdom Metazoa; phylum Chordata; class Amphibia; order Anura; family Ranidae; genus Lithobates; species Lithobates pipiens. Next base: position 2,222,833 of record NW_027507786.1, read on the forward strand.
TTATGCCATTTAAATTTTTTTTACTAGTAATGGCGGTGATCTGCGATTTTTAGCGAGACTGCGACATTGCGGTGGACAGATCGGACTCTTTTTTTGGGACCAATGACATCTATACAGCAATCAGTGCTATAAAAATGCACTGGATCACCGTGTAAATGTTACTGACAGGGAAGTGGTTAGCACTAGGGGGCGATCAAGGAGTTAAGTTTGTTCCCTAGGTGTGTTTCTAACTGTGGGGGGAGGGGGACTGACTAAAGGAGGAGCCAGATTGTTGTTTCTAATTAGTAGGAACAGACGATCTGTTTCTCCTCTGCTGTCAGAACAGGGATTTGTCTGTTTACACACGCAAATCCTCGTTCTGGCTCTCGTGTCCACGACCGCGCGCGCCCTGGCCATGCGCATCGGGTACCCGGCCATGCAGCGGGCGTGCACCTGCTATGGCTTTTAAAAGTGCCGGCGTTTTCATATATACGGCGATTCGCGCAGGAGAGCCATCCTGCCACCGTATATGTACTGGAGCCGGTTGGAAGGTGGTTAACAAGCAGGTTGGGTGTAGCTCTGTGCGGTGGAATAACACACTCAGTCCCAATGCAATGAAAGAACTTGTATTGAAATAATGCAGAAACAGTTCACAAATAACCCGGTGGTGCCCATGCAGCCCAACTCGGGAACACTCACAGTTCCAGCAGCGTGTAGAGATCAGAGTGCAACCGAACTGTCAGCATCTGTAGGGAGGGGGAGAGAATGCGGTCTGACCATCTTGTGCCCAACGGGCGGGCATCCATAGAAGTTGCGAGCCCTATGCTTTCCCTCCTTGCCAGGAACCTTTTTCTTGCCACTAGTACTGTCCCTACCAGGCGGGGTACCCGTCCCTACTATACCAATTGCGTGCCAAACCTAGGAACCAGGGCATTAAATAGGCTCGGCCTGACCCAAGATGGCTGCCAGAATCACACGAGGATGGCAGCATCCAATTGGATGCTTCCCCAGTGACTTGGAAACCATAGAGGAACTGTGTCCCTCCAACTACAGTGCCGCTGAGGAAGAGCGCCACCTGCAGTGGAGAAAGTAGATGTCACCTACCCACGAGCATTCAAGCCTAAGGCAGCCCATCCACTTGAATGGGCTGCCCTACGCACGGAAAACACCCCAAAGTAACTCTGGGACCTTTTTTGGTCGCAGAGCGTTGGGCATTTATTCAGGGCGCCTTTTTGCCACGTTTGTAGCATGGCAAAAAATGCATCTGCTACCCGCGCTTGGAGTGTCATTAAGAATTATCGTCACCGCAAGCGCGACCCAGGATTGCATCGCGTTTAGGAAAGGCACGAGAAGACACATTTGTGTGCGCTTTGCCACGCGCTTAGGAAACGCTCAGGTGTGAAAGCAGCCGACAGCGGTAATAAACCCAAGAGCAAAGTTTTATTACATTGCAGCTTACCAATTCTTAGATGTGACGGCCGCATTCGTTTTGTTTGTTAGGCTTTCTTTCTTCTATTTCCGTCTGGAGATCCAGCTAGCAAGTCTGTGGTTTTTCAAAAGAACAAGCTCTCCAGCAGAATGTAGCACAGAGATGAGACAAACCATTTGACGGGTGCTTCCAATGATCAGTTTTTTTATTTATTCATGTTCAGAAAAATCTTTCTCCCTCTGTAACGGTACTTGTACCATGTATGGGCATAGGAGGTCATTTCCCGAACACTCCACATTCGATAAAATACATTGCATGCGCGGGCAAACGCAGATTCAGAGACGCATTAGTGTTTTCATGAGCACAGGGGTCTACAGCCATTCATTTCTATGGCCAGCTGTACGCCCCACCTGCAGCTCCAAGGCATAAAAAACAGTGGGGCGTTTTTTATGCCTAATTACATCTTACATCTGTGTGTGTGTTGGCCCATCTCATGCTTTTTCAGAGAAAGATGAGGCATCTCCTAAAGGTTTTTTTTTTGGGTTAAGGCAATGAAAGCAATGAACTCCCCATGTGGTAGAGAAAGAGCAGCCGCTGATCAGGAAGGAGCTGCGATTTCAGCGAAATACAGACGGCCACTAGAGGGAGTGTTGGCATTTCTGTATATCGTATGCAATGCAATGCAATGAAAGTCGTGAAAAAGCAACAATGTAAAAATATAAAGCAGGTCTCCAAACTTTTTCAGTAGGTGGGCCACATTCTATATTTTACAAATATTTGGGGACTGAAAATAAAAAACGCTCTTACGTCGGAGTTCACATTAGAGCCCCCCCCCTTTTGTATTCTACTAGCCCCCCCCCTCCCCCCCTTGCATCAGGATCCTCATCAGAGTCTTCCTTTACATCAGGATCAGGGCTGGTGCAAAGATTTTGACACCCTAGGTGAAACCTTAATTTTGCCGCTCCCTCCTGGCTCCACCATTTTCCCTGCCCATGTATACCCCACCTTTTTTAATGAAGTGCCCATCAAATGCAGCCACCAGTGCCCATCAAATGCAGCCTCACCAGCGCCCTATCAAATGCCGCCTCACCAGCGCCCTATCAAATGCAGCCTCACTAGCGCCTATAAAATGCAGCCACACTAGCGCTCATCAAACGCAGCCTCGCCAGCGCCCAACAAATGCAGCCCACCAGCACTCCATCAAATGCAGCCTCAGCAGCACCCATCAAATTTTGCCTCACCAGCGACCTATCAAATGCCGCCTCACCAGCGCCCATCAAATGCAGCCTCACCAGCGCCCAACAAAGGCAGCCTCACCAGCGCCCATCAAATGCAGCCTCACCAGCGCCCATCAAATGCAGCCTCACCAGCGCCCATCAAATTCAGCCTCACCAGCGCCCAACAAAGGCAGCCTCACCAGCGCCCATCAAATGCAGCCTCGCCAGTGCCCTATCAAATGCAATCTTGCCAGCGCCCATCAAATGCAGCCTCACCAGTGCCCTATCAAATGCAACCTTGCCAACGCCCATCAAATGCAGACTCACCAGCACCCATCAATGAGTGTTTTCTTTCTTCCATTTATTTAGGAGTCAGGACACCCGCTGCGGCTCTGACACTATGTGCAAACTGAGCTCCGGCTGCCTGCTAATGCTGACATTTAGTTGCTTACTGCAGAGAGAAGAGAGTAGGAACACCAGTGGCCGGGCGCCTTAGGCAGCAGTGCACCCTAGGCGGCTGCCTAGTTTGCCTAATGGTAGCATCAGCCCTGATCAGGATACAAATATTCGGGGGCCTAAAAAAATCTCTTTTACATTGGAGTCTCCATTAGAGCCCCCCCTTACATCAGAGCTCTCCTTACATCAGCGCCCCTCTTAGATCAGAGTGTCCCCCTGAATCCTCAGTATACAGTTAGGTCCATATATATATATATATATATATATATATATATATATATATTTGGGCACAGGCCCGATTTTCATACTTTTGGCTCTGTATACCTCCAGAATAAAATTAAAACAAAACAATCCAAATGAATCTGAAGTGCAGACTTTCAGCTTTAATTCAAGGGGTTGAACATAAATATCCAGTACAAATTTTAGGAGCTACAACCATTTTTATAGTGCATTTGATGGGTGCTGGTGAGGCTGCATTGATGGGCGCTGGTGAGGCTGCATTGATGGGTGCTGGTGATGCTGCATTTTTTACAGTCCCTCCATTTTCAGGGGCTCAAATGTAATTGGACAAATTAATATAATCTGAAATAAAATGTTTATTTTTAATATTTTGTTGAGAATCATTACTGGCAATGACTGTCTGAAGTCTGGAACCCATGGACATCACCAAAGACTGGGTTTCCTCCTTTCTCCGATGGAGAAGACTCCATTGGAGAAATGATGCCCCAGTGTTGGTGTCAGTGGAAGTAGTAGTGCCTCATCGTTGATAAATAAAGGCAAGCAAAGGGCCACATCCAGGCCACAGTTTGGAGACCACCGATCAAGACTTTGGAGGAGCCGTGTCCATCACTGGACTCTGACCAAGAGATTTTATGGTGAGTAATGCCCTGTACACGCGACCGGTTTTCCCGTCGGAATAAACTCTGAAGGTTTTTCCGATGGAGTTCCAATGGAATTCTGCTCAAGCTATCTTGCGTACACACGATCACACCAAAGTCCGACCATCAAGAACGCGGTGATGTACAACACGTACAACGGGACTAGAAAAAGGAAGTTCAATAGCCAGTAGCCAATAGCTTCTGTCTCGTACTTGCTCCAGACCATGCGTCGTTTTTGGTCCGTCGGAACGGCATACAGACGAGCGGTTTTCCCGATAGGAATTGGCTCCGTTGGAAATATTTCGAAAATGTTCTCTTTTTAGGTCCGTCAGAATTTTCCAACGTAAAAAGTTCGATGGGGCATACACACGATCGGAATATACGATGAAAAGCTCCCATCTGACTTTTTCTGTCGGAGATTCCGCACGTGTGGGTGGGGCACTATAGAAAAAAAGCATTTTCCCATCTTTAAGCCCTGACGAAGGGGGTGGGTTCTGGTCCCCGAAACGCGTCAAGTCTTTCTTATAAAGTTTTCTATTTATTCTTACATTGGAATGAATTTATATCCGGACTATTAATTTGTGGTTTGGCGATTCAAGCCGAACCATAAAGGCATAAAAAAACAAAAAAGACATAGCATCGTTTTTAACCCTTCTACTGCTCCTCTTCCATTCTAAATGAAAGAAAAGTGTTGGCATTAGATATACAGTAGGCGGGTTTGCTGCTCCTTCCAGTGAAATGTTTAGTGTAGCAGATTGTATGAGATGAAATTTCATGCTAAAAAACAATTATCCTCCATCATTCCTGAGAAAAGATACAATCCTTTAATGACCCCTCTGTGTATGTATGGCTGTGCCGTGTTTTATGCTCCCGTGTTATCCTTGCCCTGACATCTCCAGAGATAACACCGAGCTTTATAATTGCACCTGCGTCATCGCTCAGCATATTTCATCTTCTAAATAAACTCAGAAAATTCCAGGTTTTATTCTGAGCACGAAAGCAGCAAATCTCCCGCATCGGGCAAAGAATGCTTGTTGTTTTAAAGGAACAGCGCCTACCTACCCGCTCCTCCGCTCGACTTCCTTCCCTCCAGCTTTGGGGTTACTTAAAGTGGGATTCCACCCTAAAGTGGAACTTCCACTCATCGGACACCCCCCCCCTCCGGTGTCACAGTTGGCACCTTTCAGGGGGGAGGGGGGTGCAGATACCTGTCCAAGACAGGTATTTGCACCCACTTCCGGGCATAGACTCCCATGGGAGTCTATGCTTCTTTCAGTCCCGGGGGCCCTGTCTGCTGGAACACACACGGGTCCCAGAGACAGCGCGGACCATTCCCATAGCGCCGCGCGACTCGCGCATGCGCAGTAGGGAACGGGGAAGTGAAGCCGCAACGCTTAACTTCCTGATTCCCTCACCGAAAATGGCGGCGGCAGCAGCCGAGAGCCAAGCGATCGATCGACCTCGGATGCCGACATCGCTGGACCCCGGGACAGGTAAGTGTCCATTTATTAAAAGTCATCAGTATTTATAGCTGCTGGCTTTTAATAATTTTTTTTCCAGTGGACTCCCTCTTTAACCCTCTACAAGTTCTAAATGCCAAGAGGTGGAGGCGGGCACTCGGGTCATGTGATTGCTGCCTGATTGGTTGCCGCAGAAGTCACATGATCGGAAAGCTCCCGATCGCAAGTTTGCATTGGGAGCTTTCCAGTGGCCCTCTGCGACTGTGGCGGGAGCACGCAGGACGCACGCTCTCAGCGCAGTTTTATGTTTAACCACTTAAAGAGGAACTGCGCTCTGCTCACCTAATGTGTAATAAAAACATTTTTGCCATTCTGAAGCTTCCCTCCAAGCACTTTGCATATTATTTTATATATAGTGTGATTCTGTGCTTGCCAAATATGCTGCAGAAATCTCCCTCCACTGAGTCTGGCTGCAGCCATTTTAACTGTGGGCAGCTGAAAGCGGGAGTTCCGCCAATTATTATTTTTTTTTTAATTCAGCAGCTACAAATACTGCAGCTGCTGATTTTTAAAATAAGGACACTTACCTGTCCATGGAACCCATGATGTCGGCACCCAAAGCCGATCTGTCGCTTGGCTCTCGGGTGCTGCTGCCGCCGCCATCTTCGCTAAGGAAATCAGGAAGTGAAGCCTTTGCAGCTTCACTTCCCTCTTCCCTACTGCGCATGCGCGAGACTCACTGTGCAATACAGATAGTCCCTGCTGTCTCTGGGATCCGTGTGTTTCCCAGCAGACAGAGGGGGGGGAGGTGGGTGGACAGGAAGTGGCGTAGATACCCGCAGATTCTGCAAATATCTATGCCCGGAAGTGGGTGCAAATACCTGTATTATACAGGTATCTGCACCCCCCTCCCCCCTGAAAGGTGCCAAATGTAACACCGGAGGGGGGGAGGCTTCCGAAAAGCGGAGATTCCTTTTTTGTGTGAACCTTCACTTGAAGCTGCTGCCTGTTCACTTCCTGGATTTACACAGACACACAGAGGCACACCTCCAGCTCTGCAGCTCTCATTGGCCCCCGTATGACTCATCTCTCCTCCCTTCCTAGCAAACTATCACAAGAGTGAGAGAAGAGAGAGAGCTGTGCATGATGTCATAAGCCTAGGCTAATGACCAGACAGGAAACAAGAAGTGGGCTGTATAAGGGATTTACTGGCAGAAAAAAAAATGTTTTACTATCCAAAGTTAAAACGACAACAAGGGCAGAAGATTTAATAGATGGAAAGTTGAAAAAAATGACGGAAGTTCTGCTTTAAGCTCCGGGAGGTTTACACCCCTTTATGACCAGGCAATTTTTTGGGATACGTGGAAAAAAAAAGAAAAAAAAGAAAAAAAAAGGAAAAAAAAGAAAAAAAGAAGTATGTGGCGCTAACTCAACTGAATAAATAATAAATTAAATAAATGATTAATGTATGATAAAATAATCTATACGTACAATATAAAAACTATAACGATAGCACTTCCGTGGCCGTGCTAAGACTGGATGATGAATAATAAAGTGCAAAATAATCTTCAAAATGCGCAACAATATATATGATCACATTGCAATAATAACTTTCAAAGTGCAAAAATAAAATGCAAAAAAATGCCCCAAAGTGATAATAGTGCAATAATATAGTCCAGTAAAAAAAATCTCCAAGTGACAGTTCACCTCATAGAAAGACCCCTACAGGTCTGCAGTAACAGCGTTACTTTTACTGACAATTGCGCGGTTGTGCGACACTGTACCCACAAATAGAAATTTCTTTTGGTGGTATTTGATCACCTTTGCGATTTTTTATTTTTTGCGCTATAAACAAATATAATAAATATAATATATATAATATATTTTTTACTTTTTGCTATAAAACACATCCAAAAAAAAAAATATATATTTTTATATTAATATTAATATATTTTTTTTCAATTTAGGCCAGTATGTATTCTGCTACATGTTTTTGGTAAAAAAAATCCCAATAAGTGTATATTGATTGATTTGCGCAAAATTTATAGTGTCTACAAACTATGGGCTATATTTATGGAATTTTTATTTTTTACTAGTAATGGCAAAAAAAACACAATATTTTTTACTTTCTGCTATAAACCATATCCAATAAAAAAAAAAAATGTAAAAAATCGAATTTCTCCATCAATTTAGGCCACTATGTATTCTGTTATATATTTTTGGTAAAAAAAAAAAATCTCAATAAGCGTATATTGATTGGTTTGCGCAAAAGTTATCGCGTCTACAAACTATGGAATATCCTATCTCTATGGAATTTTTATTTATTTATTTATTTTACTAGTAATGGCGATCAGTGAATTTTAGCGGGACTGCGACTGCGAATGTTGTTTACCGGCACTTCCTGGTTCACGCGATGATCAGCTGTGATTGGTCACAGCTGATCCCGTGGTAAGAAGCCTCTGTCAGAGGCTTCTTATCACGATCGGAGATGCGGCATGTCAGACTGACACCCCGCTCTCGAGATTGGCGTGTGCCGGCATTTTATCCTGCTGGACGTCATATGACGCCCAATCAGGATAACAGAACCACTTCCCGGCCATCAATCTGTTATAGGCCGGGTGGGAAGTGGTTAATGGGCTGTTTATTTTTAATGTGGTATTTTTGGCTGAAGTTCTGCTTTAAAATAGATGTAAACCTTAACTGGATGACATTTAGTTTGCTAAAGCCCTGAGTATCCTAAACAATTGTCATTTTTATATTTTAACCACTTCCAGACCGCCCACTGCATATATACTGCAGCTGGGTGAACTCGCGTGCCTGTACGTGATTTGGTGCAGTGGGTCTGGGGCGTGGCCACCTGGTTATTGGACACAGCTGGAGCCAATCAGTGGGTCCACCGGCGATCGTTAAGAAGAAAGGTAGAACGGCAGTCTGCCTATGTACACAAGGCAGACCACCATTCTGTGAGGGAGGAAAATGGAGGTCTTATGTTTCTTCAGAAACACGAATCTCTGTTTTCCTCCAGTGTCAGCACCCCCCCCCCCCCCCCACACACACACACAGTTAGAAAACCTTCCCTAAGAGCACATTTAACCCTTTGATCGGCCCCCGGTGTTAACCCCTTCCCAGCCAGTGTTATTTATACAGTGACAGTGCATTTTTTTTTTAGCATTCATCACTGTATTAGTGTCACTGGTCCCCAAAAATTGTCACTTAAAGCCTCGTACACACGATCGGATTTTCCAACGGAAAATGTGTGATGACAGGCTGTTGGCGGTAAATCCGACCGTGTGTGCCCTCCATCGGACAATTGTCAGATTTTCCGCGGACAAATGTTGGATGGCAGGTTTATACATTTTCCGCAAACAAATGTCTGTTGTCGGATTTTCCGAGCTTATGTACACGAGGCCGTCGGACAAAAGTCAAAAGTACAAACACGCATGCTCGGAAGCAAGGACGAGCCGGAAGCGGTCAGTCTTGTAAACTAGCGTTCGTAATGGAGAATTAACATTGGTGACGCGGCAAATTATGAAATCTGGAAATGCAGCGTACAATTCTCTTCTTCTTTAATGGGATAATAATGAAGCTGCTTTGCTGGTGATACTGATGGAGTTATTGCAAACTAATTTTCAAAGGCTTTTTTTTCTAGTGATATCAGGAATAATATTATTATGCTTTTTATTTATTTATTTTAAATTTTTTATGTAAGTTACCACAACGCCATTACCTCCGTAGTTTTTAAGATCAAAGATACAACTATGTTGGTGTCCCTTGTTAATTTTGCATTGTATTTTTTAAAATGTAACTGCCTACTCCCAAACTGTCATTTGAAGTAAAACACATAGCCAAGTATTTATTCTCCACAATATTTTTATTGTACATTAAAAAAAAGAAATAAAATAAAATTAGACATGCTATCTGCCAAAAGAACTTAAGCATAAAGTGCATTCTATGCATCCAAAAATATATAAAATATAAAAAAATCGAATTATTATTCAACCAGAAAATTAAATAAAAGCCTCATGCATGTGTCCTGCTTCTTAATATAGGGGGTCAACCATGCCAAGAGTTGGTGAAAGCAGGGGTCTATCATCCAGAGATAATTCTGAAAAACATCCGGATTTTTGTCCTGGAGCTCCCGCAGCAAAGGCATATGACATAATTGGTCATGATTAATAAAGCAACCAATTTTTGGTCCAAGAGAGAGCACAGCCCGCACCTCCTCCCGACTCTCTCCTCCTCTCTTTGCTGCTTCCAGCACTGGGCTGACAGAAGTAGTGGTGCTGCTGTCACTACTCCTGTCAGTCTTATAGTGGAAGGAACTTGCAGCACCCCCATCCTTACAATACACACTGCGCCCAGGGCAGCCGTCCCTTCTGCTCACCCCTTGTCCTGGCCCTGGTGCCTGGACGAACTGTATTTTCTGGTCAAGAGTTGGGTGAGTTCCACACATGCTCCCCAGACTCACCAAAAGGATGCACCCCTACAGGGGTAAAGCTCATTCAAACAAGGTTGACTGTGGCTGATAGACATGTGCAATTAGTTTCGTTCCGAATTAGTTTTTTAACAAATTTTGACATCTTCGTTAATTCGTCAATATCCGAAAACCTGTTTAACAAATTTTTCCAAATATTCGAAAATTCATAAATTTGAAAATGTGTAAATTTGGAAATTCGAAAATACAAAAATTCTGAAATAAAAAATAAAAAAATAAAAAAATTCGGAAATTCGAAAATAAATGAAAATTGAAAAGAAGAAGGAACATTTGAAAATCTTTGCATCGCAAAAGTGTTTGGGTTTGGCATGAAGAACAAGTGGCAACCCTAGCGCCAACGCGGTTCGTTCCGTGCCCTAGTGAGTCACTGCATTTCACACTGATACAAAGGAACGAAGCTTAGATATTACATATGGCTTCTCCTGCGTCAGCAAAAAGACAACCTCATACTTTGCATGAACTCTGCAAATTCCACAGATTCACCTGTTACAGCCCAGCCGGTGGTGGAGGAGGGGGAGGGGTGCAGAACTACATTATAATGACCGTCTGTTATACATCAGTGTATAGTCTGTGCCATTATTGTAACATTTGCCCGAAAGCCATTTTAAATGCGACTTTCACATTTTTTGCATGTTCGTTGCTCCATATTTGCATGATCGTTGGTTTTCGCTGAGAGCTCTCTATATTGCATAAATGCTGTCCCTTTAAATCACATAATTATCTCATTCTAATGTTTTTTGGGGTATATTACATTTATAGGCTTTATAAACTGTGCATTATTTTATTTATTTTTATTTTTTATTTTTTTATTGGCATAACAAAGTTTTTTTTTATACAAGTACTCATGTAATGCACAGGGTGCACCATTCTGTTTGCAAAGAATGCTGGGCTTTCTAACAAGAAAGCCCAGCATTGCCTGTATGTTTTTTGGCAGTCTAGGTACACCGAATGAATGAATGAATAACTTGTATAGCGCACAACGTGAACTGAATCGCATCAAGGCGCTGTGATGAGCTTTGTCGCCCAGCTTCTAGAAGAAGGAAGGTCTTGAGTTTTTTCCTGAAGGCCTGGTGGTTTTCTTCCAAGCGGATGTTGGTCGGTAGAGCGTTCCATAGCCGTGGTCCTTGGACAGCGAATCTCCGTTCCCCTTTTGATTTGTACCGGGATTTGAGAACGGGGAGGAGGTTTTGGTTAGATAATCGAAGACTGCGGTTTGCTGTGTAGTGATTTATTTTCTCGAGTAGGTATTGAGGAGCGTCTCCATGCACGCATTTGTGGGTGAGGCAAAGGGTCTTGAATGTGATCCGATTCTTTACGGTTAGCCAATGTAGTCTCCTCGGGGAAGGGGAGATGGATTCCCAGGTTTTTTTTGCGGTTATCAGCCTTGCCGCCATGTTTTGGATAAGTTGTAAGCGCGCAAGTTGATATTGGGGTAATCCTATGTAGTTAGGTAGTGTAGGGAGTTTGTTTGCGTAGTCAAGTCCTGAGTTAAAGTGGTTGTAAACCCTTACAAACCACTTTGACCTACAGGTAAGCCTAGATTAAGGCTTACCTGTAGGTCCAAGCAATATCTCCTAAACCTATATGGTTTAGGAGATATTTGCCCGAAAACGGGCACCGCTGTCTACGGCGCATGCGCCGTAGACAGCGGCGCGCAGGCGCACTGAGCGCGGCATTTCCAAGAATGGAGCTGCCGCGCGTGTCGACTCCCGTGCGCATGCGAGGGAGTGACGTCATCGCGGCTTCGCCGAATGACAGCGGCGGAGCTGCGAGACGCCACCAGCAAGATGGATGCGGAGGACTACAGGGGACAGCGGCGACTTCGCTGGCTCCTGTGTCAGGTAAGTGACACATAATGGACTACTATGCGATGCATAGTAGTCCATTATACTTTGCCTTTGCAGGGAATGAAAGAGGAAGTAAACCCATTAGGGTTTACTTCCTCTTTAATGACTGTTCCAACTACCACTGCTTTGTCCTTCTTTGGGATGAATGGGATGAGTCTACGTAGCAGGCGGAGCAGGTGGTGAGATCCACTGACTACTGCTTTAAACTGAGCCAGTGGACAGGCTATGAACATTTGAGTATTTACATATTTAAAGTGGAAGTTGCAGCGGGGAAAATAATTATTTGATCCCCTGCAGATTTTGGAAGTTTGCCCATTTACAAACACATGAAGGGTCTATCATTTTTATCATAGGTGTATTTTAAATGATAGAGACAGAATACCAACCAAAAATCCAGAAAGAAAAAAAAAACACGATACAAATGTTATAAATTGAGTTGCAGTTCAGTGAGTAAAATAAGTATTTGATCCCCTACAACCCAACAATACTTCTGGATCCCACAGACTGGCTACAGTAGGTGCTCATGTGATACACAGATCAGTCCTGTCAAGGTAAGAAGGCGCCCCTAACGACAACTCGTTATGTGTATAAAAGACACCTGTCCACAGAATCTCTCTTTCTTTCATTCAAACCTCAACATCATGGACAAGACCAAAGAGCTGTCAAAGGATGGAAGGGACAAGATTGTAGACCTGCACAAGGCTGGAATAGGCTACAAGGCCATCAGCAAAAAGCTTGGTGAGGAGACAGCCATTGGAGTGATTTCTCACAAATGGAAGCAAAACAAAATAACCATCAGTCGCCCTCGGGCTGGAGCTCCATGCAGGAGTTTGCCTCATGGGGTGAGGATGATCATGAGAAAAGTGAGGGATCAGCCCAAGACTACAAAGGACGAGCTTGTGAATGATCTCAAGGCAGTTGGGACCACAGTCACCAATCAAACCATCGGTAACACAATATGCCGCCATGGATCTAAATCCTACAGCACCTGATAGGTCCCCCTTTTCAAGAAAGCACATGTAGAGGCCCATCTGAAGTTTGCCAATGAACATCTAATTGATTCAGAGAAGGATTGGGAGAAAGTGCTGTGGTCAAATGAGACACAAATTGAGCTCTTTGGCATTAACTCGACTCTCCGTGTTTGGAGGAAGAAAAATGCTGACTATGACCCTAAGAAAACCATCCCTACATTTAAGAACCGCTCATCTGTTTCCTCGGCAGTCACATACACAGTCCCACCTCCGCCATCAGCATTGGACCAGCTCAGGGGCGGACTGACCATTTTGCCACTCGGGCACTGCCCGAGGGCCCCATGCCACTAGGGGGCCCCATTAGGTTTGCCATCCTCAGTAAAACCAGGGACAGTATGTAAAAATGTGTCTCTGAAATGTCCCTTACCGACATCCTTTTGGTCTAAAAATCCTGAGATTATAGCTGCCCCACCTCTCCAGTACCTTCTCAGCCAATAGAAACATGTCTGTGTATACTGTGTGATTGTATACTGTGTGTGTGTGTGTGTTTGTGTATACTGTGTGGCCCCATAATCTCTGATTGTCTGGGGGCCCCATAATCTCCTATTGCCCGGGGGGCCCCATGAATTGTCAGTCCGCCCCTGGACCAGCTCCTGTGATAGACAGAACACTGGTCCAATGCCGGTGGCTGAGGCGGGACTTTGTGTGCGTGATGTTAGAGCCGAGAGAGCCGAGTGGAGAGGAGATGACGGCTCGGTGATTTCCGGTGGCACTCGCCCCCCCCTCCGAGGTACGCTGTCGGGGTATAACACGCACCCGCGATTTTCCCCGTATTTTCAGGGAAAAAGAGTGCGCGTTATACGCCGATAGATAAGTATGTTTTATTTGGATTCCTGGTTATTGGTCTGTTGACTCTATTCAATAGAATATTCTGGTAAAGAGATATCAAGTCCTCAAGCTGAATATCTTTATTAATTGTCACCTCAATATTATTGAAATTTTCTAGCGCTCATGCTGAGACATTGGGTAGTAGGAATATGGCAGCAAGAGAATTGCTGGCTGATTGACCTCTCCTGATCTCCCTATTTTGGATCCGATACCCAGACCATTTGGTCAATCCTGTTTGTTGGTCGATCCATTTTTAGAAGACATTTTCTGTGAGCCGCCTCCGGATGACACTAGGGGCACGCCACTTTTATGAGTGCTCATTTCCATCAGATCTCTGCCTATAGTCGGGGGAATAAGGTCCTGAGGAAGCATAAAGCGAAACGCTGACCTATCCATTAATAGAGATCTATTGTGATATGAAATAAGTGGTCATACTAATGAGAGCTCCACTCTTTTTGCTTTTATAGTGTACTAAACACATGCTTTCATTTAAAATATTCTTTTGTAATTTTTGTAATAAAGAGATTTAATATTAATATGTAGCGTTGGTCCTTTTCTGGTACCGGTAAAGTCTGCTCAATCTGTCCAATTCTCTCTAAATCTTTATATGGATGAGGTACCCCCATAGCCGATACACCCCATATATATATATATATATATATATATATATATATATATATTCTTCCTCAGAGTTTACAGCAGAAGCACTGAAGTCGATCAAAATGTTTCCTTCCACATGGGATTCAAAAGGAGGCCAAATCAATATTAATGGCCATGGTTTCAGAATGGGATGTCCAACATATGGGTGTGATGGTTAGGTGATCACAATTTATTTGGCTATATAGTGTATGTTACCAAGGGTCCTGCCCAGTAGTGTTTGTGCTGCCCTGGGCCTGACTAAATTCGTGCACCCCCTAATTTAAATATGACCCACCCCTTCCTGTCAAGGCCACATCCCTTGCTGTTTAAGACCAGCCCTGAAATTTTCGAGTGGGGACATTAATTCTGAGGGTCGGGGGGGGGGGGGGGGGGGACAATGGATTCCCTTTATTTGCTAGTTTGGCTATGGGGCAGGCAGTGAAGGGAAATCTCTGCAATGGGACAGGGATGGTAAAAAAATAAATAAACTGACAGGGGCTATAACCCTTGCCTATAGTTCTACTTTAAGCACAAATTTCTGATAATTTTATGGAAAGGACTTAGCCCTTGTACACACAGTCGGACATTTCGACAACAAAATCCGTCGGATTTTGTCCGACGGATTTTGTCCGAAACTGTTGCATACACACGGTCGGACGAAGTTGTCGGAAAATCCGATCGTTCAGAACGTGATGACGTTATTTCGTTACGACGGGACTACGTTCAGGCTAGTAGCCGATAGCTTTGATGTAGGAATTTGATCTGAGCATGCGTGGCATTTTGTCCGATTGGAATTCTCTACACATGATCTGAGTATGTCCGATCGGAGCATTTTGTCGGAAAATTTTACCAACAGTCCGATGGAGACCACACACAGTCGGAATATCCGACAAAACGGTCCGATCGGACACATTCCATCGGAATCTCCGACCGTGTGTACAAGGGCTAAGAAGATATAACCATGCCAATGGTGCAGCAGAAAACATATAGCACAGTGAGGAAGGTCTGTGGTCCAGATTGATAGGACAGTCAATATTAGAAGCAGCGCTTTATGGGGGCGCTAGACAAATTTGGCTCTCAGCCCAGTCCGCCCCATAAGACTGGCGCTACACTAACAGTGTAGCGCAAGCCAGAGTGGACTCTTTCCGCGCTGCCCCCCTGCAAAGTGCTGCCCTAGGCCTGGGCCTTGTCTGCCTAGGCCAGGATACAGTGTTGGTCCTGCCATGGATGTGTTTGTGAAACAACTCTGCTGGATTACAAACAGGTCACCAAAAAGGGTTCTCAGATGACCAACAAAGGGGAGTGGAATGGTCTTGTGTGCTACAGCAAATCTGGATGGTCACCCGGTTCCCCCTGATCAGGTTCTCTTTATATTCCGAGACTCAACTGTCATCAGATTTAACCATTAATCACCCTTCTGTGCGTCACCCATTTACCTACAATGGAGGGAAGTAAATTCTCTGAGTCACCCATTTACTTACAATGGAGGGAAGTCAAATTTTCCAAAAATGATGTCTTCCCCCCCCCCCCCCCCCCTCATGTTCCATCGTGTCTGATGGGGAATCACTTTCACTGTGGATGAGTGGGCATTATATCACACTTCCAGCTGGTCTCCTCGTGCCAGGGCCCGCTCCTACCCTCACACAGACTTTATGGGTGGCCCACACCCATTGCCATTGTAAAAAGCATTGCACTCTATTACTTCATTCACATTCCTGTGCAGCTTCCTCATTCTTGACTGATAACGCACTTCGCTCATCTAACTGTCGGCTCGCCTGTAGTTCCCTAGCTGCCGGTTACCTGTAAACCAGCAATGTGTGGAGGTAAATGAAAGCAGACGGAGCTCACTGGATAAATCACCTTTTATTAACAGAATAAGAATAAAACTGTGTTCACAGAGTGTGTAAAATGTGACCAGGGCCCCTGGTGGGATCTGCTTTTACCTGTGATAGGCTCTTCACTTTGTGTTAAACATTACCCCCATAGGAGCTGCTGGTATGTGATGGGTTCTCCTACCTTCTCCAGTTGTGACCCGCCCTATGGCTGAACCCAAAAATACGCAAGTTAATTTGGGCTTTATTACGGTTAAAATAAGCCCCATCAAAAAGTGTTGGATAAACCAGTTACAGGTCTAGCTACAATTTACTAGATCCTAACTACTCAATGGCCGGTGCTAAACTTGCCAAAAAGTTTGCCGGTTTTGGGGCTCTTTAAATTAATGAGGCCTTACTATAATTTATTAGATCCTGGCTAACCAATGGCCAGTGGTAAATCTGCCTCAACGTCTACTGGTAGTGGGGCTCTTTAAAGCGGAAGTAAACCCATCAATCTAACAGTTTGAAAAAACATGGCGTGCCGGAAATGTTAACTGTCACATTAGTTGTGCTCTCAACCAAACTGTCAAACCATCCAATAGCTGGTGTCATAACTGATCACATGTGCAGCTTCATGGCAGTTAAAGATTAAAGGGAGGCCAAGATGGCAGCTTCCTTGGCTGAAAACGATAGGAGGGTTTACTTCCACTTTAAATAAAAGGATCCCACTATAATTTACTAGACCCTAATTTACAAGACCCTATGTAACCAATGGCCAGTGGTAAACTTGCTACAAAGTCTGCCGGTAGTGGGGCCTTTTAAATGAATGGATCCTAACTATAATTTACTAGACCATGGCCTAGCTACAATTTACTAGACCCTAGCTAACCAATGGGCAGTGGTACACCTGCCACAAAGTCTTACCGTAGTGGGATCCTTTAAATTTAATGGATCCAACTAGAATTTACTAGACCCTAGCTAACCAATGACCGGTGGTAAACCTGCCACAAAGTCTGCCGGCAGTTGGGGCTCTTTCATTTAAAAGTTCTACCTCTAATTTATTAAATCCTAGCTAACCAATGCCTAGTGGTAAACTTACTACAAAGTCTACTTTTTGTGGGGCCCTTTAATTTAATGGATCCAACTATACAGTATGTCACAAAAGTGAGTACATCCCTCACATTTCTGTAAATATTTTCTTCTATCTTTTCATGTGACAACACTGAAGAAATGACAATGTAAAGTAGTGAGTGTGCAGCTTGTATAACAGTGTAAATTTGCTGTCCCCTCAAAATAACTCAACACACAACCATTAATGTCTAAACCGCTGGCAACAAAAGTGAGTACACCCCTAAGTGAAAATATCCAAATTGGGCCCAATTAGCCTAACTGTTTAACAGGACAGGTTCCACTAAGAGCAGGCCTCGCCATGGTCAACCAAAGAAGCCGAGTGCACGTTCTCAGCGTCATATCCAGAGGTTGTCTTTGGGAAATAGACATATGAGTGCTGCCAGCATTGCTGCAGAGGTTGAAGGGGTGGGGGGGTCAGCATGTCAGTGCTCAGACTATACGTCGCACACTGCATCAAATTAGAAGCCTCTTCTAAAGAAGAAAGCCTGCAAAAAGTTTGCTGAAGACAAGCAGACTAAGGACATGGATTACTGGAACCACGTCCTGTGGTCTGATGAGACCAAGATAAACTTATTTGGTTCAGATGGTGACAAGCGTGTGTGACGGCAACCAGGTGGGGAGTACAAAGACAACTGTGTCTTGCTTACAGTCAAGCATGGTGATGGGAGTGTCATGGTCTGGAGCTGCATGAATGCTGCCGGCACTGGGGAGCTACAGATCATTGAGGGAACCATGAATGCCAACATGTACTGTGACATACTGAAGCAGAGCATGATCCCCTCCCTTCAGAGACTGGACCGCAGGGCAGTATTCCAACATGATAACGACCCCAAACAGCCCCTCCAAGACGGCCACTGCCTTGCTAAAGAAGCTGAGAGTAAAGGTGATGGACTGGCCAAACATGTCTCCAGACCTAAACCCTATTGAGCAATTGTGGGGCATCCTCAAATGGAAGGTGGAGGAGTGCAAGGTCTCCAACATCCACCAGCTCTGTGATGTCATCATGGAGGAGTGGAAGAGGACTCCAGTGGCAACCTGTGAAGCTCTGGTGAACTCCATGCCCAAGAGAGTTAAAGCAGTGTTGTAAAATAATAGTAGCCACCAAAGCTCAACATAAAGTAAGGTGGCCAAAGGGAATTATGTAGGTAAGTGCAATTTTATTTTTTATCGCTGCAGGAACTGTCTCCTGTAACTGGACAGTGAAAGGAGAAGCAGCACAGAGATGAGTTCAAATATCAACTCCAGTTTTTATAGCAATATTCAATGGTTTCTCCTGCATTATGTATGTTCTGAGATGTCTTCATCCCGGACATGCCCCCAAGCCTGTGACTGGACAGTGAAAGGAGAAGCAGCACAGAAATGAGCTCAAATAACAAAGCCAGTTTTTACAGCAATATTCAGTACTTTCTACTGTAGTATGTTTGTTCTAAGATGTCTTTATCCCAGACGTGCCCCCAAGCCTGTGACTGGACAGGGAAATGAGAAACAGCACTGAGAGCAGACCAGTGATAAGCTCATCGTTCCATCTCTCTGCTCTCTCCTCCTATCAGCATGCTTCTTGTCAGCACATGAAACTGATTGGCTCCTTCTGCTGCTTCTTCCTCCCATACTCTGGCCCTGCTGTACAGGGGCTGCAAAATGCTGATACTGGGTCACGTTTATTTAGGTACTTACACTGCTTGTATTTAAAATATATAGAACTGCATTTATTTGTTATCTCTGTCTGGAGTTCAGCTTAAGTGCTAGTTCACACCAGACGCAGTTCCGCTCAGTTCCGTGTGCTTTTTTTTCTGCACTAAAAATGCATGCACAGTGTTTTCCATGTATTCCAATGGCTCTAGTTCACACCATGCAGTCAGTTTCTGGTCAGTTTCCGGTGCAGAAACTGACCGGAACTGACTGTATTGGTGCAGAAAAAATGGAACTGCACAGAACTGCATGGAACTGCATGGAACTGCACTGAACTGCACGGAACTGCACTGAACTGCACTGAACTGCACGGAACTGCATGGAACTGCACAGAACTGCACTGAACTGAACGGAACTGCACTGAACTGCACGGAACTGCATGGAACTGCACAGAACTGCACTGAACTGAACGGAACTGCACTGAACTGCACGGAACTGCATGGAACTGCACAGAACTGCACTGAACTGAACGGAACTGCACTGAACTGCACGGAACTGCATGGAACTGCACAGAACTGCACAGAACTGCACGGAACTGCACGGAACTGCATCTGGTGTGAACTGGCCCTTAAGGAAAGTGTATAACGTGAGATTTGACACCAAACATACTGAAAAATAGGTTTTGGTGTCAGACGCTTCCTCTGTGTATAAACAATGTATCAGAATGTGCACATTGATATTTATTATTGATATTAGCTCTTATGTCACACACCATGTGATTTCCATGTGCTGGAGGCCACTGAGGTCTAGTCTCCTTTAACGCCAGCAGTGAAAGCACATTCCAGAACACAATAGAATGCAGGTTGCTGGCATCAGCTGAATGCGGTTTCACTTACTGGAAATGGCAGAGAATGTCAATGACATGAAGAGGAAGCAATCACACCTAGTTCACAATTCCCACGCCTTCCCCGTGTCTCCACCACACCTTCCCGTCTGTAACCACGCAACGGGTGGACAGGAGAAGACAAGAACCGAACATACTGCAGGGTATCAGTCCCTAGATGGGGTTGCTTCATTTACTTTCAAGCTCTTTACCTTTATTTTAACCTGGTGATCCCGCCAGTAACAACACTGACTCAGTCTACTGTATCTATGGAGGGGCCATGTTGTCACCCTTGGCTACTCTTCTGATTTGGACAACAAATATCTCCTCCTCCCTTCATCTCTATTTACATAGGGAGCAGTGGCGGCCAGTGGTATTTTTTTTTGGGGGGGGGAAACAAACAGTAACACCCCCCTGACCTGGTCGGTCAGTTGGGTGGGTCTAGTGCACTTACCCCCTCAATGGTGGGCAGAGCTTTTCCCAGGCTTCGCCAGCGGCTTCTCTCTTTTCGGGCCAATCGGAAAACAGGTCTCAGACCTGCTTCTGATTGACCGGATTGAGGATCAATTTGGGTCGATTGGTTCCCCATGGTGGTGGTGGTTGTCCTTTATGAGGTCTGGCGCGGTAGGTTTACCTCCTTTGGGGGCGGTTATTGGCAGGGGACACATGTACCTTGTATACATAAATGTTTGCATTCAAGATAATGTATGTTTTGCTATTCTGTATCTAATTGTATTTTTTTGTTCGTATTCCTGTACAGCTTTTTACGCTTCTTTGATTCGTAGATCCCCTGATGAAGCCGAATGCGAAACATGTCGGGTTAATATACGAAAAATAAATCTCTGGTTAAAGCTGAATGTTTGCCTGCGACCATCTGTATCATCAATTGTTGATCATTTATGACCCAAGTGGTCGTGTCTATATATTTTTAACCATATTAAAATTATTACAATTTTATCTCATTGGTTTTCATTACTATTTGTCAGCACCGTCAAAATCCCGGTTTTCCTCTCTCCCTTTATACAATTGAGGTTCTGTGTTTCAATCGTGAATATTCATTCGCTGTTGTAACACCTGGGTGGGCTCCTGGCGCAATGCTCTGCGCCACAATCCCACCCTATTTTGAACCCCATTAAAGCCTCTGGCTCTAATCAGGTGCTTCAAAAAAGCAACTGCCGCTGTAATTCATGCGCCCGACACCCTAAAAGGGGTTGGACGCATGAATAGGGGGTGGTGGTGTTCTGTCAAAATAGCGGCCATGGATAGAGCATGGAGGTGGCGGCCGTGGAGGGGGCGACGCTCGGATGCCCCTATTGGACGGGCTGTCACTGAAGCAGAGACAACAACTTCAACCGAGCCACTTAGTATAATTCCGTTTTTACCATTCATATGAAGCATGTATTAACCGCTTGCCGACCGCCTCATGCCAATATACGTCGGCAGAAGGGCAACGTACAGGCAGAATCACGTCCCTGTACGTTGCCCTTTAAGAGGCAGCCAGCGATCATCTGACGGGGAGGAAGAACGGGGAGATGCTAAAGTAAACAAGCATCTCCCCGTTCTGCCTAGTGACAGTGTCACTGATCTCTGCTCCCTGTGATTGGGAGCAGAGATCAGTGACGTGTCACACACAGCACTTCCCCCACAGTTAGAAACACACCGCTAGGACACACTTAACCCCTACACTGCCACCTAGTGGTTAACCCCTTCACTGCCAGTGTCTTTTACACAGGAATCAATGCATTTGTATAGCACTGATTGCTGTATAAATGCCAATGGTCCCAAAAATGTCCGACGTGTCCGCCATAATGTCGCAGTCACGATAAAAATCGCTGATCGCTAGGCTTGTGCAATTAGTTTCGTAACAAATCGAAATTCGGCCGAATTTTGCATCTTTTGGACATTCGGATGCATCCGAATGTCCGAATAAAAAAATAACGAATTACAGCGAATACGGAAGAAATTATAGCGGATATAACGAATGAATTTGACATGATTCGGTAATTCTTTAAAGATCTAATGAAACAAAAGGTCAGCTCAAAGTAAATCTTATAGTCCAATCAGCTGATTCATTTTGTGCCGGAGGTTGGATTACCGGCAAAGTGCATTCCTGAGAACTGAGTGAGGAGGGTGTTGTATTGTATTTGAGCCGAGGAGAAGAGACGTTGTCATTGTGTGTGTTAAAAGATTCAATAAACGAACGACTTTCCAAACTACCAATCATTATCATGAATGTCTATACATACATAAATAGCGAATTTCAACGAATATGAATGAAATTATAGCGCATATATCTAATGAATTCGACATGATTCGAGATTCAGTATAAGGTATATTGACACTCTACGAATAATAACGAATTATCCGAAAACGTATTAACGTAACATAACGAATATAACAGAACAAAATTATGTAATTTACGAATGACAACGAACCGAAGCGAAACAAAATTTTCCATTGTGCGCAAGTCTACCCTATCGCCGCTATTTAACCACTTCAATACCGGGCACTTAAACACCTTCCTGCCCAGACCAATTTTCAGCTTTCAGCGCTGTCGCACTTTGAGTGACAATTGCGCGGTCATACAACACTGTACCCAAATGAAATTTTTATAATTTTTTCCCCACAAATAGAGCTTTCTTTTTGTGGTATTTGATCACCTCTACGGTTTTTATTTTTTGCTAAACAAATAAAAAAATACCGAAAATTTTGAAAAAAAATATGTTTTTTTTGTTTCAGTTTCAAAACTTTGTAAATAAGTAAGTTTTCTCCTTCACTGATGGGCACTGATGGGGCTACACTGATGGGCAATGATAAGGCGGCACTGATGGTCACCGATGAGGTGGCACCAATGAAGTGGCACTGATGAGGTGGCATTGATGGACACTGATATATGGCACTGATAGCGGCACTGATGGGTGGCACTGATGGGCGACACGGATGGGCACTGATAGGTGGCACAAATTGGCACTGATAGCTGGCATGGATTGGCATGGATGGGCGGCACAGGTGGGCATGGGTAGGCGGCACAGATGGGCATGGATGGGCACTGATAGGTGGCACAGATGGGCACTGATAGGCGGCACAGATGGGAACTGATAGGCGGCATTGTATTATAATATACTGTACTAATGGATGCCAATCAGTGCCAAACAATAATGCATGCCAATCAGTGATGCCCATTGTGGGCACTGATTGGCATCCATTATGGGCACTGATTGGCATCCATTGTGGCACTGACTGGAATCCCTGGTGGTCTAGGGTGGCATACCTTGTCCTGGGCATCCCTGGTGGTCTGGTGGCATCCCTGGTGGTCCAGTGTGGGCATCCTCGGGGGGGCTGTGCTGATAATCGATCACCACAGACCCCCCCTGTCAGAGGAGCAGCCGGTCGGCTCTCCTCTATTCGCGTCTGACAGACGCGAGTGAGGAAAAGCCGATGACCGGCTCTTCCTATTTACATTGTGATCAGCCGTGATTGGACACGGCTGATCACGTGGTAAAGAGTCTCCCGAGATCGTAGTTGCAGGGTGTCAGACTGACACCCCGCAACAACAATTGCCGCGGGGGCGCGCAGCGGCTCAAAATCCTGATCACGTCATATGACATCCGGTCAGGATTATGAAACCACTTTGCCACCGTCATTTAGTTATAGGGCGGGCGGCAAGTGGTTAAAAAAAAAAACAATTATTAATAAAAATGCCATAAAACTATCCCCTATTTTATAAATGCTAGAACTTTTATGCAAACTAATCAATAATCGCTTATTGCAATTTTTTTTACCAAAAATATGTAAAATACGTATCGGCCTAAACTGAGGAAAAAATTTTTTTTATATATATTTTTGGGGGATATTTATTATAGCAAAAAGTAAAAAATAATGCGTTTTTTTTCAAAATTGTTGCTCTTTTTTTGTTCATAGCGCAAAAAAAAAAAATGCAGAGGTGATCAAATACCACCAAAAGAAAGCTCTATTTGTGGGGAAAAAAGGACGTCAATTTTGTTTGGGAGCCACGTCGCACGACCGCGCAATTGTCAGTTAAAGCGACGCAGTGCCGAATATCTAACCTTTAAAGTTAGGGGTTAAGAATTATTTATTTAGTTATGTATTATTACAAATTGTAAATTTATTTTTATTTTTTTATTTATGATGATGTTTGGTTATTTGTGTATTTATTTTACATTTATTTATTCATGTATCATTACTATTTTTTTTTTCCATTTGAGGATAAAAGCGAGCAAAAACGCACGAATGCCCACATAAATGCGCAAATGGTGTGTTTTCATTTATTTCTATGGGGATAAAATTGCGTCAAAAACACGCGAAACCTGCCCAATTTGAGCTGCAAAAAATGCTCCAGAACTTTTTCGAGATTCAGGCGTTTGGATTCAGGTGACTTGGAGTGGAGATGTGAACCGTCTCCATAGAGAATAAGGCCCCTTTCACACTGCCAGCGTTTTTCAGAAGATACAGCGCTAAAAATAGCGCCTGAAAAACCGTCTCTATTCACTTCAGTGTGAAAGTCCGAGGGCTTTCACACTGGAGCGGTGCGTTGGCAGGGCGTCAGAAAAAGTCCTGCCAGCAGCTTCTTTGGAGCGGTGAAGGGGCGTTGAACTCACCGCTCCTCCAACGCTCCTCCATCAATGAGGCAGCGCTGCAATGCATTTTGCAGGCGGATTTAACCCCTTTTTGGCCACTAGCGGGGGTGGTTAAAACGGCCCCCCCCGCTAGCGCCAAAATAGTGCCGCTAAAACGGCGATAAATTGGTAAATTGGCGCTAAAATAGCGCAGTTTTACCACCGACACCCCACCGTGGCTCGGTGTGAAAGCCGTCTTATGCCCTGCACACACGGTCAGACACTCCGACAACAAAATCCGTCTGATTTTTTCCGACGGATTTTGGCACAAACTTGTCTTGCAAACACACGGTCGCACAAAGTTGCCGGAAAATCCGATCGTTCAGAACGAGGTGATGTAAACCACCTACAACGGGACTATAAAGAGGCCAGTAGCCAATAGCTTTCGTCTAGTAATTTATTCTGAGCATGCGTGGCACTTGTCCGTCGGAATTGTCTACACACAATCGGATTTTGTTGTCGGATTCCAGATCTCAAACTTTGTGTGTCGGAAATTCCGAATGAAAAAGTCAGATGGAGCCCACACACGGACACTCGGATTTTCCGACAACACGATCCGATCGCACATTTTCCGTCGGAAAAGTCCGACCGTGTGTACGCGGCATTAGTGTTTTTTGTTTTTTTTTCCTCCTCCAGCGTTTTGGAGCTTCAATTTTCGAGGTGTGAATAGGCCCAAGTGTCACGCCTTTTATTTTTAATTTTTTAATTTCTTCTGTTTACTGATTATGGTTTGTTAGGGCTTTTGGAAATGTACTTTACATTGAAATTTACACCCTTCAGAAAAGAGATGTACGAGGCGCGTACAGAAAATACGCAACGCGCTGAATCATTTTGCTGGGCCATTACCTAATCCT
Organism: Lithobates pipiens; assembly: GCF_037356315.1. NCBI lineage: Eukaryota > Metazoa > Chordata > Amphibia > Anura > Ranidae > Lithobates > Lithobates pipiens. Next base: position 2,248,040 of record NW_027507786.1, read on the forward strand.
GTGTTTGGTTTCAGAGATCTGAGCGGAAGAAACAGATTGTTTGTAAATCCGGCCACCAATTGAAGGACCACCAGTGCAGTCAGCGTACGGCTGAAGAGTAAACACAGGCAAACATCCGCCGGCGTGTTTGTATCGGGACGCGGCTGACGTCACCGGGGATGTCGGATGGGGAGAGCGAGGCTGCACAGTCATATCCCAGTATTCCGTCACACAGTTCCCAGTACAGCGACTGGTCCGGATATTTCATGATCCAAGAATAAGAGTTTGTGTGCGGGAATCGAGTCATGGTGATGCAACATCCTGCGGAACCCATCAAGTCACCGCGATACAGAAAGAGTTTAAATTTCATCAGACAGCCAGAAAAAGGGATCAGGATAATTGCTTAACCGTTTGCCGACCAGCCGCCATCATTATACTGCTGCAGGTTGGCAAGGCTGCGCGAATCGCTGTAGGAAGGTGAGCGGCGGCCGCTTTAAGAGCTCTAGGCGGCGCAACACGCCGGAGCCGATGTGCGTGGCCCGGTGGCCGCGATGTCCGTCGGCGACCCGCAATCGCTCCTCAGAGGCGATTCAGTTCGCATTGTGCGCTATATAAGTATTTCATTCATTCATTCATTCAGAGAGCCGGAATGGGGATCTGTCAATGTAAGCAGACAGATCCCCGTTCTGATAGGAATGTAGAGAGAGATCTGCTGTTCCCAGAGATCAGGAACAGCGATCTCTCTCCTCCTCCAGTCAGTCCACTCCCAACCACAGTTAGAAACACCTCCCTAGGTAACACTTAACCCCTTGATCGCCCCCTAGTGTTAACCCCTTCCCTACCAGTGACATTTATACAGTGATCAGTGGCTATTTATAGCATTGATCGCTGTATAAATGTCGCTGGTCCCAAAAAAGTGTAAGCCCCTGTACACACAGTCGGAGATTTCGACAACCAAATCCGTCGGATTTTGTCCGTCGGATCTTGTCCGAAACTGTTGCATACACACGGTCGGACTAAGTTGTCGAAAAATCCGATCTTTTAGAACGTGATGACGTAATTTCGTTACAATGGGACTACATTCAGGCTAGTAGCCAATAGCTTTGATGTAGGAATTTGATCTGAGCATGCGTGGCACTTTGTCCGATCAAAATGCTCTACACATGATTGGAGTATGTCCGACCGGCCCAGTTGGTCGGGAAATATTTCCAACAAGTTGGAAAATTGGGTCCGACGGATATTCCGACGGAGTCAGTCCGATGCAGACCACACACAGTCGGATTATCCGACAACACGGTCCGATAGGACACATTCCGACAGATTCTTCGATCGTGTGTACAAGGCTTTAAAAGTGTCCAATCTGTCCGCCGCAATGTCGCAGTCATTACTAGAAAAAAAAAAGTTTTTTAGAATAAATATGCAGAAAACCTGTTCCCTATTTTGTAGACGGTATAACTTTTGCGCAAACCAATCAATATGCGCTTATTGCGATTTTTTTTTTTTTTACTAAAAATATGTAGAAGAATACATATTGGCCTAAACTGAGGAAAAAATTTGTTTTTTTTGGATATTTATTATAGCAAAAAGTAAAAAATATAGTTTTTTTTTCTCAGAACCGTCAGTCTTTTTTTATTTATAGCGCAAAACATAAAAACCCCAGAGGTGATCAACTACCACCAAAAGAAAGCTCTATTTGTGGGAAAAAAAGGACATCAATTTTGTTTGGGTACAGCATCGCACGACCGCGCAATTGTCGGTTAAAATGACGCAGTGCCGAATTCGCAAAACAAATGGTCTGGTCATTAATCCTTTCGGTCCTCAAAGCGGGGGTTCCACCCTAAGAGCCCTTTCACACCACACCGCCCATAGCGTGGGCGGTAAAACGCCGCTATTTTTAGCGCCAGATTTGCGGAGCATTTCGGCCGCTAGCGGGGCGCTTTTACCCCCGCTAGTGGCCGAGAAATGGTTAAAACTTCCGGCAATACGCCGCAACAGCGGCGTTTTGCCGGCGGGATTACAGCGCTGCCCCATTGATTTCAATGGGGAGCAGCGGTGGAGGAGCGGTAAACACACCGCTCCTTCATCGCTCCAAAGAAGCTGCTGGCAGGACTTTTCCCTGACTTCCTGCCAGCTCACCGCTGTAGTGTGAAAGCCATCGAGCTTTCACACTACAGACAATGGTGCAGCTTTTTTAGGGTGGATTGCAGGCGCTATTTCTAACGCTATGGCGCCTGAAAAACGCCCTGGTGTTAAAGGGGTCTAAAGGGGAACTTCCACTCATTGGAACCCTCCCCCCCTCTGGTGTTACAGTTGGCACCTTTCAGGGGGGAGGGGGGTGCAGATACCTGTCTAAGCCCTTGTACACACGGTCGGACATTCCGACGGAAAATGTCCGATCGGACCGCGTTGTCGGATAATCCGACTGTGTGTGGGCTCCATCGGACTGTTTCTGTCGGAATATCCGACGGACAAAGTTTTAGAGCTGAGCTATAAAACTTTCCGACAACATGATCCGATCGGACTTTGTCCGATCATGTGTAGAGAATTCCGATTGGACAAAGTGCCACGCATGCTCAGATCAAATTCCTAGACCAAAGCTATTGGCTACTAGCCTGAATGTAGTCCCGTTGTAACGAAATAACGTCGTCATGTTACGTACAATCGGATTTCCGACAACTTTGTCCGACCGTGTGTATGCAACACAAGTTTCGGGCAAAATCCGTCGGACAAAATCCGACGGATTTTGTTGTCGGAATGTCCGACCGTGTGTACAAGGGCTAAGACAGGTATCTGCACCCACTTCCAGGCATAGACTCCCACGCACTGCAGAACTTTAACTGGTAATTGCACGATCATGCAGCACTGTAAACAAACAAAATTTATATCATTATTTCCTCCAAATAGAGCTTTCTTTTGGTGGTATTTGATGACCTCTGGGGTTTTTATTTTTTATTATATAAATGAAAAGAGACCAAAGATGTTGAAAAAAAAAAATATATATATTTTTTAATTTCTCCTATAAAACATATCGAATGCATTTTTTTTTTCATGTTTCAAAGCAATGTATTAAAGAGGAAGTAAACCCCGATGGGTTTACTTCCTCTTTCATTCCCTGCAAAGGTAAAGCATAATGGACTACTATGCATCGCATGCTACCCCATTATGTGTCACTTACCTGACACAGGAGCCAGCGATGTCGCCGCTGTCCCCTGTAGTCCGGCGCATCCATCTTGCTGGTGGCGTCTCGCAGCTCCGCCGCTGTCATTCGGCGGAGCCGCGATGACGTCACTCCCGCGCATGCGCACGGGAGCCGACACGCGCGGCAGATCCATTGTTGGAAATGCCGCGCTCAGTGCGCCTGCGCGTCGCTGTCTACGGCGCATGCGCCGTAGACAGCGGTGGCTGTCTTCAGGCAAATATCTCCTAAACCGTGTAGGTTTAGGAGATATTTCTTGGACCTACAGGTAAGCCTTAATCTAGGCTTACCTGTAGGTCAAAGTGGTTTGTAACGGTTTACAACCACTTTAAAGGTTTTCAAAGTACATGCATAAAGATGATACAATCACATTTTTTTTAAAGCATATGAACAATAGTTAGGCCGCGTACACACGGGCGGACTGTCTGACGGACTTGATCCGCTGAAACGTGTTTCAGCGGACAATCCGCTCGTGTGTGGGCTTCAGCGGACTTTTTCGGCGGACAGTCTGGCGGACTAAGTCTTTCGGAATTTCCGTAATATTGTCCGTCCAAACTTGGTTTCAGCGGACAGTCCGCTCGTCAGTAGGCTAGTTCGACGGACTAAGTATGGCGCATGCTCAGAAAGGATTTACACGGCGAAAGGTTGCATTGCAGTGTATTGGACGTCGTATTTCTAGTCCCGTCATACGTGCTGTACACGTCATCGCGCAAGCTTTTGGCGGACTGTCTGTTCATCGTGTGTGGTCAAGTCCGTTCATTCGAAAGTAGGACGGACTGTCTGTCGGATTGTCTGACGGACTTAGTTGGGCGGACAATCCTCTCGTGTGTACGCGGCCTTAGGCTGAAAAACATAGGATACATCCAGTTTAAAATGGTTGTAAACCCTTTAAAAAAATTCAAAAAATAAATTGTGGCCAAAATGTATGAAGAAAAATTAATAATTTGCAAAATTTTATCACAGAAACAAAGAAAATTTTGTTATTTTTTCAAAATTTTCGTTATTTTTTAAAAAATTTTCGTTATTTTTTCATTTATAGCGCAAAAAATAAAAAACCCAGAGGTGATCAAATACCACCAAAAGAAAACTCTATTTGTGTGAAAAAAATTTTTTATTTGGGTACAGTGTTACATGACTGAGTAATTGTCATTCAAAGTGTGAGAGCACTAGACATGTGCAAAAGGAAAAAATTTGTTTAGTTTCATTTCGTTTTAATTCGTTAATTCATTAATTTCGTTTTTAGTTATATTCGTTAACTTCCTTAAATTTGTTTTTGGATTTCGTTTAGTTTTCTACCGAATTTGAAAAATCGGCCACATTCGAAAATATTTCAACCAAATTCGAAAATATTTCTACCGGATTCGAAATGATTTCAACATGATTCGACATTATTTCAACCGCATTCGAAATGATTTTGTGACCCGACTTTAGGGCCATGTATCTCGGGGTCGCTTGGTGCTAGAAACTCCGAATTTGGATATGTTGTAGTGCTAGTACGATTGTGTTTGCATACCAATTTGGAGTTTCTAGCACCAAGTGATCCCGAGATACGTGGCCCCAAAAATGTCAAGCACTTTTCTGCAGCAGAGAATGACATTTTGCGACCCGATTTTGGGGCAACATATCTCGGGGTCACTTATAGCTAGAAACCCCAAATTTGGTATGCAAACACAATAGTACTAGCACTACAACATATCTAAATTTGGAGTTTCTAGCACCAAGCGACCCTGAGATACATGGCCCTAAATTCGGGTCACAAAATATTTTCGAATGCGGTTGAAATAATGTCGAATCATGTTGAAATCATTTCGAATCCGGTATTGAGTCGAATTTCGGCCGAATTCGGTTGAATTCGTTAGCATTGTAATTTGGTAATTCGGATGCATCTGAATGTCCGAATAATGAAAATTAGTCCGAATTTCGAATTCCAAATCGGAACGAAATGAAATGCACATGTCTAGAGAGCACCGAAAGCTGAAAATTGTTCTGGGCGGGAGGGGGGGTTTAAGTGCCCAGTAGGCAAGTGGTTAAAAATGCTACCATAAAAGTCATTCGAGTTTTCCTTCGGTATGGGTGTGGCTGTTATTTTTTTTGGTCTTCTGTACATCTTTATAATAAGGCCACTAATAACCGTGCTGCAGATTTGCCGGTACCCCTCCAGGTACGTCTCGTTGGATGAATCACACACAATATTTACCCCCCTCCCTGCCAACACTCTTATGAAGTTCCTTATAGACAAATAGGAACTCATCCCAAGTTTCAGTTGAAGTCGGCCGAGTCTCTTCCCCGAGGCGTCCTATGTGAGTATACAGGGGATCTGTTTGGAGGAATGATTCAGCTGCGTCTCCATGGCTGGAGATGTATTTTCCAGTGTTTTGGGAGCGGTGACTCACCATACAGGCCGCCGCCGTCCGCCCAGCGTCATTATTTTCAGCAAAATCAAAGGACTTGTGTATGACGATCGGCTGCCCATGAAATCAGATCATTATAGGGGGTTTAACGGCTCCTTTCTTTGATGCTAATTAGCCGTGAACTTTTCCACCTGAAGACCTCTGATGCAACGTAGTAATAAACTCTCACGCTTCTTAGCTTTACACATTGAGCACAATAAAATAAACATTTCCCAGTAAACTATTTGGTAAAATTCTTACCCCATGCACTTGCAGTTTACAACTTATTTCTGCTGGCTCCTGCTCTCTCGGTGCTGCTTCCCTGAACTTCTGGTCTCCACAGGAACAAGTTAAAGTGGTTGTAAAGGCAGGAATTTTTTTTTTTTTTTAATATCTTAATGCATTCTATACATTAGAACATACCTCTCAACTGTCCCTGATTTGGAGCAATGTCCCTCTTTCCTCCTCATTTGTCCCTCATTTTGGTCTGATCTATATAGTTGTATATAAAATGCACTTTTTATCTATCAAAAAGTCTTTCCCAGCCCTAAACCTTTCATCTGATTTCTAAATTGCTGCATTTGTAAATTCCAAAAGCCAATATAAAGGAATAGTAGTGGTAAAAAAAATAATTTGTCGGTTTAACCAATCTTGTTTTTTTTGTACAATTCTCCTTTAAGGGGGCATGGCAAGAGGTGTGTAATGGCGGACCTTGGCACCCCAGATGTTTTGGAACTACATTTCCCAGGATGCTCATGCACTCTGCAGTGTAGGTGAGCATCATGGGAAATGTAGTTGCAAAATATCTGGGGTGCCAAGGTTCGTCATCTCTGCCCTAGGCAAAACCTAATTTTGCCTCCCCCTTGGCTCCGTCTCTGACTCCACCCCCTTTGACCTGCCCATGTAATCCATGTGACCTATCTGACCATTACACTGACCTACCTGACCCCTACACTGGCCTACCTACACTGACCTACCTGACCCCTACACTGGCCTTCCTACACTGACCACCTTACCCCTACATTGACCTACCTGACCCCTACATTAACCTACCAGACACCCACACTAACCTACCTGACCACTACACTGACCTACCTGACCTTTATACTGACCTACCTGACCCCTACACTAACCTACCTGAATCCCACACTAACCTACCTGACCTTTTTACTGACACCGACACTGACCTACCTGACCCCTACACTAACCTACCTGACGCCTACACTGACCTACCTGACCCCTACACTGACCTACCTAGCAAAGAAATGACACAACGGGAGATGGAAGAATGCTGCTTACCCCGAAAATACAACGCAAGGTAAAAAGGTTCCCCCAGAGTGGGGTTTTTAGGCAGCAAAGTGAAAAAATTCATCAATATTGTATGAAAAGAGAGTTGTTTATTAGTAGTACCAAAGGGCAACCATCATGTTATTCCCTTTGGTACTACTAATAAACAACTCTTTTTTTTTTTTTTTACTAATTTTTTCACTTTGCTGCCTAAAAACCCCACTCTGGGGGAACCGTTCTCCCTTACACTGACCTACCCGACCTTTAGACTGAAAGACCTACCTGACCCCCCCTACACTGACCTACCTGACTATTTCACTGACCTACCTGATTCCTAATACAATGTCAATGTTCTTCACTCACTGGGGCCCTACCTGCATCCGACGACCCTGCCAGTGCTGGGGGTAAACCCTGCCTTGGTGCCTCCAGGCTCCAGCTGTCACCAGCCCCGGAGCGCCCACTACCCCGATCCGATTAGGCTATAGCACACGCTGCCGCTGTACAGGACATGCCGGGAGGGAAAGCGGCCTCTACGAATGATGGTTCACATAACTCGGTATAAGAATCATGTATGGGCAGAGGCAAAAACTCAGAGAGGGAGAGACAGATAGGCCACTGATCATAGAGGCTGTGGTGCGCAGGGGATGTGTGCTCCCATTCTGTCGGGACATAGTCCTCCAGTGCTGCGCTGCACCTCTGACATTACTTACGTACAGATGGGGTGGCTGCCGCTTGAGTTAGTTACATGCTGTAGAGAGCAGACAGAGGCATCCCCTGCATACAGTCACCACCACATCGAAAACCTACATAGTGTGGAGACTGGCAGAAGATGGAGAGAGTAGGGAAACCAGAGGCCGGGTTCCCTAGGTGGCAGTCCGCCCTAGGTGGCTGTCTAGGTTGCCTAGTGGTAGCGCCAGCCCTGTGTGTCCTATGCATGCATTCTTTTGCTGATAGGTGTCCCTCATTCCCATCTCAAAAATTTGGGAGGTATGATTAGAATAAACAGCCTTCTGTGTGTAGCAGCCCCCCTCAGCACCCCTAATACTTACCTGAGGTTCAGCTCTTTGAAATCAACGTCCACCATGTACACTGGCACCACAACCGTTCTCCAGTTAGCTCTCGGTTCTCATGACTATATACACTTCTGTAGTCTACATTTAGGAGGGCCACACTGAGCCAATGTCCACATCCACCTGTTTGGCTTGAAGAAAAGGTGGCAACCCTCTCGCTGTGGCGAACCAAGTCATAAGTTCGACCCCTACCCCCACCACCACCACCTTCTTCCCCTGAAGTCTTTTGGGACACATCACAGGTCTCAAAGACTACGGGACCATTCACAAGGCGCAGTGCAACTTACGCATGCACGGTAGGAAACAGGCTGATGAAGTCCCTGATGAAGTCACGTGATCAATGACGATACGCGTAGGATTGGCCTAGGAGGATACCGGAAGCGACATCCGGGGTACGAACGAGGAGTCCGTTCGTTTTTTAGCTGTAACTTTCGCTCTTAATTGTGCTTCTAAATGTGAGTACCCAGGACTATGTCCTTTTTACAATAAAACCTGTTTGACATTACTTCACTATTGGAGCCCCTCTTCTTTTTTCCGGGTTTGATCTGTGGTCCATGGATGAGTACCTGGAGTGAATTGCCTGGGGTGTCTATATCAGCTGAGGACATACACCTTAACCATTGGATCGTATTGCTGTTTAACTGACAGCAGTGAGGTAAGGTACCCACTGCACTCAGTGTGCGAGCACCTGTCTTGAGGAGTTGTAAGATCACCGGTGGAACTATCCCGTGTTTGTTCACAGAATTAGTCTATTACAAAGCACAGTGTGGACTCACTTATTTGCATGACCTGATACGGATTGCTATATTTTTTCTACAAATAGAGACACTTTAAGAATCTTTTTTGGATTGTGTTTTATATCTATTTTTACTTTTTTTGTTTATTTATTTATTGGATCTTACTTTTGTACAATTTTTAAACGTATATATTTTTTTCACTTGGATGCACTTTTTATGGATTGAGACACATTTTGGATTGCACACTCTTTTGGATTATTATTATTATTATCTGCGATTCCGCTACCTATTGTTTCACTTGCACCTTACTAGGAATACGTGTACTACTTGAATTTCTATACTGGTCACTTTATAAATGATACTAGGAATATGTGTACTACCTGAATATTTTTACTGGTCACTTTATAATGATTTTATGTATATAGGGTATTGGTACAGTTTAAATCAATTGTTTTGTGATAATCGCATAGGTGTGCTTTTAGATTTTGTATGCGATTATTTATTCACTATTATTGGATGTAATTTAGTTTTTGTTTGGAGCGCAACACCATTCTTTATCATTATTATAATTTGAGGGGAGGGTTTGCACCTCTGTCGGTGTTTTGCTGCAACCATATTAGCTCTTTTGTTTAACCATTGTAGCGCGAGGATAACCAACAATTACCAAGGCTTTTACATCCTTTTCCCTTACTACAGATGCCGTCGCCTGCACCTGAAGACAACTGAAGAATCAGTTTGGATGAGAACATTGCGGGATCCCTGGACAGGTAAGTGTCCTTATAATAAAAGTCAGCAGCTACAGTATTTGTAGCTGCAGACTTAATTTTTTTCTGAAGGAGCCTGTAGCTCCTCTTTAAAGTGGTTGTAAACCCTTACAAACCACTTTGACCTACAGGTAAGCCTAGATTAAGGCTTACCTGTAGGTCCAAGCAATATCTCCTAAACCTATATGGTTTAGGAGATATTTGCCCGAAAACGGGCACTGCTGTCTACGGCGCATGCGCCGTAGACAGCGGCGTGCAGGCGCACTGAGCGCGGCAGTTCCAAAAATGGAGCTGCTGCATTTGTCGAATCCCGTGCGCATGCGCGGGAGTGACGTCATCGCGGCTTCACTGAATGACAGCGGCGGAGCTGCGAGACGCCACCAGCAAGATGGATGCGGCGGACTACAGGGGACAGCGGCGACTTCGCTGGCTCCTGTGTCAGGTAAGTGACACATAATGGACTACTATGCAATGCATAGTAGTCCATTATGCTTTACCTTTGCAGGGAAAAAAAGAGGAAGTAAACTCATCAGGGTTTACTTCCCCTTTAAGAAAGGTGCAAATCACAGTCACAGACCAACAGGCAAGACACCCGGAAGTTCAGCGCCCCCTCCTCCTTCTTCCCTGGCGCATGAGCAGTAAGGAGTCGGCCACATGGCTTTACTGCCGATTACCCTTAAAAGAAAAAAAAAAATGGCTGGGGTTAAGACACCACGGGATTCGTGGACAGGTAAGTGTCCTAATTTTAAAAGTCTTTTCATTTTTTTCTGAAGGAGCCTGAGCTCCGCTTTAGGATGCCGGTGCCGTGCCTGGAACCAAAGCACATTGAAGAATCATCTCGGGTGAGGACATTGCTGGATCTCTGGACAGGTAAGTGTCCTTATGTTAAAAGTCAGCAGCTACAGTATTTGTAGCTGCTGCCTTATAATTTTTTTTTGGTGGTGGGGGGGGGGGGGGGGGGGATTGGAGCTTATCTTTTAATAAAATATTTAAGCCTAACATATAAAGGATTATTTTCTCTGTGGCTTTAGGCGTCGGCTGTTTGCGCTTTTTGCATTCTTGGCGATTCCTCCACCCAAAGCGTATTTGTGCTTTGCAATAATCAAGGACGGCGGAATGTTCCATTGCCACAAATATGCCACTTGTGGTTTTTCGGGGCGATCGGTCGCGGCTGCGCGCATAGCAGGCAGACACATGGGGCTTTGTGCTATCAGCCTTTTGCTGGTAAAGTGAACAATCGCGAGTCTCCAGGAAGAGAGAAAACCCACATCCTGGATAAACATTTGTCAGCATTAGCCAGCACACCTACAGAAAACAATTAAAATCTCAGATTTCATCACGCTGTGCGGGCGAGCTGAGGAGGAGGAATGATCCGGCAGGGTACCCAGCTGTGACTGACCGCATTCTTCCCAGTCACGACAATCCAGCTGACAACATGCGGTCTGCGCATTTTTTATATTTTTTTTGCAGGGCGCAGATCACCTGATGGCTGAACGTAAATAAGGATTTTTAGGTGTTTTTCAAGTTTTTATATGTACTTTGGGATCAGCTTAAAGCTGAACTTCAGGCAAATATAAAAGACACAAATAAATGCAGCTCTGTAATCATTACTATATCATTAAAGGCATTATTTTTACTCAAGCAGTGCCTGGATTTTCCTTGCAATCTCTCTATCATTACAGCAGAGCTCAGACATTTCTACCGGTTCACTAATCACAGCTTTTCTTTAATGCTGCACAGTGACTGCAAGGTCAAGGAGAGTTTGTAAACTCCTCTTATGGTGGCTGATGCTGTGACTTCTCACCACCTACCTTGTACTTTAGGCTGCTAATTTCTGCCTTGCTCATTATTGACCCAAATTGCCCGACTCTGACAATATCTCCTGTCCTCGTTGCTGACTTATTCCTGGCTTGATTTTCTTTATCGCCTACCTTGAGCACTTCCCTGACTTTGACTATTCTTTCCTGCCACCTGCCTTGGCCCCTGCCTGGATTCTGATTAGCCTTGCCTACCACCTGCCTTGACCACTTCCTGGATTCTAATTAGTCTTGCATGCCATCTGCCTTGACCCCTATCTGGATTCTGATTACTGCCTGCCACCTGCCTTGACCCCTGTCTGGATTCTGATTAGTCTTGCCTGCCACCTGCCTTGACCCCCTGTCTGTATTCTGATTAGTCTTGCCTGCCACCTGCCTTGACCCCTGCCTGGATTCTGATTAGTCTTGCCTGCCACCCGCCTTGAGTTGACCCCTGCCTGGATTCTGATTACTGCCTGCCACCTGCCTTGACCCCTGTCTGTATTCTGATTAGTCTTGCCTGCCACCTGCCTTGACCCCTGCCTGGAATCTGATTAGTCTTGCCTGCCACCTGCCTTGACCCCTGCCTGGATTCTGATTAGTCTTGCCTGCCACCCGCCTTGAGTTGACCCCTGCCTGGATTCTGATTACTGCCTGACACCTGCCTTGACCCCTGTCTGGATTTGGATTAGTCTTGCCTGCCACCTGCCTTGACCCCTGCCTGGATTCTGATTAGTCTTGCCTGCCACCCGCCTTGAGTTGACCCCTGCCTGGATTCTGATTACTGCCTGACACCTGCCTTGACCCCTGCCTGGATTCTGATTAGTCTTGCCTGCCACCCGCCTTGAGTTGACCCCTGCCTGGATTCTGATTACTGCCTGACACCTGCCTTGACCCCTGTCTGGATTTGGATTAGTCTTGCCTGCCACCTGCCTTGACCCCTGCCTGGATTCTGATTAGTCTTGCCTGCCACCCGCCTTGAGTTGACCCCTGCCTGGATTCTGATTACTGCCTGACACCTGCCTTGACCCCTGTCTGGATTTTGATTAGTCTTGCCTGCCACCTGCCTTGACCCCTGCCTGGATTCTGATTAGTTTTGCCTGCCACCCACCTTGACCCCTGCCTGGATTCTGATTAGTCTTGCCTGCCACCTGCCTTGACCCCTGTCTGTATTCTGATTAGTCTTGCCTGCCACCTGCCTTGACCCCTGCTTGGATTCTGATTAGTCTTGCCTGCCACCTGCCTTGACCCTTGCCTGGATTCTGATTAGTCTTTTCTGCCACCTGCCTTGACCCCTGCCTGGATTCTGATTAGTCTTGCCTGCCATCTGCCTTGACCCCTGCCTGGATTCTGATTAGTCTTGCCTGCCACCTGCCTTGACCCCTGCCTGGATTCGGATTAGTCTTGCCTGCCACCTGCCTTGACCCCTGCCTGGATTCTGATTAATCTTGCCTGCCACCTGCCTTGACCCCTACCTGGATTCTGATTAGCCTTGCCTGCCACCTGCCTTGACCCCTGCCTGGATTCTGATTAGTCTTGCCTGCCACCTGCCTTGACCCCTGCCTGGATTCTGATTAGTCTTGCTTGTCACCTGCCTTGACCCCTGCCTGGATTCTAATTAATCTTGCCTGCCACCTGCCTTGACCCCTGCCTGGAGTTTGACTATTTTTGCCTGCCACCTGCTTCTACGCCTGCCTGGATTTTGACTGTTTTTTCCTTCCGTCTGCCTCAACCCCTGCCTGGACTCTGGCTACTATTTCATTCCCCCTGCCTCAACCACAGCCGGGACTTTGACTAATGTTTTTTTCCGCCTGCTTCAACCCTTACCTGGACTTTTATTATTCCTTCTTGCTGCCTACCTCAACCCCTACTCAGATTTTAAATATTCCTTCCCACTGCCTATCTCAACCCCTTTCTGAACTTTGACTGCTCTTTCCTGCCACCTGCCCAGACTCCAGCCTTGACTTTGACTAATCTTTCTTTCTACATGCTTTGACTCATACTTAGCCTATTTTTTGACCCTCTTGCGGGGTGTTTTGAGGAAGGCAAGGTGCCTCGTAGACTTCTTGCTTCAGGGGAGCTTGTGCCACCTGTCAGGGTGGCACCCCCCACCCCTTGTCTCCGCCCCACCTTGTCTCAGCAGTAAACAGCAGAGAGGAGGATAGAACTCCTCCACCTGCACCTCTCTGTATGGACACAGCACCCCCTCATCCCTAGTCTCAGCATTCAGCAGACTCTGGCAGCTTAGTCCAGCCCTCCTCTGGTCCTCCTCCAGACCCTGCATTTTCTGCTTCCCAGCTCCACCCACAGCTACTTCCCGGGAGTAGCACAAGGTAAGGGGGGGGGTTCACTGTAATGTAAGCGGAATTGGGGGACTCTTTACTTCTGATGGTGGGGAGCTCTTGACATCTGATGTAAGAAGGGGGTGGGGTGCTTTAGTCTTAGCCCTTGTACACACGGTCAGACATTCCGACAACAAAATCCGTCGGATTTTGTCCAAAACTTGTGTTGCATACACACAGTCGGACAAAGTTGTTGGAAAATCCGATCGTACGTAACGTGATGACGTTATTTAGTTAGGACGGGACTACGTTCAGGCTAGTAGCCAATAGCTTTGGTCTAGGAATTGGATCTGAGCATGCGTGGCACTTTGTCTGATTGGAATTCTCTACACACAATCGGACAAAGTCCGATCGGATCATGTTGTCGGAAAGTTTTACAGCCCAGCTCTAAAACTTTGTCCATTGGAAATTCCGACGGAAACAGTCCGATGGAGCCCACACACAGTCTGATTATCTGACAACACGGTCCGATCGGACATTTTCCGTTGAAATGTCCAACCTGTGTACAAGGGCTTACAGATACAGCCGTTAAGGGCAACCATAATACTGATGTGGCTGCGATGAAATTAAGTTTGACACTCCTGCTTTAAAGTATGCGGGCAACAGCTGGGCAATTGCAAGAATAATGCAGGCAACAAACAGGTAATTGTGAAAGCATGCGGGCAAAAAATGGGCCGCTGCGAGAATATGAAGGCAACAAGTGGGCAATTCTGAGAATACGTTGGCGGCAAACAGGCAATCATAAGAACATGCAGGCAATAGATGGGCAACCGAGAGAAAACATGGGCAATAACCTGTCAATATTCATATTCACGCAAAGTTTAGACAATCTTATGTCTTACATAAAGACAAGGGGGGATAGCAGCCCCGGAAAAAGAGTGTATATGAGCGACCGCAGACGGTATGTATAATGTCTTATGTCTATGTGAATTTATATCAGGGGATACAAAATCTGCATTTTTGGGGATGTTTGACTCTCATGGCGAGCTAGGATTGCTGCGCTCACATTTAAAATTAGTGAGCGATTTGCAAAATAGATACAGGGACTGCGTAGGAGTTCCATATATATATGTAGCCTGTCTGTCCCACCTAAGTCTCATAATATCTCCTTTGAAGTGGCAGACTAATTGATAATTGACCTACAAGAAGCATTCACATCCAGCATGTTCACATCTGTCTAGACTCCGCCGGGTCTTTGTCTTCTTTGATAAAGATTTTACTTATAGCCGGAGGGGGGACGTCCGGTGACACGCCAAACCCCACACTGTAATCCCCCCCCGACCTCAGCCAGACAGGTAAGAGGCAGCTGTTCTATTACACCTGAGCGAAGACACAGCGGAAGGATGGTTGAGTGAAGATCAAAGCCAAAACAGGCCCTAAACCGCCACATGAGAGCGTCTCCGACAAGGGCTGTCTGGGCTGAGGAAGGATCTCAGAAGGCCATCATTATGGTGGAAATAATTCTATACGGAGGTGTTCACCTTCTGAATCACAAAGCTGTTGCGTGTCAGGACAACACAATGTCAGCGGCCTTCCTGTGTGTCATCTCACCATTCCCAGGGCCGGCCGGGGGGTCATCAGACACCTAATAATGGGTTAAAGAGGGATGCATGTGGTTTCATTTAAAAAAAAAAGAAAAAATATTTTTATGGCGATGACTTGTATGTCTGGAGGAAAAATTTTAAACTTTAGTCATTTTAACAAAAAACTCACATTCTTCAAAAACTTGAGATATATATATATATATATATATATATATATATATATATATATATATATATATATATATATATATATATTATATTTATATTTATATATATATATATATATATATATATATATATGTGTGTGTATATTTGAAACACCTGTGCTCTGTACTGAATTCTGGCAACAGAAAAGATATATACAGTATATAGTATATCAAAATAACAAAGATAAGGAGCTGTTCTCTGTAAGACATCTAAGGCTCGGTTCACACTACTGCGACCTGAAAGTCACGTGACTGACGGTGCGACTTTGCCGGATGATTCCTGATAATTTGCTGGCGACTTGATGTGACTTAAAGTAGGATGCCCCCTAAAAAAAAAAAAATTTAAAGTCAGCAGCTACAAATACTGCAGCTGCTGACTTTTAATAATCGTACACTTACCTGTCCCAGGGTCCAGCGATGCGGGGGAACGAAGCCCCCCCTCGTTCCCCGCTACGCTCGTGGCACAGTCATTCTTACTGTGGGCACCCGGCTGTGGCTTCACAGCCAGGCACCCACTGTGCATGCGCGAGCGGCGCAGGGCGCCGTGATACGCCGCACAGTCATCTGGGACACGTGACAGGTCCCAGGTGACTGTGCGGAAGTGATGTCACCAGCCCGGGCAATGAAGAAGGCAGACTATGAGGGACCCCCTAGCAACAGGCATTTAGAGGTGGGTACATTTTTTTTTTTTTCCAATTATTATTATTATTTTTTTAAAGAATTTTAAACTATTTTTTTTTTTGGTGGCAACACAACTTTAAGTACTACTTTGATGTGACTTGATGCAACTTTGAAGCTAGGGAGGGGCTACATCGCAGGAAATGCCTGTGTAATCTTCCTGTACTGTTGGATCCAAATCACATCAATATAGAAGAGAATCCTACTTGTAGGTGACTTCCATTAAAGTCTATGAGCACAAGTTGGATAGAAGTCGCCTTGATGTAGTACAGGAACCTTTTCTAAAGTCGGAACAACCTCAGTAGTGCTAATTAAGACAGCTCTTGTTGACTAACATGGGATTTCACATGTCATGAGACTTGGGGTCTCAGAGGTCATATCCCAAGTCATGGCAGTGAGAACCGAGCCTTAGGCCGCGTACACACGCGGGGACTGTCTGCCGAAACTAAGTTCATCAAACTGTCCGCTGAAACTGTCCGCTGAAGCCCCACACACGAGCGGACTGTCCGCTGAAACACTATTCAGCGGACAAAGTTGAGCGAACAGTCCGCCCGTGTGTACGCGGCCTTATAGTGGTTGTAAACCCTTACAGACCACTTTTACCTACAGGTAAGCCTAGATTAAGTCTTATATTTGCAAAAGACAGGCACAGCTTTCTACGGCACATGTGCCGTAGACAGCGGCGGGCAGGCACACTGAGCGTGCCACTGCTAACGGCGATCATGCCTTTAGTGGCGGCTCCCGTGTGCAGGCAAGGGAGAGACGTCATCGTGGCTCCGGCCAATCACAGCGCCGAAGCCACGATACCCGGAAGGAAGATGGACACTTCGTGGAAGAGGGGACATCGGTGACATCGCTGGCTCCTGTGTCAGGTAAGTGACACATAATGGCCTACTATGCGATGCACAGTAGGCCATTATGCTTTACCTTTGGAGGGAAACAAAGAGGAAGTAAAACCCATCAGGGTTTACTTCCTCTTTAATGTCGATTGATATTAATAAAAGTCCTTCAGGACATCAGCACCTGATGACGTTGTACTTTGATGATGAAACGCGTAGGAAAGGACTTCCAGGGACGTCACTTCCACTTTTTTGGTACATAGGTGGAATGAAAACCGGCATTCCGGGTTTCAGTTTCTGTTAGCATTATTGTACATTATAAATGGTGAAAGCTTACATTAAAAGGAAATGTGTAATGGTTACACACATACCTATATACCTACTGTGTGTAAAAGGGAGACAGTATAGTTACATAGTTAGTAAGGTTGAATAAAGACACCAGTCCACCCAGTTCAACCTGAGTGTCTACAATTGTCCCTATCCCTGTACATTGCACATTCACATTGGTCCCTACAGTCAAGGAGCCCACAATCCAAGGTCCCCATTCATATACTAGGGCCAATTTTGGACAGAAGCCAATAAACCTACCTGCATGTCTTTGGAGTGTGGGAGGAAACCAGAGTACCCGGAGGAACCCCACTCAGGCACGGGGAAAACATGCAAACTCCAGGCAGGTAGTGTCACGGTTGGGATTCAAACCAGTGACCCTTTTTACTGCTAGGTGAGAGTGCTAACCACTACACCACTGTTACAATACAATGCAATACAAGAGGGTTAAGAGGGCCCTGCTCATAAGAGTTTACAATCTAAGAGGGTTTGGCAAGTGGTACAAAAGGTTGTAACTTTGAGAAATGAGCTGATGGAAGTGATAAAAGATTAGTTGGCAGTGTGATAGGCTTCCCTCAATAGATTAGTTTTCAAGGATCGCCTAAATATAGCCAAAGTAGGAGATAACCGGACATATTGAGGTAGAGCATTCCAGAGGATGGGAGCGGCTCTGGAAAAGTCCTTGAGAGGAGCACTAGGAGCAGAGAGGACAGTTTTGGTGATATTTGGAGACAATATTGGTGATATAGCTCGGGGCAGATTTGTGAATGGCTTTGTATGTTGTTTTTTAGTATTTTGAATTTAATTCGCTGGGCGATCGGAAGCCAGTGGAGGGATTGGCGGAGAGGGGTGGCAGACACTGAGTGGTTGGTAAGGTAAATGAGTCTGACAGCAGCATTCATGATAGACTGAAGAGGGGATAGCCTATGGAGAGGTAGGCCTATGAGGAGGGAGTTGCAATAGTCAATGCGAGAGAGGGCAGCTACTGCATTGCTGTCTTTTTAGATAAGCCCTTCTCCTCTGGGAATCCTTTTGTCATGTTTAATCTTTTATTAATTAACAACCATTGTAAACCTATAAGAAAGAGGTATAAAATGTCAAGTTAAAGGTGAACTCCAGGCAAATGGCTAAATACACAGATGGAATACATATAAGGGAGTTGTTTTTACCTGCCATAGGATTAGTATTTCTGTCAGTGGCGGTCCATCCATCAGGGACGCACCGGCGCCGCCCCCCCCCCCCAATCCATGCGCCTGGCCCCCTAATCTACATGCAGGGCGCTGGATTTTTATTTTTTTTGGAAGCACATGATTAGAGCATGATGGCTTAAAAAAGGGTGGGCTCAGGGTGCAGAGCACTGCGCCCTGAGACCACCCTGTTGTGTTGTGTGACATTAGCAAATTAATATTTATTAATGTCTTCCTGTTTCTCCTCCTGACCAATCAATCAGGAATCGGGTCCTGAGATTGGCCGGGAGTCCTAGGACCCCATTGATTGGGAGTCCGAAGACCCAATTCGCCGGGAGAAGAAGCAACAGCTGGGACATTTAGGAGATGGAAGGGGAAAGCCGCCATGGGGTAAGTTTGGGGCTGACGGGGGCCTGGTGGGTGAGAGGGCGAGCCAGTGACCGGGGGGGTATTTGGTGTTGTCAACTGTGTGCAGTGATGGGCATGAGCGATGGGGGGGGGTTAGTGTGGGGAGGCGGGCTGAGGGGGGGGTCTGTGGTCAGGTCTGTCTGCCGCCAAGCGCCCATCCCCCCCCCCGCTCAACCAATGAAGCACCAGCCACCACTGATTTCTGTCCATCCATCCCTGAGATTTACACAGATCTGCCACACACCTCAGCCCTGTCTCACTGTGGAAGAGACCTGATTTTTCTCAGCTGCATTTTAGTAACAATTAAAGCCCATTCACACCTCCTAATTCCTCTTCCATGGATGCTGGAAATACATGTGGTCCCATGTGATGTCCTCACGGGATTACAGTGTTCTTCTTCCCTCTTAGACAGTTGCAACCAGAACAGGTGTCCCCAAATTAACTATTTTCCCTTAATTCCTGTTCCAATAACAACTGTAACCTTTGGATTCCCCATCACTTTCGGTCCCCGGTGGTCACCAAGTCACATAGAGAGGGTGAATCTCCTTAGTGGGGACAACAATACAAATCTCAATCCCTGACTCCATTCAAAAGTACAAAATAAAGTTTTAAAGCGGTTCTCCACCCTAAAGTGGAAGTTCCGCTCATCTGATCCCTCCCCCCTCCGGTGCCACTATCGGCACCTTTCAGGGGGGAGGGGGGTGCAGTTACCTGGATAATCCAGGTATCTGCACCCACTTCCGGGACAGACCGCCGCAGATGCCCCGCCCCCCCGTTGTGTTCTGGGAAACACACAGTTCCCGGGACACAGCGGGGACCAGCAGAGACGCGCAGCGCGACTCGCGCATGCGCAGTAGGGAACCGGGCAGTGAAGCCGCAACGCTTCACTTCCCGATTCCCTGACAGAGGATGGCGGCGGGGGCAGCAGAGAGACGAGCGATCTCTCGTCATCTGCCGCCGACATCGCTAGACCCTGGAACAGGTAAGTGTCCATTTATTAAAAGTCAGCAGCTGCAATATTTGTAGCTGCTGGCTTTTAATATTTTTTTTTAAGGTGCAGAACCACTTTAAGATAGATTTTAATGTGCATTCCCATAGGTGTGAATGCAATAATGCTATAAACGGGTTTCTATTTTAACCTCTCATTTCACTGTCATTTCAAAACCATAAATTCATATTCACAGCTACAATTATAATATGTGCAAATCATTGCCAGGATGTTATCTGGAGTTCAAACACGGATGGGTGTCTGCGCAGAACAAAGGTTTACAGGTGTGACAAACAGATAAATCACATCGGATATTGACCTTTAATAATATTACAGCCCAAAGGTATGTACGCTTGTAAAAAAAAGAAAAATATGGTATCCTATCTCCTTCCTTATCAAATTCATCCTCAACATCACAAAGCCGGAGATTCAGACAGATCCAAGTGCTCCATTATGATTCTTCCATGGGTTAGGGCTTTGTTTTGTGTCCTTCTGTGTTCCTGCCCCCTCTAAAATGATATACTGAGGCTGACCATAGGTGATAATGACTTTTGGCCCACATTGATGGTTAGGCATGTCCAGGGTTTTAGACAAGGTGTAGACAGAAGACGCATCTGCCTTGGGTTCTTCTGCTGGAGTCAACAGGACCTGAAGCCTTGACTGCTAAAGTAGTTCATGGTGGTTGTGGTGGTGGATGGAAGCACACTTCGGCCTTATCCACTCGGATGTTAAAGGACCATATCTGGGTACTGAGCATACCTCCTTCCTTCAGGAGATTTCAAAGAGGGGCATATTTTAGAACAAAATAAAAAACACTCCCCCAGTTACTTGGGCCATGTAGTTAAAGCTCAAAAATGGTCAGTCAAACCTACTGGTGCTATTTTTCACAACTACTTTTCCTTTATAGTAGTGTATAAAAATAACCAAAGAAATTATTTCAAGATTGGAAGTAATGTTCAATTCACTGTATGGCTAAAAATATGGAGACACCCCTCCAAATGAGTGAGTTCACCTCCACAAAGCCAACTCTATATAGACATGGCTTGATGAGTTTGGTGTGGAGCAGTAGTCTCCAAACTGCAGCCCAGGGGCTGGATGTGCCCCATTCCTTGTCTTTATCTGGCCCTTGGGGCACTTTTTCTTTCCTTGACATTCACAATGGGGCATAATCCCTACCTCCCTAACCATTGACACCAACAGTGAGGCACTAGTCCTCCCACTGACACCAGTGATGGGGCACTAGTCATCCCACGGACACTAATGATGGTGCACTGGTCATCCCACTGACATCAATGATAGGGCACTATTCCAATCACTGACACCAACGATGGGGCACTATTTCTCTTACGTACACCAATGATGAGGCACTATTCCTCTCATGGACACCAATGATGGGGCACTATTCTTCCCACTGACACCAATGAAGGAGGACTATTCATCTCTCATACACCAATGATGAGGCATTATTCCTCTTACATACACCAATGATGAGGCATTATTCCTCTTACATACACCAATGATGAGGTATTATTCCTCTCATGGACACTAATGACAGGGCACTATTCCTCTCTCTGACACCAATGAAGGAGGTCGATTCTTCTCATATACACCAATTATGAGGCATTATTCCTCTCTTGGACACCAATGACAGGGCACTATTCCTCTCACTGACACCAATGAAGGAGGACTATTCTTCTCATATACAGGCGATTCAGTTCGCATTGTGCGCTATACAAGTATTTCATTCATTCATTCATTCACCAATGATGAGGCATTATTCCTCTTCGGAACACCATTGATGGGGTACTATTCCTTTCAGTGACACCAATGATGGTGGCATATTCCTCTCACTGACACCAATGACAGGGCATCGTTACCTACACCAGGACATTTTCTCCTCCTACTGGCCTCAGTCCGACTCCTCTAGAGTCTGAAGGATAATAAACTGGCCCTTTGTTTAGAAAGTTTGGAGACCCCTGGTGAAGAGGAACTGGCCTGCACAGAGCCTTGACTTCAACCCTACTACCTTTGGGAATTGGAACAATGATGGCGAGCCAGGTCTTCTCATCCCACATCGGCACCTGACCTCACACATGTTCTTGTGGCTGAATGGGCACAAAGTGCTCCAAAATAAAGTGGAATGCCTTTACAGAAGAGTGAATGATGTTATGGCTGCAAAGGGAGGCCAACTCCACATAACAGTACGACTAAGGGCAAAACTTTGTTTTCGTTTCTTATAGAGTGGATTAGAACCCCTTTCCGTTTTTTTTACTGTCTGTGCCTCCATTAGGGAGATTCCCCCTCTATATTTGTCCTGTTTACCATTATCATTGAAAGTAAAATAACATTTTGAGCTTTCCTCATTAAAGTAATAGAGGGGAAATCTTCCAATGGGGACGCTAGTTCTGGTGACCTGGGGGTCCCCAAGGAATTTCCTTTAATTTTGAGGGATTTTCTCTTGCTTCCTGTTTGGCTATGGGACAGGAAGAGAAGGCAAATCTCCCCAATGGGAAACAGATGGTGAAAAAAAAAATATCTGACAGGAATTATAACCCTCCCTTACTCTATCCAAAATGAAAAAAAGTTTTGCCTTTAGTTCTACTTTAATGTCCATGGTTTTTGAATATAACGTCCATGGTTTTTGGATATGATGTCCATCAAGCTCATATGGGAGTGGTGCCCAGGTGTCCACAAACTAAGCATCAGGTGTAAAAAGACATTTAGGCCCCTTTCACATGGACGATCCATTCAGGCCCGCCTGTCAGTTTTTCAGGTGGACCTGAACGGATGCTCTATAGAGCTCTATGGAGCGTCGGATGTCAGCGGTGACATGTTCGCTGACATCCGAGCCGCTCCGATCCGAAAAAATTTGACGGAGGAAAAAGCTATTTTTCCATCCATCATCGGATGGGGTGACGACGGACACTGTGGTCTAGGGCTAGAATTAGTGCTCTTGCATGCGCATGCGGCGATACCTCACATGTGTGGTTTGAACTGCGTTTATCTATGTGGGTGGGGCTTACGTGTGTGTTCGCTTCTAAGCGCGAGCTACCGGGGACAGAGGCGTTTTAAAAAAAAAATGGAATTCGTTTTTTATTTTACTTTTTTTTTTTTAACACTTTTTTTTAACATTCAATTTTTTTTGATCACTTTTATTCTTATTACAGGGAATGTAAACATCCCTTTTAATTTGAATCTATAGTGACAGGTCCTCTTTATGGAGAGATGCGGGGTCAATAGGACCCGACATCTCTCCTCCAGGCTGGAAAGCATAAGATCGGAAAAAAAAAATTCTGTGATCTCACGCTGACAGATGCAATCACAGCTTTGTTTACAATGCGAGGTCCGAACGTTACGTCATAATGTCGCGCCCGGGCTTCTGATGGTCATAGAGATGACTGGTAACCTTCTGGTCACCGGAAATCTCTATGCTCGTCCTCTGGCGGTGGGCGATTCTTTCTCCGGGCCCCCGATGGCACGATCGGTACCGTTCACTCACTGTGTTCTTTCAGGAAGGGAAGGGGCTGGTAAATATGAAGTCCTCCATCCTGAAATTATCCCCCTGTGTGCCCTCTGCAGCTGCCAGCAGGATGGAGAAGAAAGGAGGGAAGCCATCAGTGCAGCAAGGAAAAGGGTACACAAGGGGGCATGGACAGCAGGTGAAAGGGGGGCTCACAGGGCAACCCAAACAGCAAGGGGGTTTGGGGGTGGTCGGAGCAGTGGAAGGGGGGTGGGGGCGCAGACACTTGAAACTGATCCCCCTGCAGTGCAGCTGGAGGGAAGGTGGGGGTGGAGAAGCCAGCAGCACTGTAGGGGGAGCCACAAGATGATTGGAGTCAGCAATAAGGCATTACTGCCAGCTCTTCTACTCAGCAGGTACCCAGGCCCCCCATTTGAACTGATGGGGGCTGGGCCCGGTACAGGAGGGCCAGCTGTTATACCTTATCAGCGGCCCTGATTAGATGGCATTAGGTTAAATATGGTGTAGTGTAGCCCCTTGGGCCTGTGGATATTGTGTGATGTAGCCCCTTAGGACTGTAAGTATCATATACTGTATGTAAGGATTAGACCTCTCAGCCAAAAACAACTGAATCAAGTAGCAGCCACCTCTTGTCTTTGGCTATCCTTGTCACTATCTCAGGCAATGGGAATTATTTGTTAACCCACTGAGTGACACATATAGGTGGTGACCCACACAGCGACAACGCATCCTTGGTAACGGATACAAACAGCGATGACTATCACTTATACGCATGCTGTGCAGGTCTACACCATGAGGTCATCAGATATGACCACACCTACCTTGTATCTGATCAAAGGCCATCCTGCTCCTATCATTTAGTACTCAGGCCAGTTGTGATCTGGCTGTGGTGAGTCAGGTTCTTATCGGTCAGTGCTAGTTAGTTATAACTCCATCACAGGACAGCCGACCCTGTGCGGTCAATCATTCACCAATCATCGTAAAGTATATATTTGGCAGAAAAATGCCGGATGTGATCTTATCAAGGAGGGGAAAGTTCACACATGAGGTAACTCGTAAGCTGAAGGCCTCTTTGATCTCAATCCTTCACATTCCACCTGCCAGCTAATATGCTGAGGGTTTGTGCTTTGAAGAATGCTTCCAATAGTCCACATTTTATACATGAATCCCTGCAACCCCCTCTCCTCCACAGCTGTCCAAGAAGGCCAAAAATGTTAGAGAATGGTTGGCTGGGCAAGGAATTACCACAGTTTGGCCCATCTTCAGGCAAAAACATGCCCCTGGCTCACATGACCATGCCTGTGTAGGCTGCGTGGTAGGGAGGCCCACTGCGCATGCGGTGGTAGACACGCCAAGTGCTGGACAGAAGTTCTGACAAGGCTTTGTAACTCACCCATTCACTTTACATCCATTGTCTTAAAGACCTAGACAGGGGGAATGGCATATCCGACCTATAGGTTCCTTTAATAACTCTTTATTACCAGCAAAACCTATACTGAGAGTCACGTGGGTTCTGCTATGGCTTAAAGGAAAGTAAAAATCCTCCATTGCAGTAGGGCTGCCCCCATACTGCAAGGTTCAAATGATCATTTACCTCAAATGCCCCGTACACACAATTGGATTTTCCAACCACAAATGTTGGATGTGAGCTTGTTGGCTGAAAGTCCAGCCATGTGTAGGCTCCATCGAACACTTGTTGTCGGACTTTCCGCCAACAAACGTTGGCTAGCAGGTTCTCAAATTTTCCGCCAACAAAACTTTGTTGTCAGAATTTCCAATCGTGTGTACACAAGTCCGACGCACAAATGTTCACGCATGCTCGGAATCAAGCAGAAGGAGCCGCATTGGCTATTGAACTTTCTTTTTCTCGGCTTGTTGTACGCCTTGTACGTCACCACGTTCTCACGTTCGTAATTGTTGGCCAACATTTGTGTGACCGTGTATATGCAAAACAAGTTGGAGCCAACAAACTTCGAACAAAATCCACGGTTTTGTTGTCGGAAAGTCCGATCGTGTGTATGGGGCATAAGAGTCAAAACAGTTTTACTTACCTGATCCTCCACACCTGCAGACTTTTCCACTTTGCAAGACAGATCCCCACAGCCTCCTCTGCTGTATGCTCCAGAGATCTGATGCCCTTGATCTCATCAAGACCAATGGAGGACTGGTAGCCCTGCAATGGACATGAGGATGCCAAGGAACAGTCCACTGCCAGAGCATAAGGGAACGCTATCTGCCAGGGAAGCTTTTCCCATCCCCTGGATCCAAATGAGCATTTAGCCCTTGCAGTACAGGGGCAACCCCACTGCAAGGGAGGATTTTTACTTTTCCCAGAGTTGGGCTTCAACCTACCTTCTGAAAATGCTAGTTGGTCTGGCTTCTGTAATGATTCTTGGAATTCAACACTTTCTGAGTCACCGACCTGGAGCAAGTATGCAGATTAGGGGCCATTTATCTACCTGCAACATGTGGTAGCGCACAATTAGCAAAATAAGTAAAATAAAATGAAAAGCTACTGAAATACCGCGTGCACACGACCCGACTTTTCGACGGAATTGGTCCGACGGTCTTCCCGACAGACTTTCTGCGGAGGTCCGACGGACTTTCTGAACTAAACGGACTCGGCCACACACGACCGGACTAAGTCCTTTCTAAACTCCTTTTGTTTTGAATGTGATGACGTAAATGGGACTAAACAAGGAAGTTCAATAGCCAGTAGCCAATAGCTGCCCTTGCGTCATATTTGGTCCATCAGACTAGCACACAGACAAACGGTTTTCCAGATTTTTAGTCCGTCAGACTTGAGTCCATCGGATAGATTTGAAACGTGTTTTATTTCTAGGTCCGTCTGACTTTTGGGAAAAAAAAGTCTGCTGGAGCCCACACACGGTCGAATTGTCCGACGGGTTCCGGTCCGCCGGACCAAGTCTGCCGGAAAGTCCGGTCGTGTGTACGCGGCAACACAGTACACACCTCATTAATGCCACCTATCAATGCCCATTGTCACATGACATTAAAGAAAAGTATTGGTAATCGGTAATCGGTAAGTATTGATACTTGTACTTGGTCTTAAAAAAAGTGGTATCATAACAACCTTAAATAACATGTTTTCCAGTTGGGGTATTATATTTTCAGTGGCACTCCTACACAGGGCTGGACTGGGACAAAAATTTGGCCCTGGACTTCATCCAGACCAGCCCACTTTAATTTTGCAAACAAGCACAAAAACAGTTTATAGAACTATACGCAATTGTGCAAAAAAACATAAGTAGTATAACATAAGGAGTCCTCACTAACCTCTTTTATTATTTCACTTATTCTCCTCTGTATCTTTCTCACATCACTGCGTGAAGTTGAGGGCGAGCCACGCAGCCATTACTTTGTCACTGAAACCGGCCCACTGAGCCATCAGCCCACCGGGAAATGGCCAGTACATGCCTGCTCCTACATATGGGCAAATCGTACTTGCAATGCATTGTACTGTCAAAAAACACAGCAGAATCAACTTTTTTGAGCATGTTCATTCGTTTTAAATAGGCTGCCTAATGCCGCGTACACGCGACCGGACTTTCCGGCAGACTAGGTCCGACAGGATCAGTCCGGACAATCCAATCATGTGTGGGCTAGTCCGATAGTTTTTCGGGAAAAAAATCAGACGGACCTAGAAATAAAACATGTTTCAAATCTTTCCGAGGGACTCGAGTCCGGTCGAAAAATCAGTTTGTCTGCATGCTAGTCCGATGGACCAAATACAATGCTAGGACAGTTATTGGCTACTGCCTATTGAACTTCCTTGTTTAGTCGCGTCTTACGTCATCACGAGGAAAGCCGAACGTACTTTCGAACGGACTTAGTCCATTCGTGTGTGGCCAAGTCCGTTCACTCGGAAAGTCTGTTGGACCTCCGCTGAAAGTCTGTCGGGAAGACCGTCGAACCCGGTCCGTCGAAAAGTCCGGTCGTGTGTACGCGGCATAAAGTAGCAATGAAACAACGTGCCTCAATGCATGAAAACACGTTGTATATTGTATTGTGTGTGAATAAGCCCTAAGAACTTGGACTTTACCAGCTCAATGCTTGTTCTTGCTCAGTGGGTGAGAAAGCATTAAAGCCAGAGATGACCTGGACAATGAGCACTTTTAAGCCTCATACACATGTATGTACAAAAGTCCGATGGTTTTGTGTACACACGGTCGGACTTTGCTCCATCGGACTTATGTTGTCAAAAAGTTTGTCCGTTTGCACAGCCAACAAAAGTCCGATGAAAACCGAAAAAGTTTGTCCGATGGAGCGTACACACGGTCGGATGTTGCTCCACAACAGCTAATTTGCATGTTTGTTGTCAAAAAGTCTGATAGTGTGTACAGGCCTTTAGAAGGAGGTTAGTAAAGGCAGTGCTCATATTTCTTTTTAAGTTAAGTTTACTTTAAAGTGATTCTGTCACTTAAAAAAAAGTAGCAAAAAATGTTGGCAGCCAAACGATCCTCAACAGTTGCCGAACTTCAAGCCCTACAGCCTCCAGCTAATTCTTTAGCAGTTGGAACTTCCAGGGATTGACAGACACTCCCAAAAGTCATGGATGGGAAGGTTTTGCAGGGGGTGGTTTCACTTGAAAATAGTGGAGTTCAAACTTGTTACCCCCCAATAGAGGTAATTGTCCAGAGCAGGGATCTCCAAACTTTTTAATCAAAAGGCCAGTTTTCTGTACTTGAGGCTTTGGGTGGGCCAGCCTGTGGGCGGTAGAAGAAAGCAATGCCCCATCATTGATTGTAATTGGAGAAATAGGTACCCCTTTTGGTATCAGTGGGAGGCATAGTGCCCCATTGATGCTGTCATTGAGATTAATGGTGTCCCATCATTGGAGTCAGTTGAAGGAGTAGTGCATCAAGGGCTGGATAAATGCAAGCAAAGGGCCACATCTGGCCCCAGGGCCGCAGTTTGGAGACCACTGGTCCAGAGCATAGAAAGGGGGTGGTGCTGCGCTGTTCCCAACAGAATGGAAAATTGTGCTGCTACAAGTAGCAGCACATAGATAATTTCAATAGAAATAAATCAATAATGCAAATAATGATCACAAAATACAAATGACTGATATCAAAAGGTGCAAAGTCCATAAATAAATTACTAAAAACACTGTGAAGAAACTGTTCAGTATACAGCATGTGCAAAAAAATGTGCAAAATCACAAATGTGCAGTAATCAGCAGCAAAAAACTTCCTGTGCAATGTGCAAATAGCTTGTGCAAAAAAGGCAAAAAAAAAAACACAAAATAAAATCTTCAATTGTGCCAGCTGCAGTTATATATAAAGTCAAATCTAGTCCCAAATGTGCAAAAGTTGCAATCTAATAATAAAATATGTCTTTATCTCTCATAGATTGGTCCAGGAAGTAGCCATCCCAGATATATATATATATGGGATGGCTGCTTCCTGGACCAATATAGTTTTGTCTTTAGTTTAGTGTCTTTAGTTTAGTGTTTATCTCTCTTAGATGCAAAAGAGAGTGATAAAAAGAAGGGGGATTCCGGGTAGTGTAGTCATTTTTTAAACCATTAATAGTTTTTATTTAGACAACAATAGGGTACTCACAAAGCATATAATAAAAATGAACTTATCTCCACGAGCGGTGAGCTCGTTAGCCTACGTCAGTCTGTGTGCCGTTCCCTACATGTGTCGTCACGTCACGTGATCGTGACGCCACATGTAGGGAATGGAAAGGCACACAGACTGACGTAGGCTAATGAGCACGCCACTCGTGGAGATAAGTTCATTTTTATTATATGCTTTGTGAGTACCCTATTGTTGTCTAAATAAAAACTATTAATGGTTTAAAAAATGACTACACTACCCGGAATCCCCCTTATTTTTATCACTCTCTTTTGCATCTACGAGAGATAACGACACGTACAAAACTATAGTAGAAAAGATGTAGCTGGATAGCCGCACTCCAAATTATTCAACTTTATTTCAAAAATGTAATTAAAATCATAGCATCTAGGCTGGCAAACAGACTAACTGCACAGCCGCTTTGTACGTACAAAACTATACAAACTATATAAAACTATACAAAACTATATATATATGCAGTTACCTGATTGCCGCAAGGTAAGAGGCCACTTCTATTGGTGTGTATCTTTGCACGAAGAGCAAAGCAGGTTTTATTATTTGCACAAGGAAGAAAATAATTTATTTTATTATTAGATTGCAACTTTTGCACATTTGGGACTAGATTGGACTTTATATATAACTGCAGCTGGGACAATTGAAGATTTTATTTTGTGTTTTTTTTTTTTATTTTTTTTTTTTGCACAAGCTATTTGCACATTGCACAGGAAGTTTTTTGCTGCTGATTACTGCACATTTGTGATTTTGCAAATTTTTTTTGCACATACTGTATACTGAACAGTTTCTTCACAGTGTTATTAGTAATTTATTTATGCACTTTGCACCTTTTGATATCAGTTATTTTTATTTTGTAATCATTATTTGCATTATTTATTTATTTCTATTGAAATTATCTATGTGCTGCTACCTGTAGCAGCACATTTTTCCATTCTGTTGGGAACAGCGCAGCACCACCCCCTTTCTATTCTATTTATTCATGGGTATGATTTGACCCTTATTCGGTGTTTGCAGCAGTTCCACTATCCTCCTCTTGTATATGGTAGTGCAGGAATAACTATATATCTAATTGTCCAGAGCAGCCATTCTTAATTAGGGTTCCTCCAGACCGGTGGCTGATTGACCTTCCATCTGATGTTGCCTTCATATTTTCAGGGTGAATGCCACTTGGCAGCGGCATAACACCAATGGTCCTTTTAGCTCTCTGTAAGGGTGGCATTCTGACCAACACTCTAAAGGGGGGGCTGGGGGGCATTCTTCCCACTAACCATCAATGTAAGGAGCATTCTTCCAACTGACCACCAATGTAAGGAGTATTCTTGACATGGACCGCCAAAGTAAAGAGCATTCTTCCCACTGATCACTAATGTAAGGAGCATTGTTCTCATGGGCCACCCACCAAGGTAAGCAGCATTCTTCCCACTAACCACCAATATAAGGGGCATTCTTCCCACTGACCACCAATGCAAGGGACATTTTTCTCACTGGCCACCAATGTAAGGGGGATTCTTCCCACTGACCACCAATGTAAGGAGCACTCTTCCCATGGATCACCAATGTAAGGAACATTCTTCCTACTAACCACCAATGTAAGGGGCATTCTTCCCACTGACCACCAATATAAGTAACATTCTTCCAACTGACCACCAATGTAAGGGGCATTCTTCCCATTGACTACCAATGTAAGGAGCATTCTTCCCACTGACCACCAATGTAAGGGGCATTCTTCCCACTGACCACCAATATAAGGAACATTCTTCCCACTGACAACCAACGTAGGAGGCATTCTTCCCATTGACTAACAATGTAAGGAGCATTGTTCCCATGAACCACCAAAGTAAGAGGCATTCTTCCCACTGACCACCAATATAAGAGGCTTTTTTCCACTGACCACCAATGAATTGGTTTAGCAAGGGTTCCCCAAGACCTGAATATTACCCTCTGGGGTAACAATTTGGAGAAGGGCAGGTCCAATGCTTCTGATTGAAAAGGACTTTTAAAAATAAAAATTAAGGAACAAAGACACCTTAATGCAACCTGCAGCAAAACAAGGTATACGTTTTAGAAGCCTCAATTAGTAAAGCAGCTAAAACTTCTTACAGTAAACCTGAATAACTTCATATTTATTTAGGGAGGTCACTGAGTTTGGGAGTCAGCGAATGCTGGTAGTTTTCAGCAGTGACTTCTCAAAAAGATGCCTTGATGTTACCTTTAAAGGGAATCCATAGCCTCGGGGGTCTCTAAGGTTTTCTTTTCAATAAATCTGATTAAGTAATCACTTCATCATGTTCATGTTTAAAAGCAATCTTGTCGCTATGCATAGTTGGTCATTCTGTATATACTGTGCCCAGGGGCAGCCATACTCACTCATTTCATCTGCGGACTTGGCTTAGAACCTGTCAGTAACTTTGAAAGTCTACAAGACTACATTCTTTGCATGTCATAGAATACAATCATTTTTCACAAAAGTTTTACCTTTTATCCATTCCTACAAAGCCTATACTTTGCTTAGCCTGGGACAGTGCCATGAGTCTGCTGCAGGCAGATGGGGACATTTCCCAGTCTCCTCTCTCCCAGTGGTTAGAGCAGCCTTTCTCCACCAGGGTTCCTCCAGAGATGGCTAGGGGTTCCTTGAGCTGTGGCTGATTTGCCTCCTGTTTGATGGTGCCTACATACCTCTGAGCCAATGTCACTTGCGGGAGCCAGTGGTATGACACCAATGATCTTTATAGCTCTCTGTAAGGGGGCCATTCTCACCACCCCTGTAAAAAAGGCCATTCTTCTCACCGACCACCAAAGTAAGGGGCATTGTTCCCACTGACCCCCAATGAATGGGTTTTTTCAGGGGTTCCCAGACACCTGAAAATTATTTTATGGGTTCCCCTGTGGTAAAAAGGTTGGGAAAGACTGGGTTAGAGGGTAGCATTGTAACTTTGTAGCCATTATGGAGTAGGATAGTCCCATGGGACTGCAAATAACATGTCTAGTGTAGCCTCTTGAGACTGACAATATCCTGTAATATAGCCCCTTTGGACTGTGAGTATCATATAGTGTGGCCCCTCATGCCTGTCAATATTGTGTAGTGTAGCTCCTTGGCACTATGAATATCATATAGATTAGCCCCTGTGGATGTGAATTTCATATAGTGTAGTCCCTTGGTACTACAAATATAATATAGTGTAGATAGAGTTGCCACCTGTCCGGGATTCACCCGTACAGTTCGGGTTTGAAATCATGCGTCCAGGTTTCAGACTGCCTGAAACCCAGACACATTATCCAGACTGGACTATAGCATCCAGATGTATCTAGATGAGAGGTGCTGACCGCGAAGGGGTGAGTGAACTCACCATCCATCCCTGTCTGTGACTGAAGTCTCCTTCCTTCTCTTTCCTACCTCTGAGTGAGTACGCTAAGGTAATTCAGGGTTCTCAGAGCACCCCTTACATCAGAGTTCCCCTTTACCCCAGAGGCCACAGTGTTCCCACTTACATCAGACTCTGCTCCATACATCAGAGTTCTCAGTTTTCCATCTTAAATCAGGGTTTTCAGAGCATCCCTTAGAGCAGTGTTTCTCAACTCCAGTCCTCAAGGCGCCCCAACAGGTCATTTTTTCAGAATTTCCATTATTTTGCACAGGTGATTTGATCAGCTTCACTGCCTTAGTAATTACCACAGCTGTTTCATCTAAGGGAAATCCTGAAAACATGGCCTGTTGGGGCGCCTTGAGGACTGGAGTTGAGAAACACTGCCTTAGAGTTCCCAGAGTTCTCCCTTACATCAGAATCTGCAGAGCCCCCCCCCCCCCCCCCCCTTACAGTGTAAGCAAACTCTGCAAATTCAGCTGTAAAAGGGGAACTCTGTGGACTCTGATGTAAAGGGGGACTCTTGTTATCAACTTCATATGATTAGAATTGTTATTTAATAGCAAAATATACGTAGACCAGGTTCGGTCCATGGAAGGAGTTATGCTGCCTAGGGCTTCAGAAATTACCAGGGAATTTTGGAATACTTTAAGAATCTTTTTGAGTCAAAAAGTCAATTTTTCTTTCCCTTGTTTGTAAATTAAGCAAATATAACCTGCTGTTGCTATCAAGATCTTGACTAGCTCAAAAATTAATTGAGATGGATTTTCTATTTTTCCCAGTTTAGTGCCCTTCTCTATGGTGCTTCCAAATGGCCCTGCTTGCCCTTCCTCAACTATTGATGACTGTATTTTTGAAATTTTGAAGTGATCAGTCTATACTAAGGTGACCAGATTTTTAAAATGAAATGCGGGGACATATTTTTTTTTTTACTAGCAATGGCGGCAATCAGTGACTCTGTCCATCGCCACTCGCCGCCCGCCTCAAAGCCTGTCAAGTCTTACTCTTTGGGCCCCGGGTACTACTGGGTGGGGAGCGGAGGAAGATCACTCCACCAGGGAAGGCAAGGCGTTAAGCAGGCAGGCGGCTGGCCAGGACTTGTGCCAAGGCAGAAAAACATGCGAACGAAGCTGAATGGGCATGTGCCGAAACTGAAGAACTATCCCCTCCGCTCCGACCACCACATGATCATCAGAAAGGGGCACGGATAATGGAAAAAATACACCCGCCTAAGCTAGTAGGAGCGACGGAGCTGGGGTGTGTAATTCAGATTTTTTAATTCTGCACTGATTGTCTTTGAAATTGCCCCAGCCCCTGTTCCAGGGCCGTCTTTAAGGCAGGGCAAAAGGGGCAGCTGCCCTGGGCCCTGCCATTGCTGTGGGGTCCAAAGCAGCTGCCTCATACTTGCCAACTATCCCAGTTTAAATTCCCTTGTCCCTTGAAGTTTTTAGTCCTGTGCTGTGTCCCGATATCTCAGTGTAAAGTGCTGGTACTAATGCTGCACAGCTCTGCCCTATTGTTGTGTACAGATGACTCACCTGCAGACCCTGTGTTTACATGTAAATAACCAGCATTCATATGTAAATAGCGGTGGCATTACTAAGTAAATAGCTGCGGTTGGCGGCATTGATATGTAAATAAAGGTGGCATTCATATGTATATCATGCCCCCCTGCAGTGAGGAGATGATGTGCTGTAACCTCTAGCAACCAATCAGTGAGCAGTATTACTGCACATTAATCTCTAGAAACCAATTAACAAGCAGAAATCATTTGCTGTAACCTCTAGCAACTCTTCAGTGAACCGTAATATAGTTACATAGTTACATAGTTAGTAAGGTTGAATAAAGACACCAGTCCATCCAGTTCAACCTGAATGAGTGTCTGCAATTGCCCCTATCCCTGTACATTGCACACTCACATCAGTCCCTACCCTCAAGGAGCCCACAATCCAAGGTCCCCATTCATATCCTAGGGCCAATTTTGGACAGAAGCCAATTAGCCTACCCGCATGTCTTTGGAGTGTATGTACTGTAACCTCTAGCAACCAGGCATTAAGCAGTAATGATATGCTGTAACCAATGACAACCAATCGCAATCGCTGCCTGATCTGATACAGTAAACTTATTTTAAGTCTAGCTGTTATTTAATGTATGTCGCAGAGCAGGTGGAGAGTGAAATTGCATGAGGGGGGGCCCAAGAAAATTCTTGCCCAGGGTCCAATCAATATTAAAGATGGCCCTGCCCTGTTCAAATACAATTCGGGGACAAAACTGGGGACAGACTTGGTCCGGGGACAGTGTCCTCAATCCGGGGACTGTCCCCGGAAACTGGGGATGTCTGGTCACCCTACCCATATAATGTAGCCCCTTAGGACTGAGAATATCATATAATGTAGCCCCTTGGCACTATGAATACCATATAGTATAGCCCCTTGGAAATGCAATTACCATATAATGTAGCCTCTCTGGAATGTGAATATCATGTAGTGTCGCCCCCCCAGGACTATGAATATCAGGTCTTATATTGTGTTTTTTTTTTTTTTGTTCATCTCACGATGTCACAGACTTTGGACTTTGGTTTTATGACTTTGACACACGAGATGAGAAGGAATCCGCTCAGGATGTGAATAATAGTCTGTCACTAACCAGTTGCAGCAACAAAGTGAAACCTTCCTTTTATAGAGAAAAGTGCGGCGGCAATTAAAATTCCTTTTCCAGAACAATCGTTTTTTCAAATGATTTGCGAATCACTGCAAGGGCCTGCAGGCAACGGCTATCATCTTCAATGTATTAACCCCCCGAGGGGCATAACTGAAATGACACATTCAGCCAGTCCCTGCCAATTAAGTTTTCAGTCCAAGAAACATTACAAAGCATCAAAGTATACACCTTTAATATGAGTTTAATATATCATACATAGCTAGGGTTGCCACCTGTCCAGGATTCACCCGGACAGTTCGGGTTTGGAATCATGCGTCCAGGTTTCAGACTGCCTGAAACCCGGACATATTATTTAGATTGACTATGGCTTCCCTGCAGCTTCCACCCCCACCCCACCCCCCCAAACACTCCTACACCTCTGTGTCTGCCCACACTCCAATCCCCGGCGCTGTGCCTCAGAAATGGAAAGTTGGGGCTGGAAATTTGAAGTTCTGCGCAAATTTTTATCCTCACTCACGTCCTCACTGTCTTTCTTTCTCTCTCACCAACCCTTCACCAACTTCACCAATTTTCACTATTTCACCATCACCCCTGATTTTGTTGGGTTTCTTTCTTCACACATTCCAACACATAAGCGCAATCGCTCCTTGTCTCACCAATATGGTTTCACAATTATTTTTCACCTACCATTTAACTATCCATTTATCTCACCTGTTTTACCCCGATAAAACTGACAGTATACTGATTTACTCTGTTTTATTTTATTCATTTTATTCTACTACCTAGACCCCAATCATCACACTATATAGCTTCCCCGAGCTGCCGCAGGGGACTATTTATCAGGTGGTAGCACTGTGAGCGTGACGCCCGTTTGGAGCATGGGTAAGCTGTGTCGCTCTTTCCCCATTTCCAACCTTGTCGCAAAAGTTTTCTTAATTAGGATGCTCTATAAAAGTCTATCAAC
The DNA here is from genome assembly GCF_037356315.1 of Lithobates pipiens. NCBI lineage: Eukaryota > Metazoa > Chordata > Amphibia > Anura > Ranidae > Lithobates > Lithobates pipiens. The sequence goes on from NW_027507786.1 coordinate 2,283,864, forward strand.
ATTATTATTTTTATATCTTCTTATTTTTTTGACTATTTATTTGCTTTCTTGATCTAATCACAGATAACCTCCCGATGAAGCGGTAAAAGTCCGCGAAACTAGTTGAGGAAATTGATATCTGTGATCAACACCTGTATTGTGACTACTCATTAATGATATAAATATACATGTGTATTGCGTTTATGTTTTTTAATATGTAAATGATGATTTGTTTTGTGGCATCAATAAAATCATCTGTATTTTCTATTATTATTACTTTATTATATTGTTTATTGTACTGTTTCTATTGTACCGCAATAGTCCAAACTGCCTCCATTTCTGGCGGCCTGGTTGGGGATCAGGCCACCAACCCATATACTACCCGATTTCTGGATGATGGTACAAAAATCTACAATCTTATCCCTATTTTTCTACAATGAGAGGTCACACTTCTTCTTTCATATTTATTGGGTGGATAACACACCTGTTACGTTGCTAGGCTTGGACTTTTTGGTGAATGATCTGGGTGGGATGGCCTGTCCCTTTGCCCCCCACCCTGACGTCACCATTTAACCCCTTCTCTAGCATCACAAAGACCTCTTTTTACTAATATTATTTTTATTTCATCATTTAATTCATTATTATTGTTAGCCTCTATGCAACTATTTATTCTAGACGTCCATGGTCGGGCCAGATACATTTTATGATTTAACCATAGGCTACCCGCCCCCCCCTTGACCATGATGTACCCCACCATGGCCTTTAACTGTTTGCCCTTTTGGTACTTTGGACCTCTTTCGAATGTGTAGTTTGCAGTGGCTTCATGGGATGTTTCATCCCACTATGCATATTATTCATATGTACCCTTTTGATATATATTCCTTACCTTTCTAAACACATTTTTACTACTTTTATCGTTAACATTTTCTTTTATTTACAATTATAAATGAGCCTCCCACTTTCCCTTCCCCTTTCCCCCCTCCTTGACGGGCGCCTGCTCGGATTGCTCCATCTGTATCCCCTTGCGGCAGCCCGGTGAGCTCCCGGGTGGTGGAACCGATCCCGCTGTGCGGGGCGGCCTCCACCCCCTGCATTTGCACTGGCAGGGACTATGTCCCTTTACCTTTAGTGACCGATGCGCATGCGTATGCGCGATTATCTCGCGCATGTGCCATGTGGGAGCTCTGACCCTGCGGCGTCATGTGCGTGTCGTCGCGGGGCCAATGCGCATGCGTGCGCGCCATTACCTTGCGTGCGCACTGTGCGCTATTTGGGCTCTGTGACGTCATGCACCGGTGCCTTATGGCGCTGATTGAAGCGTCGCAGGGTTGGGAGCTATATAGAACAGGTGTTTGCCTGTGATGTGCGGATCTAGACTCCAGTTCCCGGGATTTTATGCTCCAACTAACCCCTAGTAAGTGTCCCTCTAAAAACCTTATATATATATATTTTTTTTTTTCCAAATCCCTAGATAGCACCCTGTATTTTCAGGTCCTATTACCTGCGTTGTGAACCGAAGTCAACAGTGTTATCACTTATTTCATTTATAGGAGATTTAGGCATGGGTGGATAGACCTTATTATGCCTCCACCCTGTAGCCTGTGGCCCTTATAGCTGCATACTGGGGTCACATACTGGCACAATCTCCTCTATGGGGTGTGCCCCTCCCGGGATCTTTCTACCTTCATTTACAACCATTTCAGGTATACCCTGTTTTTTTTTTTTCTCTTATTCATCTTATTTCACACCAATCCACCTTGCTTTATTTACCTTTTCTGCGCAAATTTTTATCCTCACTCACGTCCTCACTGTCTTTCTTTCTCTCTCACCAACCCTTCACCAACTTCACCAATTTTCACTATTTCACCATCACCCCTGATTTTGTTGGGTTTCTTTCTTCACACATTCCAACACATAAGCGCAATCGCTCCTTGTCTCACCAATATGGTTTCACAATTATTTTTCACCTACCATTTAACTATCCATTTATCTCACCTGTTTTACCCCGATAAAACTGACAGTATACTGATTTACTCTGTTTTATTTTATTCATTTTATTCTACTACCTAGACCCCAATCATCACACTATATAGCTTCCCCGAGCTGCCGCAGGGGACTATTTATCAGGTGGTAGCACTGTGAGCGTGACGCCCGTTTGGAGCATGGGTAAGCTGTGTCGCTCTTTCCCCGTTTCCAACCTTGTCGCAAAAGTTTTCTTAATTAGGATGCTCTATAAAAGTCTATCAACATTATTATTTTTATATCTTCTTATTTTTTTGACTATTTATTTGCTTTCTTGATCTAATCACAGATAACCTCCCGATGAAGCGGTAAAAGTCCGCGAAACTAGTTGAGGAAATTGATATCTGTGATCAACACCTGTATTGTGACTACTCATTAATGATATAAATATACATGTGTACTGCGTTTATGTTTTTTAATATGTAAATGATGATTTGTTTTGTGGCATCAATAAAATCATCTGTATTTTCTATTATTATTACTTTATTATATTGTTTATTGTACTGTTTCTATTGTACCGCAATAGTCCAAACTGCCTCCATTTCTGGCGGCCTGGTTGGGGATCAGGCCACCAACCCATATACAGCCTCAGATACATCTGGATGAGAGGTGCTGACTGTCAAGGGGTGAGTGAGTGAATACACTAAGGCAAGTCAGGGTTCTCAGAGCACCCCTTACATCAGAGTTCCCCTTTACACCAGAGGCCACAGTGTTCCCCCTTACATCAGAGTCCTCTCCATACATCAGAGTTCTCAATGTTCCACCTTAGATCAGGGTCCCCAGAGCACCCCTTATGACAGAGTACCCAGAGTTCTCCCTTACATAGAAGTGCAGAATCCCCCCTTACAGTGAAAGGGAACTCTGTGAGTTCAGATGTAAAAGGGGAACTCTGTGGACTCTGATGTAAAGGGGAATTCTTGTGATTAACTTCATATGATTAGAAATGTTATTTAATAGCAAAATATATGTATAGTTTATACTATAAAATAAAATTGCTGTGTGGCGCTAAAGTGTTCGGGTTTGACTTAAAGAAAACGAGGCAACCCTATACATAGCTCCCAACTGCCACTGATTTCGAGGGACTGTCCCTGATTTGGAGCAATGTCCCTCTGTCCCTCATCCCTCCTCGTTTGTCTCTCTTTTTGGTCTGATCTATATAGATATATTATATAAAACGCACTTTTTATCTATCAAAAAGTGTTTCCCACTTTTTTGAAAAAAAAAAAAACATTAAGAAATTACCTACTTACCTTTTTATGCCTGTTGCTATGTGGTCCCTCGAAATCTGCCTCCTTCAGCGCCTGTGCTCCTGGCGTCACTTCCCTCGGCGCAGAAAGGGAGATCACCCCCCAGACAATCATCTGGGACACGTGATAGGCCCCAGATAATTGCGCGGCCAGTCATGGTGTGCGGCGCGGCTTGCACATACGCAGTGGTTGCCCGGCTGTGAAGCCACAGCCGGGCGCCCACAGTTAAAATGCCGGCGCTGCAGAGCAGAGGGGGAGACGAGCGGGGTTCCTTGTCTCAAAGAATTTCCTTCCGGTCGGCTGTCATCTGAAAGAGCAGTGCTTATAAGCCATCTAGCTACCACTTCTCCCCATATAGAGGTAGATATAGGTCCGTGGAAATCGATCCCTCACTGCCTTCTCTCTGCCCCTCAAATGGGACAGTTACCTATCTATATTCCGAAGGGTTCGCCAATGACTGCCGTTGAAGGAAATGACGTCAACGCGTTTCACAGTGCTATTGCGTAGCTTCGTCTGGACCATTATTGTACTTATTATTATACTTACAGAACACCCCCCCCCCCATCTCCATAACTTAGAAAGAAAGTGTTCTGTAGTTCACATAGAGAACCGGGCAGGGCTGATATTGCTGCTTGAGCTTTCAGTGCATCAAAAAGGCATGTTGGGTCCGACTGGTAGCATCGGGCGAACTGGCATGCCACGACCATTGGCATAAAGACCCCTTTAAGAAAAAGAAAGCAAAGATAAACTTGGCAAAATGATTATTTTTGGGATGACAAATCTCTGTATATTTGCTTGCTAGGTACCTATCGATTCTTTATGTCTGCCACAGATTGGTAAACATAATGCCACATACACACGACTGGACTTTCCGGCAGAAAAGATCAGACGGTCTTCCTGACGGACTTTCGACAGAGTTATGTCGGACTTCCAAAGAAACGGACTTGCCCACACACTAAAGTCCGTTCATTTTGAACGCGATGACATACGAAAACTGACGTACGGAACTAGAAAAGGAAGTTCAATAGCCAGTAGCCAATAGCTGCCCTTGCATCATATTTGGTCCGTCGGACCAGCATACAGACGAACGGTTTTCCCGATAGGAATTGAGTCAGTCGGACAGATTTTAAACATGTTCTATTTCTAGGTCCGTCTGAATTTTTTAAAGAAAAACGATCGGACTAGCCCACACACAATCGGACTATCTGACGGAATGATTCCATCGGACCTATTCTGCTGGAAAATCCGGTCTTGTGGACGCGGCATTAGACTATGTGGAGGAGATGTTAAAAGGATTGTGGGAGGTATAGTTTTACTTTGTACAGGTGGCACCGCTCCACAGCTGGGGGGAAACTACAGTTCCCAGGGAGCTTTGCAATCTGGAAGGAGGAATGACGATATTCTCAGTGGACTGCTCAGGGAGGTTTGGGGCACTTGGCGCCAGAATGAGAAAGGTAGAAGACACCCAGGCTAGAGTGCTAAGCCCTCCAGGCACTTGCCTTCCAGCACAACCTAATCAGCAACATCTCAGTGTTGCAGTGCGGGGTCACCAGCCATTTTCTACAATTCCCAGCATTCCAGTGCAAGTTCACTGGTCTTCTTCCTGCATCACCAGAATTCCAGGGTGGGTTTGCCAGAGCTCAAGAGATGAATCCATGAGGGACTCCTCCGCCTTCGGCACTCACAGCTGAAGCGCAGGATTAGCAAGAGGGCTATATCAACCCATTGCACATACTTTACAACACAGCTTCATCCTCCTGCTTCCTAGGCATTACTCTGCCTGTATTATCTACCATAGAGAACTACCATATTACCCGTCCAGGATTGCCCGGTTGACACAGAATTTCCTTTACGCCCTTCTTTTAACCTATTTCATCTTTGCTACTGTTTAAGTTCTACCACACACTAACGGCACCAAATATGGAACCTCCTCAATAGTTGTCCTTCTGAACTGAAAGAAGAGGTAAGCAACCAAACATTACCACCTGTGCACCACCATAAAGGCCCCAACAAAGCCGGCAGAAGTAGGTAGCTTGGGACTACCCCATTCTATCTCATAGGGATTTGCATAGATCTCACTACCTACAGTGCCTTGAAAAAGTATTCATAAATTACATCACTGGCCGCCCCTGTCTTCTCTCTCCCAAACTGTCTGTTTCTCCTTCTTTTATACATTTCTCTCTCCATTATTTAGGAAGTTAACATCAAGGTGCACACACCCCACCGCTCCCTGTTCACATACACTGTAGGATTTCACTTAGTATTTCAAGTAAATCAGACCAGACAATTCACTTAATCAGCAGCGCCGTTTACTGAATAATGTTGGCAAAACGTACAACATCTTCAGACAGTTTAGTTTCAGCATTTATATGGCAACTAACAATCTTTCATAGGGTCAGCTTTCTTCTTTAAATTAGGCAGAATTTGGGCTACTATGCTGTAGTGTAGTTGTCTCCAAACTGCAGCCCTGGTCCCGGATGTGGCCCTTTGCTTGCCTTTATCAGGGCCTTGGGACACTATTCCGCCTTCTGATACAAGGCACCGTTCCTTCTACACCAACAATGGAGCATAATTCCAGTCACTGATACCAACAATAGGGCAGCATTCCTACCACTGACCCCAAAAATAGGGCACTATTCTTCCTACTGATACCAATGATGGGACACTATTTCTCCCACTGACACCAACTGCAGGGCCCTATGCTTCCCACTGACAACAATTATGGCGCACAATTTCTTCCCATGATTCCAACAATGGGGCACTATTCCTCCCAATGACACCAATGATGGCGCACCATTCCTTCCCCTGAAACCAACAATGGGACACTATTCCTCCTCCCAATTACACCAATGATGGGGCACCATTCCCTCCCCTGATACCAACAAAGGGGCACTATTCCTAACAATGACATCAATGATGGGGCCCTATTCCTTCCAATGACACCAGTGATTGGGGAACCATTCTGTCCCCTGGTACCAACAATGGGTCACTATTCCTCCCAATTACACTAATGATGGCGCACCATTCCTTCCCCTGAAACCAACAAGGGGTCACTATTCCTCCCAATTACACCAATGATGGGGCACCATTCCTTCCCCTGAAACCAACAATAGGGCACTATCCCTTCCTCTGTCATCAACTGCAGGGCCCTATTCTTCCCACTCACGCCAATGATGGGGTGCTATTCCTCCTAATGACACCAATAATGAGGCACTATTTCTTCCCCAAATACCAACAATGGGGCAATATTTCTCCCACTAATAGCAATGATAGCACATTCTTTACTTCTATTGACGCTAGGGCAATTTCTATTCCCATTGGCCACAGTCCAGCCCTTTCTAAGTCTGAAGGACAGTAAACTGGCCCTTTGTTCAGAAAGTTTGGAGATGCCCGCTGTAGTGTATCATATGTGTATATTGTAATAATTTCCATCTTTCCGTGGTTCACTCATTCATTATGGGCCCAGACAAGGAGTGACTCACTTCAGTGCAACACTACATCTCTGCATGTATAGTCCCTCTCCTTCTTCTGACAAATCTTCCAAGTAAGAGCGCCCCGGGGATCAGTGTAGAAGGGTCCTCTTACATTGGTGATCAGTGGAGAAGGGTCCTCTTACATTGGTGATCAGTGGAGAAGGGTCCTCTTACATTGCTGATCAGTGGAGAAGAGTCCTCTTACATTGGTGATCAGTGGAGAAGGGTCCTCTTACATTGGTGATCGGTGGAGAAGGGTCCTCTTACATTGGTGATCGGTGGAAATGGGCCCTCTTACATTGGTGGTCAATGGAGAAGGCCTTCCTACATTGGCGGTCAGTTTAGAAGGCCCTCTTTTCATTGGTAGTCAGTGGAGAATGCCCCCCTTATTGTTGGTCAGTGGAGAATGCCCCTCTTATTGGTAGTCAGTGGAGAATGCCCCCCTTACATTGGTAGTCAGTGGAGAATGCCCCCTGGCTGTGATTCTCAGGGGCTCTCCAGTCACCTCTTAAGTCTTGTGTGTGTCACCTTTTTCCTTCTAGGCGGAATGGAATTTGTTTAGAAAACCAGATACAATACCAGAAGGGAAAGTCAGGTAAAAACTTTGTCAGGGTGTGGGGTGAACTGAACCTTTAAAAAATCCCTGTCTCAGCTGATTAAACTAAACACACATATTTTACTGTCATATATTGCAGTGTCTTACCAAGAAAGTGAAACTGTACAGTACACCATAGCCCCGATAGCCCTTGTCTAAGGAGCTAACAATCTAATATCAAGTGGGTTGAAGCAATTGACCCCCCCATTAGTCCTCATTCACACCAGTGTGATTTCTCCTGCATCTGCTGTTATGCTGCAATGCACAACAATGGAAATCACTTTTTTCTCCATCGTGCCCATTTACATCAATGCTACACGGTGCAATGTGATTTTGAAAAGGTGCCAGACAGTATTTAGGGTTTTGGAACACGGCAGGAAACCTGTACAAATGTTGGAAAAATTAACACTTAATGCAAAAAAAAAGACTTTAGTGGGATTTACCAGGAAGGCTCCAGTGCTGCAAGGCAAGTATGCCAATCCATTATAGTGGTCTCCAAACTGTGGCCCATGGGCTGGATACAGCCCTGTAGCTTGCCTTTATCTGGCCCTTGGGGCATTATTCTTCCAAAAGATACAAGGCACTATACTTCATACTGACACCAATGATGGGGCCCTATTCCTCCCACTGACACTACTGATGAGTTCCATTCTTCCCACTGACACCAATGATGGAGCACTATTCCTCCCACTAATACCAATGATGGGGCATCATACATCCCAATGACACCAATGATAGGGCACTTTTCCTCCCACTGTTGCCAATTATAGAGCACTATTCCTCCCACTGACACCAACAAGGGGGCACCATTCCTCCCACTGATACCAATGATGAGGCACCACTTCCCACTGACACCAGCAATGGGGCACTATTCCTCCCACTGATACCAATTATAGGGCACTATTCCTTCCACTGTCACCAACAATGGGGCACTATTCCTTCCACTGATACCAATTATAGGGCACTATTCCTCCCACTGACACCAACAATGGGGCACTATTTCTCCCACTGATACCAATTATAGGGCACTATTCCTTCCACTGAGACCAACAAGGGGCACTATTCCTTCCACTGATACCAATTATAGGGCACTATTCCTTCCACTGACACCAACAAGGGGCACTATTCCTTCCACTGATTCCAATTATAGGGCACTATTCCTTCCACTGACACCAACAAGGGGCACTATTCCTTCCACTGATACCAATTATAGGGCACTATTCCTTCCACTCACACCAACAAGGGGCACTATTCCTTTCACTGACACCAACAAAGGGGTACTATTCCTCCCACTGACAACAAGAACAGGCCACTATTCCTCCCACCGATAGCAGTGATGAGGTATTAGTTACCCCCACTGACGTTGGGGCATTTTATACCAAGACTGGCCATAGACTGGACCCCCTAAAGCCTGAAAGACAGGGAACTGGCCCTTTATTGGCAACGATTAGAGACCCCTGCCTTATGACAATGCTTTACCCATTTGTACATACTCTGCCACATGCTGAGCCATGCACATTGGCATTGTCTACAGTCATTGGCATTGACTACTTGGGTGGCATTTTTGCTTTAATTAGTGGGTACCCTACTGATGGAATGATAATAATAGGATGTGCTGTAGGTATGTAGTGTAGTAGAGTGGTTAATGGATTTTGGCAAGGCATTGCAGACCTATACCCACCCACAATGCTGGCTGCAGTCCATGACAGTGATGTGATTTGCTGAATGAATGGGTTTAGCTTCACTAGCCTTAAACAAATATGCAGTAGAGGTATACCAATGAATGGCAGCTTGTTTCTGATGCTTCTCATTTAGGAATCTGCTGTGTGACACATTTAGAAAAAAAAATGGGGGGTGCAGAATTAACAGTCGCTATCCCATTTCCACTTAGCCATTCTTGTGCATCGTTTTAAGGTAGCCAATTTATTTTGAGTGAGCTGTCAATGCAGCACAACTGATAAAGAAACAGGCCTGGGGTATCTTCATTCAATGCACAACAATGCATGGCAGTCTATTGCCCTGTGTTGTGAGTGGGCTGCAATGCATGTGCATCAGAGCTGCATTGCCTTGTAAAATGAATTGCACTGCAATGTGATGAAGCATATATCATGCATTAACATATACAGTGCCTTGAGAAAGTATTCATACCCTTTGAAATTTTCCACATTTTGTCATGTTACAACCAAAAACGTAAATGTATTTTATTGGGATTTTATGTGATAGACCAACACAAAGTGACACATAATTGTGAAGTGGAAGGACAATGATAAATGGTTTTCAACATTTTTTATAAATAAATATATGAAAAGTGTGGGGTACATTTGTATGGCGCCCCCCGGAGTCAATACTTTGTAGAACCGCCTTTCGCTGCGATTACAGCTGCAAGTCTTTTTGGGGATGTCTCTACCAGCTTTGCACATCTAGAGAGGGGCATTTTTGCCCATTCTTCTTTGTAAAATAGCTCAAGCTCTGTCAGATTGGATGGAGAGAGTCTGTGAACAGCAATTTCCAAGTCTTGTCACAGATTCTCAGTTGGATTTAGGTCTGGACTTTGACTGGGCCATTCTAAGCCCTTGTACACACGGTCGGACACTCCGACAACAAAATCTGTCGGATTTTGTCCGACAGATTTTATCCGAAACTGGTGTTGCATACACGCGGTCGGACAAAGTTGTCGGAAAATCCGATTGTTCATAACGTGATGACGTTATTTAGTTACGACGGGACTACGTTCAGGCTAGTAGCCAATAGCTTTGGTCTAGGAATTTCATCTGAGCATGCGTGGCACTTTGTCCGATCGGAATTCTCTACAAACGATCGGACAAAGTCCGATGGGATCATGTTGTGGGAAGATTTTTATATCCAGCTCTCAAACTTTGTTGGTCGGACATTCCGACGGAAAAAGTCAGATGGAGCCCACACACGGTCGGATTATCCGGCAACACGGTCTGATCGGACATTTTCCGTCGGAATGTCCGACCGTGTGTACAAGGGCTAACACATGAATATGCTTTGATCAAAACCAGCTATTCTCAACCAGGATTCTGTGGAACTCTGGGGTTCCTCCAGAGGTTGCTAGGGGTTCCTTGAGCTGTGGCTGATGAAACACCTTTTTGATGACGCCTACAGAGTTCAAGGTTCAGCACCACTTAGCAAAGCCAGCAGCATGACACCAAATATCTTTTCAGCTATCTTTATGTGAGACAGTAGTCCTTTTGGCCACCAGTATAAGGGGCATTCTTCCCATTGACCCTTGATAAATTGTTTTTTAGTAAGGGTTCCTCGAGACCTGAAAATTATTTTTGGGGTTCCTCTAGGGCTAAAAGGTTGAGAAAGGCTGATCTAAACCATTCCATTGTAGCTCTGGCTGTATGTTTAGGGTTGTTGTACTGATGGAAGGCCAACCTCCGCCCCAGTCTCAAGTCTTTGGCAGACTCTAATGCCCCGTACACATGATCAGAAATTCCATCAGAAATTTTTTTGCATGTCCGAATTATACACCCATACAGAGGAACGCATTTTCAGATAGGAACTTTTTCCGACCGAAAAATAGAGAACCTGCTCTCGATCTTTTGCTGGCTGGAATTCTGCCAGCAAAAGTCTGATAGAGCGTACACACGGTTGGAATTTCTGACCAAAAGCTCTCATATGACTTTTGCTGGCAGAATTTCTGATCATGTGTATGGGGCATAACAGGTTTTTTTCTAAGATTGCCCTGTATTTGGCTCCATCCATCTTCCCATTAACTCTGACCAGCTTCCCTGTCCCTGCTGAAGAAAAGCATCCCCACAACATGATGCTGCCACCACCACCATGTTTCACAGTGGGGATGGTGTGTTGTGGGTGATGTGCAGTATTAGTTTACACCACACATAGCATTTTGTTTTTAGGCCAAAAAGTTCAATTTTGGTCTCCTCTGACCAGAACACCTTCTTCCACATGTTTGCTGTGTCCCCACATGGCTTCTCTGAAACTGCAAACAGGACTTCTTATGGCTTTCTTTCATCAGTGTCTTTCTTATTGTCACTCTTCCATAAAGGGCAGATTTGTGGAGAGCACGACTAATAGTTGTCCTGTGGACAGATTCTCCCACCTGAGCTGTGGATCTCTGCAGCTCCTCCAGAGTTACCATGGGCCTCTTGGCTGCTTCTCTGATGAATACTCTCCTTTCCTGGTGATGGATTAAACAGAGCTCCATGAGATGTTCAAAGCTTGGGATATTTTTGTAACCTAACCCTGCTTTAAACTTCTCCACAACTTTATCCCTGACCTGTCTGGTGTGTTCCTTGGTCTTCATGATGCTGTTTGTTCCCTAAGGTTCTCTAACAAACCTCTGAGGGCTTCACAGAACAGCTGTATTTATACTGAGATTAAATTCCACACAGGTGGACTCTATTTACTAATTAGGTGACCTCTGAAGGCAAGTGATTTTAATTAGGGGTATCAGAGTAAAGGGGGCCTACAAATTAGAAGATAGTCCCCTAACTATAACCAGGTCCGGGGCTACCACTAGGCAAACTAGGCAGCTGCCTAGGGGTGCCCGGCCACTGGTGTTCCTACTCTCTTCTCTCTGCAACAAGCAACTAAGTCTTGGCATCAGCAGGCAGCCGCAGCTCCGTTCGCACATAGTGTCAGAGGCGTAGTGGTGGCAGAGGACTGTGTCTGTGTCCCGACTCCAGAATAAATGGAAGCAACCAAACATTCATTGATGGGCACTAGTAGGCTACATTGATGGGTGCTGGTGAGGCTGCATTGATGAGCGATGGGGAGGTTGCATTTGATGGGCGCTGGGGAGGTTGCATCTGATAGGTGCTGGTAAGGCTGCATTGATGGGCGCTGTTAAGGCTGCATTCATGGCCGCTGGTAAGGCTGCAATGATGGGTGCTGGTAAGGCTGCATTGAAGGGCGCTGGTAAGGCTGCATTGATGGGCGCTGGTAAGGCTGCAATGATGGGTGCTGGTAAGGCTGCATTGATGGGCGCTGGTAAGGCTGCATTGGTGGGCACTGGTAAGGCTGCAATGATGGGTGCTGGTAAGGCTGCATTGATGGGCGCTGGTAAGGCTGTATTGATGGGAGCTGGTAAGGCTGCAATGATGGGAGCTGGTAAGGCTGCAATGATGGGCGCCAGTAAGGCTGCATTGATGGGTGCTAGTAAGGCTGCATTGATCGGTGCTGGCAAGGCTGCACTGATGGGTGCTGGTAAGGCTGCATTGATGGGTGCTGGTAAGGCTGCATTGATGGGTGCTGGTTAAGCTGCATTGATGGTTTCACCAAAATGAAGTTTCGCCTAGGGCGTAAAAAATCCTTGTACCAGCCCTGACTATAACTTCTTAATCTATGGGAGCTGCAGGCTGTGGGACTACTGCGCATGCGCCCAAAGATATTTAAAGAGTCCCTTTTCTGTTACCCGGCCCCCTGTTGAACTGATGGGACCTTGGCCGGCTACAGGAGGGAAGGCTTTACTCAACTGTCAGCAGCCCTGCTTATTGGGTCCCAAGCCCTATTCCATAGAAACCGTGATTTTCATACACTGCACTGATGATGTCCAAAAGACCTGAAACAGCTGTATACAGTTTGGCATAAATGGATCTATAAGATTAGGCTATATTTGTACTATACACCATCTGTTCTGGATCTACATCTGGCTGATATGGCATAAAGAAGGGATCTGCAATTAGCGGACCTTCAGCTGTTGCAAAACTACAAGTCCCATCATGCCTCTGCCTTTGGGTGTTATGCTTGTGGCTGTCAGAGTCTTGCTATGCCTCATGGGATTTGTAGTTCTGCAACAGCTGGAGGTCCGCTAATTGCATATCCCTGGCATAAAGGAATGATGTGCATTGCTTCACCTACCGTCCTGAAATAAGGAATAATCCTCTTATTTTGGGGACATGTAATGGAATGAGACCTGTGAATATCTTCTGTTTTCAGAAGGCTTTACTATGATATATTTTAACAGTAATAGTTTGGATCATGGGGGTTGGTATCACCTGGAGGACAGTATGGGGGTTGGTATCACCTGGAGGACAGTATGGGGGTTGGTATCACCTGGAGGACAGTATGGGGGTTGGGATCACCTGGAGGACAGTATGGGGGTTGGGATCACCTGGAGGACAGTATGGGGGTTAGTATCACCTGGAGGACAGTATGGGGGTTGGGATTACCTGGAGGACAGTATGGGGGTTGGTATCACCTGGAGGACAGTATGGGGGTTGGGATCACCTGGAGGACAGTATGGGGGTTGGGATTACCTGGAGGACAGTATGGGGGTTAGTATCACCTGGAGGACAGTATGGGGGTTGGGATTACCTGGAGGACAGTATGGGGGTTAGTATCACCTGGAGGACAGTATGGGGGTTGGGATCACCTGGAGGACAGTATGGGGGCTGGGATCACCTGGAGGACAGTATGGGGGTTGGTATCACCTGGAGGACAGTATGGGGGTTGGTATCACCTGGAGGACAGTATGGGGGTTGGGATCACCTGGAGGACAGTATGGGGGTTAGTATCACCTGGAGGACAGTATGGGGGCTGGGATCACCTGGAGGACAGTATGGGGGTTGGTATCACCTGGAGGACAGTATGGGGGTTGGTATCACCTGGAGGACAGTATGGGGGTTGGTATCACCTGGAGGACAGTATGGGGGTTGGGATCACCTGGAGGACAGTATGGGGGTTAGTATCACCTGGAGGACAGTATGGGGGCTGGGATCACCTGGAGGACAGTATGGGGGTTGGTATCACCTGGAGGACAGTATGGGGGTTGGGATCACCTGGAGGACAGTATGGGGGTTAGTATCACCTGGAGGACAGTATGGGGGTTGGGATTACCTGGAGGACAGTATGGGGGTTGGGATCACCTGGAGGACAGTATTAGGTTGATCAATGAACCTCCCTCTGTGGTCAGGCTTGGCCGACTCTGAACAATTTTTCATTCAGAGCTGCCGCATCTTCACATACCGAACAATTTATTCAGCACAGAGCTGTGAGATCAAAGACAGAAGTCTTGGGCAAAGGTAAAGGTACTCTCCAGTCAACCAGCCAGCTGAGCGTTATCCTTGCGTTCATCTTGCACAACGGGGAAAATCATACCATGCAAATCGACCGTCTAATTTCATGTATCGATGGGTCCAAGGTTTCTGGTACCATTTATACAAAAGCAATAGCAAGCCCCTGTGCAGCTGGAAGACCCTGCTCCTTCCTCTAGCAAGCTGTAGCTGCTGATGTATTTCTCTTACCCTCCCCACCTTTGTGGCACGGAGACCCCAAATGGTCCTAGCAACTAACCAATGGAGATGATGACAGTGGTGGGCAGCAGAGGTCAATGGAACCTGTTTTGGAGGCTACAAATGGAAACATAGGATTTGCCACTCACTGCCAGAAAGCCAAGGTACTTTCACGGACAGTTTCACTCATCCATGGGCTTTTACGGACGGCGGGGTTTTTATACAGACCGTCTGTAAAAATATGGACGGTTGGCAACCCTGGTCACAATCCCTGTCTAGATTAGCCTCTCTCAACCATTATCCTGAACAAACTCATGGAACCCCTGAAAATATTATATAGCTCACAGTACAGTAATATGTTTATTCATTTGTAATAATATCCTAAATTTAGAATTACATTGGTGGTCAGTGGAGAGGGACCTCCTTACATTGGTGGGTCAGTAGAGGAAAGCAGGTGGTCAGAAAAGCTCTTTTACATTGGTGGTCAGTGGTGAAGTGCCTTGTGATCAGTAGAGAAATACCCACTTACATTGGTCGTCATTGAAAAAGACTCCCTTACATTGGTGATCCATGGTGTAGTGCCCAATACATTGGCTATTGAGTGGTGAAGCACCCAATACATTGGCTATTCAGTGGTGAAGCACCCCGTTGCATTGGTGGTCAGTGAGAGAAGGGACCAAATACATTTTCAGTGGAAAAGAGTCATCAGTGGTGAAGGGCTCACTTACAATGATGGTCAGTGCAGTGCCCTGTACACCTGGTGGTCAGTATGATGCCCAATTACATTGCTGGTCTTTGGTGAAGTGTTTCCCAACGTTGGTGGTAAATGGAGAGATCTCCTGTACATTGTTGGTTAGCAAGAGAAGGTCCTCCTTAAATTGATGGTCAGTGAGAGAAGGGCCTCCTTACACCAGTGGTCAATGAGGGAAGGTCCACTTACATTGGTGGTAAATGAGAGTAGGGCCCCATTCAGGGTCTTAAGTTGCTGGTTCTTCTCATGGTTCTTCAGGCTATTTATCCTTTATTTTTACCTGGTAACCATCTGAAAAACACACTTCTTGTCCCTGGGTGGTTAACACTTACTTCACATTATCTATGGAGGGAGCCATGGCTGCCACCCAGGCTGGACTTCAAACATGTCTTCTCCTTATACCCATTACATAAGGAATGGGGAGATTAGTAGAAGCCTGTACTTGCTGAATCTATTCTTATGCCCCGTATACACGAACACTTGGACATTGATCGGACATTGATCGGACATTCCGACAACAAAATCCATGGATTTTTTCCGACGGATGTTGGCTCAAACTTGTCTTGCATACACACGGTCACACAAATGTTGTCGGAAATTCCGAACGTCAAGAACGCGGTGACGTACAACACGAGAAATGAAGTTCAATAGCCAGTGCGGCTCTTCTGCTTGATTCCGAGCATGCGTGGAACTTTGTGCGTCGGAATTGTGTACACACTATTGGAATTTCCGGATTGT
Organism: Lithobates pipiens; assembly: GCF_037356315.1. Taxonomy (NCBI): domain Eukaryota; kingdom Metazoa; phylum Chordata; class Amphibia; order Anura; family Ranidae; genus Lithobates; species Lithobates pipiens. The sequence continues at coordinate 2,299,895 of NW_027507786.1, forward strand.
TTTTTTTTTGTTGTCGGAAAATTTGAGATCCAGATCTCAAATTTTGTGTGATGGGAATTCTGATGGAAAAATGTCCGATGGAGCCTACACACGCTCGGAATTTCCGACAACAAGCTCCGATCACATATTTTATGTCGGAAAGTCCGACCTTGTGTACGGGGCATTAGACTTATTTATATGAAATTCTATCTAAATCTACGAATGTATCTAACACTACCCTCTTTTTTCCAACAAAAAAGCTCCCATTGAACATTTTCCGTCTGAGAAATCCGACCGTGTGTACGGGGCATTAGTCTGAAAATAAGGAAATGAATGCAGCCACCACATCTGGTGACCGGTAAGCTGCAATATATTACATTTTTGTTCTTGGGGTTGTTATCTTTTAGTACATGGGCACAGGTTCACTGCAAAGGTTCTAAAATGCTCCAAGCACTCTGCGCCAAAACAGTTTTGGTAGCAAGTTCCACTTTAATGGGAAAACCTGTATGTTACCACTTCCCGCCCAAGGCCGTCATATGACGTCCTGGACTTTCAGTGGGAATATATGAATGATGCCAGCAGCCACCGGCATCATTCAGATATCCTTGTTTTCAGCCGGCGATTCTGTGCACCATAAGAATGATCATAGCGGCGGTTCCGCCACTTGATCGTTCTTACAGGCGACGGGAGGGGACGTCCCCCCCTCCTGCTGCCATCTGGTGCTTCCCCGGGCTCTCCTGTGCCATCAGGGACCCGGAGAAAGAATCGTCCGGCGCCGGATGATGACGATAGAGATTTCTGGTGACCAGATGGTCCCCAGTCATCTCTATGACCATCGGAGGCCCGGGCGCGATGTTATGACGTCACGCCCGGGTTCCCGGACGTAAACAAAGCCGCGATCGCGGCTGTCAGCATCGGATCAGTGACATTTTTTTCACGATCTCATGCTTTCCAGCCTGGAGGAGAGATGTGGGGTCTCATTGATCCCACATCTCTCCATAAAGAGGACCTGTCATGAATGATTCCTATTACAAGGGATGTTTACATTCCTTGTAATAGGAATAAAAGTGATCAAAAAAAAAAGTTGTAAAAATAAAAAAATAAAGTAAAATAAAAAATAAAATACAAAAATAATTTTTTTTAAATGCCCCTGTCCCCAGTAGCTCGCGCTTAAATACGAATGCACACGTTAGTCCCGCCAACATATGTAAACGCCATCCAAACTACACATGTGAGGTATCGCCACGTGTGTTACAGAGCAAGCAACAATTCTAGCTCTAGACCTCCTCTGTAACGCTCAATATGTAACCTGTAAAAAATTTTAAAGCGTCGCCTATGGAGATTTTTAAGTACTGAAGTTTGGCATCATTCCATGAGTGTGCGCAATTTTAAAGCATGACATGTTAGGTATCTATTTACTCGGCGTAACATCATCTATCACATTATATAAAAAAAATTGTGCTAACTTTACTGTTTTGTTATTTTTTAAATCATGAAACGTTTTTTTCCCCCCAAAAAAATGCGTTAAAAAAATTGTTGCACAAATACTGTGCGAGATAAAAAGTTGCAATGACCGCCATTTTATTCCCTAGGGTGTCTGCTAAAAAAAATATATATATAAAATGTTTGGGGGTTCTGAGTAATTTTCTAGCAATTATGATTTTTACGTGTAGGAGAGGAGTGCCAGAATAGGCCCGGTATTGAAGTGGTTAAGACTTCGTTTTTTTTCTGTGACTTATCTGCCGGTGACTGAATGCATACTTTCCACAGTCCTGATATGTTTTAATTGTTCCCTCCACATAAATGTATTACCTCCCCAAATCTCCCAAATGGCAGAGCAAACAGAAGTGGATGAATGGAGCGGCAGATAAGCCCCGAAAAACAGACCGGTAACCGAACACGCTTTACATCTCTGTATAAACACCTCGAGGAAAGCACCTTGAGATAATGGGAAATGTAATTTAATTTACACGGCCACATAATGTTATCTTAACATTTATTACAATCTTGGCAATGTTATTTCCGCTGTAATGCAGTTTATCTAATTTATAATCAGGTCTGCAAGAACAGGGGAAAGATTACATTCATAAAGTCAAAGGGGTGGCGCCTGGCGCACACAAGACCATTTTGTCCTTTACATTTTTTATTTTATTATTTTATCTTGTCCAAATGTTACCCTGACAATACAAAATACACATTAATGCAGAACTCCAGCCAAAAATAACAAAATCACCATGAATAGCCCATTAAAAGACAACGGAACAAAACCAGCTTTTATGACAATATCTGATGCTTTCTCCTGCAGTATGTTTGCTCTGAGATGTCCTCAGTTTGGTGGCCAGTATCATTCAACCCATCCCGGACGTGTCCCCAACCTGTGACAGGACAGTGAAAGGAGAAGCAGAACACTCCTATCAGCACGCTTGCTGTCAGCACATGAACTGATCAGCTCCTCTTGCTACTTCTTTCTCTCACACTCCGGCCCCCGCTGTACAGGGATTAACTTCTTCAGATCCACGCTATAGCCGAATGACCGATACAGCGCGGACCTGCTTTGCCGGGAGTACGTAGGGTTGCCACCTGTCCAGGATTCACCCGGACAGCTCGGGTTTGGAATCATGCGTTCGGGTTTCAGACTGCCTGAAACCCCGGAACACATTATTTAGAATGGACTATTGCTTCCCCAGCAGGGTTACTGGCTGCAGTTCTCTAAGCTGAGAGTGTCTGTTACACTCTTTATATTAACACAGCCCAAAGCCAGCACTAACAACCCCCCCCCCCCCCAAACACACACACAGACAGGAGAGGAGAGAGGGATCGATCTACACCTCTTCCTCCCCACCCCTACCCCTCTGTGTCTGCCCACACTGCAATCCCCAGTGCTGTGCCTCAGAATAGGAAAGTAAGTTGGGGCTGGAAATTTGAAGTCCAGCCCCAGATACATCTGGATGAGAGATGCTGACTGCCAAGGGGTGAATGAGCTCCCCATCCACCCCTGTCTGTGACTGAAATCTCCCCCCCTTCTCTCTCCTGCCTCTGAGTAAGTATACTAAGGTAAATCAGGGTTCTCAGCGCACCCCTTACATCAGATTCCCCCTTTACACCAGAGGCCACAGTGTTTCCCCTTACATCAGAGTCTTCTCCGTACATCAGAGCTCTCAGTGTTCCCCCCTTAAATCAGGGTTCCCAGAGGATCCCTTATGTTAGAGTCCCCAGAGTTCTCCCTTACATCAGAGTCTGCAGAGTCCCTTCTTACAGTGAACGGGAACTCTGGAATTCAGATGTAAAAGGGGATCTCTGTGGACTCTGATGTAAAGGAGGACACTTGTTCTTAAATTTATACGATTAGAAATGTTATTTAAAGCGGGATTCCACCCTAAAGTGGAACCTCCGCTGATCGGATCCCTCCCCCTCTCCGGTGTCACAATTGACACCTTTCAGGGGGGAGGGGGGTGGAGATACCTGTCAAAGACAGGTATTTTTACCCACTTCCAGGCATAGACTCCCGTGGGAGTCTACGCCATTTCCTGCCCTGCCGCGCTGTCTGCTGGGACACACACGGGTCCCAGTGACAGCGCAGAGATTTCCTATTGCGCGGCGCGGCTCGCGCATGCGCAGTAGGGAACCGGAAAGTGAAGCTGATTAGCTTCACTTCCTGATTCCCTCACCTAGAATGGTGACTGCAGCAGCCGAGAGCCGAGCGATCGATCGACCTCGGCTGCCGGCATCGCTGGACCCCGGGACAGGTGAGTGTCCATTTATTAAAAGTCAGCAGCTGTAGTATTTATAGCTGCTGGCTTTTAATATTTATTTTTTTGGTGGAATCCCTCTTTAACAGCAAAATATATGTATAGTTTATACTATAAAAAAAATTGTCGTGCGTCGCTAAAGTGTTCGTGTTTGACTTGAAGAAAAGGTGGCAACCCTAGGAGTACGTCTATTGACGTCCTTCCGTGCCCGATCGGCCTGCGCGCCTATGAGACTCGCTGGATCACAGATCGAAGTAAGGGGTCGATCCCGACCCCTTTACCATGTGATCAGCTGTCAGCCAATGACAGCTGATCACGTGATGTAAACAGAGCCGGTAATCGGCTATTTTTTCTCCTCGCGCTGACAGTTTTTTATTTATTTAAAAATTATTGTTTTTACACTCTCTCTATTTGTTTTTTGTATTACCGTATTTATCGGCGTATAACACGCACTTTTTTCCCCCTTAAAATCAGGGGAAAATCGCGGGTGCGAGTTATACGCCGATCCTCACCGATCCCCCGCTGATTGTGAGCGGAGGAGCGAGCGGTGCTTATATACATACATAGCTGAGTGTACTCGGCTAGTCTTGGCATCTCTCGGTTCCGCTCACAGTCAAGCCCACTCCTGCCATTGGATCTGTGTTATGTCCATCATAGGGCGGGACTGGGCGGGACTGCGAGAGGAGCCGAGAGCCGCTGAGAGGAGCCAAGAGCCACCGGCGCCCTTTTTTAAACTGCAAGGCTACACTGACAAGGCTGCAAATGACACTGGAGCGAGGCTGCAATGACAAGCCTACAGTGACAAGGCTGCAATGTCAGGCCACCATGACAAGGCTACACTGACAAGGCTGCAATGACACTGACAAGGCTGAAATTACACTGACGAGGCTGCAATGACAAGGCTACACTGACAAGGCTGCAATGGCACTGACGAGGCTGCAATGACAAAGTTACACTGACAAGGCTGCAATGGCACTGACAAGGCTGCAATGACACTGACAAGGCTGCAATGACACTGACAAGGCTGCAATGACACTGACAAGGCTGCAATGGCACTGACGAAGCTGCAATGACAAGGTTACACTGACAAGGCTGCAATGGCACAAGGCTGCAATGACACTGACGAGGCTGCAATGACAAGGCTGCAATGACACTGACAAGGCTGCAATGACACTGACAGGGCTGCAATGACACTGATAAGGATGCAATGACAAGGTTACACTGACAAGGCTGCAATGACACTGACAATGCTGCAGATGGACACTGATAAGGCTGCATTGATGGGCATTTAAATGTAAGTTTTTTTCCTTAAACTTCCCTCCTAAAAGTATTTTTCCTTAAAATTCCCTCCTAAACTTGGGGTGCGTGTTATACGCTGGCGCGTGTTATACACCGATAAATACGGCAATTTTATTGCTATCACAAGGGATGAACAACAACCCTTGTGACAGTATGGGCCGTGACAGGTCCTCTTTATGGAGCGATTTGGGACCCCAAATCTCTCCTCTGGCCTCCAATGCAGTTGATCAGACACAGATCAGTCTGATCGGCTGCTTTCCCGGCTGCTAATGGCCAGGTACACAGTGAGGCGGAATGGGAAGTGACATGATCTTCAAAGTATTAGTTAATATCCCATTATTTTCAACAAGCTGCTTTGACGCAACGCGTGACATGAAGTCCGTTGATATGCATGTGTGTTAAAGTGGTTGTAAACCCTTACAACACACTTTGACCTACATGTAAGCCTAGATTAAGGCTTACCTGTAGGTCCAAGAAATATCTCCTAAACCTACACGGTTTAGGAGATATTTGCCCGAAGACAGGCACCGCTGTCTACAGCGCATGCGCCGTAGACAGCGGCGCGCAGGCGCACTTCAACAACGAAGATGGCCTAACGTGTCGGCTCCCGTGCGCATACGCGGGAGTGACATCATCGCGGCTTCGCTGAATGACAGCGGCGGAGCTGCGAGACCCCACCGAGAAGATGGATGCGCTGGACTACAGGCTTTGCTGGCTCCTGTGTCAGGTAAGTGACACATAATGGACTACTATGCGATGCGATGCGATGCATAGTAGTCCATTATGCTTTACCTTTGCAGGGAATGAAAAGAGGAAGTAAACTCATCAGGGTTTACTTCCTCTTTAATGCATCACCAAAGTGTAAATGAGCCCTGGATCGAATAAACTAAAAACACACACCACAAATAAATGTAACAAAAGATTGATTTGTATTAAATTATGCCTAATCAACTCAATCAGTAATTTCCTGCAAATTCGATTTTTGCCGCAGTCCCGCGGTCCATCCCCCGTCATTCTATATGCAGACATTTCCCGCCGAGCCCATATAAGTCCATATTTTGGTCTGATCTCCAGATGTGAAATACAGACGCCGTGCGTGGATGAAGAATGTCAACATGCGAAAAAAAAACTTCTGTGTGGGAAGAATGAGTCACCCCCCCCCCCCCGTCAGGATGCAAAGTAAAAATCCCCAAAAAGGTAATCAGTCAATATTTATGGCTGTTTGGATTTTACCGCTGTGACATAGTCTAAAACCCCCAATGATGTAATGGCTAACGCAACTGACCATCCGCCACCGCAAGTCTGCCCAACCATTTGCCAGCTGCTCCATAAACCTGACAGGATCTACAGGAGAACTGCGGGGCCATGCTTGGACTTGTAGTTCCACATCATCAGTAGATACAAAAAGGCGCTTAACCCTTTCACTGCCAGAGCTGTGTTTTTTTTTTTTTTGTTTTTTGCGTACCTTCACTTTTTCCACATTTTGTTGTTACTGCCTTATTCCAAAATGGATTAAACTCATTTTTTTCCCCAAAATTCTACAAACAATTCCCCATAATGACAACATGATAGATGTTTGTTTGAAATCTTTGAAAATTTATTCAAAAATAAGAAAATTAAAAAATCCCATGTACATAATAAATATTCACAGCCTTTGCCATGACACTCAGAATTGAGCTCAGGTGCCTCCTGTTTCCACTGATCTTCCTTGAGATGTTTCTACAACTTGATTGGAGTCACCTGTGGTCATTTCAGTTGATTGGACATGATTTGGAAAGGCACACCCCTGTCTATAGAAGGTCCCACAGGTAACAGTGCATGTCAGAGCACAAACCAAGCCATGAAGTCCAAGGAATTGTCTGTAGACCTCCGAGACCAGGATTGTATGGAGGCACAGATCTGGGGAAGGGTGCAGAAAAATATCTGCAGCACTGAAGGTCCCAATGAGCACAGTGGCCTCCATCATCTGTAAACAGAAGAAGTTTGGAACCACCAGGACTCTTCCTAGAGCGGGTCGCCCCGGTCAAACTGAGCAATCGGGGAGAAGGGCCTTAGCCAGGGAGGTGACCAAGAACCCGATGGTCACTCTGACAGAGCTCCAGCATTTCTCTGTGTCTAGAAGAACAACCATCTCTGCAGCCAGGGCGGTCTTTAATATAGATTGGACCCTGGGCATAAATTTTCTTGGGGCCCCCCCATGCAATTTCACTCTCCACCTACTCTGAGACATACAATAAATAGCAGCTAGACTTAAAATGAGTTTTCTGTATCAGATCAGGCAGCAATTGAGATTGGTTTCCAGCAGTTACAGCATATCATTACTGCTTACTGACTAGTTGCTAGAGGTTACAGCACATCACCCCCTTGCAGCAGGGGAGCATGATATACATAGGAATGCCGCCTTTTTTTGCATATCAATGCCGCCGGCCGCAGCTATTTACTTAGTATTGTCGCTGCTAGTTACATACAAATTCTGGTTATTTACATGTAAACACAGGATCTGCAGGTGAGTCATCTGCACACAACAATAAGGCAGAGCTGGGCAGCATTAGTACCAGCACTTCGCACTGAGATATTGGGACACAGCACAGGAATAAAACTTCAAGGAACAAGGGAATTTAAACCCGGATAGTTGGCAAGTATGAGGCAGCTGTTTTGGGCCCCACAACAATGACAGGGCTCAGGGCAGCTGCCCCTTTTCCCCTGCCTTAAAGACGGCCCTGTCTGCAGCAATCAGGCTGCACGGTAGAGTGGCCACCAATCAGGCCTGTACGGTAGAGTGGCCAGACGGAAGCCACTCCCACATGACAGCCCACCTGGAGTTTGCCAAAAGACACCTGAAGGACTCTCGGATTGTGAGAAACAAAATTCTCTGGTCTGATGAAACAAAGATTGAACTCTTTGGCCTAAATGGCAAATGTCATGTCTGGAGGAAACCAGGCACCGCTCATCATCTGGCCAATACCATCCCTACAGTGAGGCACGGTGGTGGCAGCATCATGCTGTGGGGATCTTTTTCAGCAGCAAGAACTAGGAGACTAGTCAGGATGGAAGGAAAGACAAATGCAGCAATGTACAGAGGCATCCTTGATGAAAATCTGCTCCAGAGCACTCTGGACCTCAGACTGGGGAAAGGGTTCATCTTCCAACAGGACAACGCTAAACACACAGCCAAGATAACAAAGGAGTGGCTACAGGACAACTCTGTGAGGCCCAGCCAGAGCCCAGACTTGAACCCGATTGAACATCTCCGGAGAGATCTGAAAATAGCTGTGCACCGACACTCCTCATCCAACCTGATGGAGCTTGAGTGGTCCTGCAAAGAAGAATGGGAGAAACTGCCCAAAAATAGGAGTGCCGAGCTTGTAGCATCATACTCAACAAGACTGGAGGCTGTAATTGGTGCCAAAGGAGCTGCAACAAAGTATCGAGCAAAGGCTGCGGATACTTATGTAGGTGGGATTTATTAAATTTTTTTCTTTTTTTTTTTATATATTTGCAAAGATCTCACTTCTTTCACGTTATCATTATGGCGTATTGTTTGTAGAATTTTGTGCAAAATAATGAATTTAATCCATTTTGGAATAAGGCTGTAACACAACAAAATGTGGAAAACAGATGCACTGTAAATTCTTACTTTCTCTATACTTTTCAGGAGAGACCGTTCGAATTTTGATCCATGCATGGGCAGGCTGGTTGTACACTAGCCGATCTATCAAAGAAAAAAAAAAATATGGCCAATGTTAAAATAGCTAATTTACTGCCTGTGATCTCTATTCATATTAGCTTCCTACAATGGTCCTGTTGGAATGAATAGAACTTTACCTTATAAGATTAATCCGGGGCAGAGAAGTGAGAATCATTGGACAATTCACAGTTTAATTAATCTTGATTACAGACAACAATGCAGAGCACAACCCGTTGAAGTCTTTCTAGTTTAATGACACCATTAATGGAGGGAGGGTGCGCGGATCCTCCGCCCTGGAACGGTGTGGGAACCCGAAGGCGATGGCTGTGGATGAGATTGCTGAGGTTGCTCCTGGGAATCAGCCACATAAAACATCTGACCTTTTTTTTTTTTTTAAATTGTCCTTATGAAGCCGAATCACGGCCGGCGTTAAAGTTAATTGACGGTCTTAATAATCACTTACCTGCAGAAAGCTGTTGCTGATTTACTAACAGGTCAGATGTAAAGATTAACCGGCTGAGAAGTTTAAGTGATTATTTTTTTCACTTTGGGGGGGTGAGAAGCCCTCCCGGGAAACCCAACGAAGCGATTTAATAAATGTCCGGGCGCGCTATGGGGGCTTTTTTGCTGTAAGGGCGTGTGATTATTGTGCGTTATTGTGTGCTGACACGCATTACCGCAATGCTGTGCTATTCATTTTAAATGGCATCCTGCAACGCACTAATGCCCTGTACACACGGTCGTACTTTCCTATGGAAAATGTGCGATCGGATCTTGTTGTCGAAAAATCCGATCGTGTGTGGGCTCCATCTGACTTTCTCCGTTGGAATTTCCGACACACAAAGTTTGAGAGCTGGATCTAAAAATTTTCCGACAGCAAAATCCGATCGTTTAAATTCCACTCGTGTAGAGACAATTCCGACGGACAAAGTGCCACGCATATGTTCAGAATAAATTACGAGACGAAAGCTATTAGCTACTGGCCCGTTTATAGTCCCGTCGTACGTGTTCTACGTCACCGCGTTCTGAACGATCGGATTTTCCGACAACTTTGTGCGACCTTGTGTAGGCAAGACAAGTTTGGGCCAAAATCAGTCGGAAAAAAAATCGACGGATTTTGTGGTCAGAATGTCCGACTGTGTGTACGGGGCATAAGGCAATGTGCCTGGATTGTGGCACACCACAGCGCACAGTGCAATAAAAGGGTCACGTTCAATTGGCATTGGCCACCCATTCCGTTTAATAGGCTGACTAATGGAATACAACTGACTTGCAACGTAATTTGTATCCCTGAATGTGTGTTAATGCACCGCAAAGAACTAAATGGGCACTAAAAACTGATTTTTTTTTTTTTTTTTTTTTTAGTTTTGCATAGGTAGACCAGTGGTCTCCAAACTGTGGCCCCTGGGCTGGATGTGGCCCTTTGCTTGCCTTTATCTGGCCCTTCGGGCACTATTCCTACAAATAACATTATTAACACCAACAGTGGGATCCTATCCCTCCCACTGGCACCAATCAGGGGGCACTATTACTCCCACTGACACCAATGATGGGGCACTATCCCTTCCCATTGACACCAATCAGGGGGCACTATTCGTTTCACTGACACTAATAATGGGGCACTATTCTTTTCATTGGCACCAATGACGGGGCACTATCCTTTCACTGACACCAATGACATGGCACTATTACCAATGACGGATACCAATAATGGAGCACTATTTCTACCACTGACACCAATAATGGGGGACAATTCCTTTCACTGACACCAATGATGGGGTACTATTTCTCTCTCTATTTCTCTCATAATGGGGCACTATTCATTTCACTGACACCAATGAAGGGGCACTATTCTTTTCATTGGCACCAATGGTGGAGCACTATTTCTCTCACTGACACCAATGACAAGGCACTATCCTTTCACTGACACCAATGATGGGGCACTATCCTTTTCACTGACACCAATAATGGGGCACTATTCTTTTTACTGGCACCAATGATGGGGTACTATTTCTCTCACTGACACCAATGACGGGACACTATCCTTTCACTGACACCTATGATGGGGCACTATTCCTTTCACTGACACCAATGATCGGGCACTATTCTTTTTACTGCCACCAATGATGGGTTACTATTTCTCTCTATATTTCTCTCATGATGGGGCACTATTCATTTCACTGACACCAATGATGGGGCACTATTGTTTTCATTGGCACCAATGGTGGGGGACTATCCTTTCACTGACACCAATGATTGGGCACTATTCCTTTCACTGACACCAATAATGGGGCACTATTCTTTTTACTGACACCAATAATGGGGCACTATTCTTTTTACTGGCACCAATGATGGGGTACTATTTCTCTCACTGACACCAATGACAGGCACTATCCTTTCACTGACACCTATGATGGGCCATAATTCCTTCCAATGACACCAATAATGGTGCACTATTACTGCCACTAACACCTGGGGTGGAGGAACTTGACTGTCCTGCACAGAGTCCTGGCCTAAACCTGATAGAACACCTTTGGGATGAATTAGAGAGGAGACTGCGAGCCAGGCCTTCTCGTCCAACATCAGCGCCTGACCTCACAAAAGCTCTTCTGGAAGAATGGTCAAACATTCCCATAGACACCCTCCTAAACCTTGTGGACGGTCTTCCCAGAAGAGTTGAAGCTGTTATAGAAGAAAAGGGTGGGCCAACCCAATATTGAACCCTACGGATTAAGGCCCTGTACACACTATTAGATTTTCTGCTGATTTTTTTCTTCAGATTTACCAAAACCATGTAGTGCAAGGGCCTGCCTGCATACTAATTGAAACTCTAAAGCCCCGTACATGCAATCGGAAATTCTGCCAGCAAAAGTCAGAAATTCGGACCGCGTGTACGCTCCATCTGACTTTTGCTGGCGGAATTCCAGCCAGCAAAAGATTGAGAGCAGGTTCTCTATTTTTTGGTCGGAAAAAGTTCAGATCATCTGTAGCAATACGCGCAAAATTCCTACGCATGCTCGGGAACAATCCGACGCATGCTCGGAAACATTGAACTTAATTTTCTCGGCTCGTCATAGTGTTGTACGTCACCGCGTTCTTGGCGGTTGAAAGTTCAGAGAACTTTTGTGTGACCCGTGTGTATGCAAGCCAAGCTTGAGCGGAATTCCGTCTGAAAAACCATCCAAGTTTTTTCCGACGCTCGTGTGTACGCGGCATTAAGATTTGACCTCATATCATATGGTTTTGGTAACTCTGAAGGAAGAAAATCTACAGAAAATGATATAGTGTGCATCCAGCTTAAAGCCTCGTACACACGATCGGATCAGACAAAGCGCCAGACTTTTCTCCGAAGGGCGCGTGCCACGAACTTTTCTTGCATACAAACGGTACACGATTTGGTCGGCCAACAAACACGAACGTAGTGAAGAACTTCTTGGAATTTAAGCTCTTGAGCGCCACCCTTTGGGCGCCTTCTGCTAATGTCATGCTTGGTGAGCAATGATTCTGAGCATGCGTGTTTGTACTTTGGACTTTCGTCTGAAGGACTTGTGTACAGACGATAGGAAAATCTGACAACAGGCCGTTTCCAGCCGAAAATTTACTAGCCTGCCATCCAACATTTGTTGGTGGAAAGTTGGACAGCAGTTGTCTGATGGAGCGTACTAACGGTCGGATTTTAGGCCAACAGTTTGTCATCACACAATTCCCTGCTGAAAATCCCATTGTGTCTACGGGGCTTAAAGCGGGAGTCCGCCGGGAGTCCGCCGGGAGTCCGCCGGGAGTCCGCGTTTTTTTTTTTTTTTTTAAAAGCCAGCAGCTACAAATACTGCAGCTGCTGACTTTTAAAATAGTGACACTTACCTGTCCAGTGCGCCCGCGATGTCGGCACCCGAAGCCGATCTCTAGATCGTCTGTAAGGTGCTGCTGCCACCATCTTGGGTATGGGAATCAGGAAGTGGAGCCTTTCGGCTTCATTTCCCGGTTCCCTACTGCGCATGCGCGAATCGCGCTGCGCAATAAGGACAGTCCCCGCTGCCTCTGGGATCTGTGTGTTTCCCAGCAGGCAGCGGGGCACTTGCGGAAAGGGGCGGGCACTTGCGGAAAGGGGCGTAATCTACGCCCCTTTCCGCAGAGAGCTATCCCAGAAGTGGGTGCAGAATACCTGTACTGTACAGGTATCTGCACCCCCCTCCCCCCTGAAAGGTGCCAATTGTGGCGCCGGAGGGGGGGAGGGTTCCGATGAGCGGAGGTCCACTTTAGGGTGGACCTCCGCTTTAAGACTGGGGTGCCATTAAAGTTCATGTGTGTGTAAAGGAAGGTGTCCCAATACTTTTGGTAATATAGTGTATGTATTGAAATGAATGGTCTGGTGACAAGGGTCACTTAAAGTGATTACAAATGGCATCCTACTGCACCCTTGATGGCCCTTCCCATCGAACGAATGAATGTGGAAGTGGCAGTCTGTTTCAAAGTCATTAATCAGCCAAGGTCAGCCATTGTTTGAACATTCCTGTCCTTATCTGTTGCCAGTTCAGCCGTGAGTCACCTGCCGGAGAGAAGGACGCTCACCGATGTGTGCCGTATATGGGAGGGGCTCCACAGGTATAGAGCACAGCACACTATGACATACCCGGCACAGAGACACGGCAACCTTTCCTTTTGGATTTATCCTCTATGAGCCAATTACAATCCATGTGATTGTGCAGACACACTTTAACCACTTCAATCCCGGGCACTTTTACCCCCTTCCTGCCCAGGCCAGTTTTCAGCACTCTCACTTTTTAAATGACAATTGCGCAGTCATGCTACACTGTACCCAGATTTAATTTTTATCATTTTGTTCCCACAAATAGAATTTTCTTTTGGTGGAAATACCACCAAATCACCTCAGCGTTTTTTATTTTTTGCTAAATGAATAAAAAAAGACCGAAAATTTTGAAGAAGAAAAAATTTTGTAAATACGTTTTCTCCTTTACTAAGCATCGATAAGGCGGCACCAATGGGGTGGCACCAATAGGATGGCACAGATTAGGCGGCACTCATGGGCACTGACGATGGGTACTGATAGGCAGCACTGATGAGCACCGATAAGGCGGCACCGATGAGGTGGCACCAATGGGATGGCACAGATGAGGTGGCACTCATGGACACTGACGATGGGTACTGATAGGCAGCACTGATGAGCACCGATAAGGCGGCACCGATGAGGTGGCACCAATGGGATGGCACAGATGAGGTGGCACTCATGGGCACTGACGATGGGCACTGATAGGCGGCACTGATGGGCACTGATAGGCAGCACTAATAGGTGGTGTTACATCACATTCGGCTACCCATCACATTTTGCTAGCCGCTGGAGTGCGCATGCGCGCCACCGCCATATGCGTTCCAACACTGTTGTAAGACCACTTTGCCACAGGTGCCCCTCGCGGGCTCGCTTCGCTCTCCACGCTTCGGGCACGGCCTCGCTTCGCTCTGCATAATTATAATCTGGCTCTATGTCCACTTGGATGGTGGGGCTTGACCCTGGACTCAGGGCTGTGGCCACAAAATTCTGAGCAAGTGCAGATCGCCACAGTGTTGGAATGCATATGGCGGCGTCGCGCATGCGCAGTCCAGTGGGTAGCCAAATGTGATGGGTCGTCATATGTGACGAAACACTGGCACTGATATGCAGCACTGATCGGCATTGATAGGCGGCACTGAGGGGCTCTCATAGGTGGCACTGATGGACACTGATAGGCGACACTTTTTTATTGGATATGTTTTATAGCAGAAAGTAAAAAATATTGTTTTTTTTTTTAAATGTTTAGCCTTTTTTCTTTTATAGCGCAAAAAATAAAAAACGCAGAGGTGATCAAACACCAAAAGAAAGCTCTGTTGGTGGGGAAAAAAATATTTAAATGTTATTTGTGTACAGCGTCGCATGACCGCGCAATTGATAGTTAAAGTAAAGCAGTGCGTATGGCAAAAAATTGTCTGGTCATGAAGGGGGGGGGGGGTAAAACTTCCGGAGGGCAAGTGGTTATTGAAAAAAAATAGAATTGATAAAAAATCTGTGAAAAATTCAGCAGTAGCGGTAGGCGCGTTCTGAGTGCCTATGATGTGGGGGCAGGCACTGAGATCTTGTCGTTGGATTATCTGGAAAACAGGGGAAGGTGCTTAAACTTGTCGGCATCCACTTAAGCCTCGTACACACGATCGGATTTTTCAACGGGAAATGTATGATGACAGGCTGTTAGCGGAAAATCCGACTGTGTGTACGCTCCATCGGACAATTGTTGTCGGATTTTCCAAATGTTGGATGGCAGGTTTGAAAATTTTCCGCAGACAAATGTCTGTTGTCGGATTTTCTGAGTGTGTGTACACAAGTCCGTCGGACAAAAGTCCAAAGTTGCAAACACGTGTGCTCGGAAGCAAGGACGAGCCGGGAGCGGTCGGTTCGTAATGGAGAATTAACACGTGACGCGGCAAATTATGAAATCTCGAAATGCTGCGCATAATTCTCTTCTTCTTTAATGGGATAATAATGAAGCTGCTTTGCTGGTGATACTGATGGAGTTATTACAAACACATTTTCAAAGGCTTTTTTTTTCTAGTGATATCAAGAATAATATTATTATGCTTTTTTTTTTTGGTGTAAGTTACCGCAACACCATTATCCTGTAGTTTTTAAGATCAAAGATACAATTATGTTGGTGTCCCTTGTTAATTTACATTGTATTTTTTTTAAATGTAACTGCCAACTACCAAACTGTCATTTGAAGTAACATATTATTATTCTACACAATATTTTTTATTGTGCATTAAAAAAAGAAAACAAAAAAAAATTAGACATGCTATCTGCCAATAGAACTTAACCAAAAAGTGCATTCTATGCATCCAAAAATATAGAAAATATAACAAATCAAATCATTATTATTCAACCAAAAAATAAAATAAAAGCCTCATGCATGTGTCCTTTGCTTCTTAATATAGGGGGGTCAACGATGCCAGGAGTTGGTGAAAGCAGGGGTCCGTCATCCGGAGATAATTCCGAAAATCATCCGGATTAATCTCCTGGAGCTCCCGCAGCAAAGGCATATGACATCATTGGTCACGATTAATAAAGCCAACCAATTTTTGATCCAAGAAATCCTCCTCCTCCTGTTCCTGGACTGGACTTGGGTCAAAGCAATAACTCCAAGGCCAATAATAAATATCATGTTATCTCCTCCGATTCCGCAACATGGCTGGTTGAGGAACAGCTGTTCAGAAACAAACTGAAAAGCGCCAAATTAAAACTTCTACTAACACGAAAAATTAGCAGAAAGAGCCCAAAGGGTGTCGCGAAAGAACTGAAAAACCACGTAGTACGTCACCACGTTCTTGTTTGTTGGCCGAAATTTTCATGCCGTTTCTATGCAAGGCAAAATCCAGGCACTTGCCTTCGGAAAAAATTCAGAGGTTTTGTCTGCGTCAAAATATATTGAATATGATATGACTATAATGACTATAAAAATACTTAATATAATGAGTATAAAAAAATATATCAAATATAAATATATATAGTTATAAAAATAAAATATATATAAAAATATATTATAATATATATAAATATAAAAATACAAAAAGTAAAACAAAAATATTATATTCAGTAATTTTGTTTTACTTTTTGTATTTTTATATTTATAGTCATATTATATTCAATATATTTATATATATATATTTTTATAACTATATATATATTTATATTTTATATATTTTTTTTATATTTATACTGATTATATTCAGTGAGTATAAATATAAAAAAATATATAAAATATATATATATATATATATATATATATATATATATATAATATGACTATATAATATATAAATAAAAAACACAAAAAGTAAAATAAAAATACTGAATATAAATGTAGAAATATTAAAAAAATTAAAAAATTACATACAAATATATACATAAACATAACATAACATGACTATATGTATATTGAATAAACAATATTGAATATAAAATCGCTATAATGGAATATAATTAATGCATTTTATGTAATGTACAATGTAATGCAAGTTTTTACAAAAACGCACAAAGGACACAGTGGACAGGATTCTCCTAAGCTCATGTTCACACTTCGCGATTTGGAATTTGCGGGCAGAATCATCGCCATTGCGCCCACAATTCCAAATTGCGTGGCATTCGCAGCACAATGTGCGTCTGTGAGCCATTATCTTTCAGTGGCACCCCAAATGCGACACAATTCTGCCGTGCCGTCGTACCCGACAAAATTGCACGGCAGACCCGCACCTTTTAAAAAAACGCATTAAAGCGTGTCGACAGAAAAGGAGCTTCTTTTGGGGGCAACAAACACACATAGGGCTGCTCGATGCGACCCAGTGTCGTCAAAAGTGATTGGCGGGAAGCCTCGTTCCTGCTGTACGATAATATGAAATGGCGCACTACCCCCCTAACGCAGAGCACTGATGTGAAGTGTAGTGGTGCCACTGTAGCGCACGTAAAAATGCGGCGGTGAGTTGGGGCCCCTAGAACGCCTGTAGTTGCGCTTTTCTTTCTCGCACACTCATCGTCGTTTCTCTGCTGGGAAAGGGAACTCAAAGGGTGTGGAGGATCTCTTGGCTTCGAGCCAACGACTTTTTTTTTTTTTTTTCTGGTGAACGCCCAGAATATTGAGAATGAAATTTTCTGGGCGTATTTTTGAAGTTTCCAGCGCAGATCGGATTTCATCCGGGAGCCCGGCGAAGCGTGGGAGGAACTTTTATTTACAGAAGGGAAACAAATTCCAGAGCTGGGACATGTCCTTACATGTGCAGGGCCCTGTGTCCCCCGTACAGGCAGCCTCAAAGGGCCCCATTGTTTTGCCCGCTGCTTCTGCAGACGCATCGGGGGGGGGGGGGGGGGGGAGGGGGGGGGGGAGGGGGGGGAGACGTTTGCGAAAAACGGCGTCAACGTTACACGGGCATCGCAACGGAAGGATGGCGTCATTGCGCTTCTTGTATATATGGCTCGACTGCATGACACACCAATAAACGATGCATTAAAAAATATCCATATGCCATTGATCATTACCGGGGGGGAATGCTAGCTGCCTGGCTGTCTCTGGCTTTAATGTCAACCGTTTGGCTCCATTCACGTTTTGCAATTTGGAATCGCAGGCAGAATGGGTATATATAGATATATATATATATATATATATATAGATATATATATATATATCTATATATATATATATATATATATATATATATGTATAAATATAAAAAATTTATAAATATAAAAAATATGTAAAAAAATATATTAATATAATGAGTATAAATATAAAAATATTTAATATATTATAAATATAAATACAAAAAGTAAAAAAAAAAAAATGTATAAATCAAAAATATGTAAAAAAAATTATATTGAATATAATATGACTATTAATACAAAAAGTTAAATAAAAATGCTGAATATAATGAGTATATAGTAAATATTTAATATATTATAAAAATAAATACAAAAAAGTAAAATAAAAATGCTGAATATAATGAGTATAAATCATAAAATATGTAAAAAAAAAACATTGAGACAAAGACACACTATAGAGGGATATGCTTTGTTTCATATTTTATGTCTGAGGTTTACAACTGCTTGGCTCCATTCACGTTTTGCAATTTGGAATCGCAGGCAGAATGGGTATATATATATATATATATATATATATGAGTATAAATATAAAAAATATGTACAAAAAAAAAATTAATATAATGAGTATAAATATAAAAATATATATACAAAAAATGTAATATATCATAAATATAAATACAAAAAGTAAAAAAAAAAGTATAAATCAAAAATATGTAAAAAAATATATTGAATATAATATGACTATAAATACAAAAAGTTAAGTAAAAATGCTGAATATAATGAGTATAAATCATAAAATATGCTTGGCTCCATTCACATTTTGCAATTTGGAATCGCAGGCAGAATGAGTATATATATATATATATATATATATATATATATATATATATATATATATATATATATATATATATATACATATATATATATATATATATATATATATATATATATATATATATATGTGTGTATGTGTATATGTGTATAAATATAAAAAATATGTACAAAAATATATTAATATAATGAGTTTTAATATATATATATATATATATATATATATATATATATATATATATATATATATATATATAATTATTATATCATAAATATAAATACAAAAAGTAAAAAAAAAAAGTATAAATCAAAAATATGGAAAAAAATATATTGAATATAATATGACCATAAATAAAAAAAGTTAAATAAAGATGCTGAATATAATGAGCATAAATCAAAACATGTAAAAAAAAATTGAATATAATAGGACTATAAATACAAAAAGTTAAATAAAAATGCTGAATATAATATACAGTAAGTATACAGTAAGTATAAAATATATATAAAAAAATTGCATATAATATAAAAAGTAAAAAAAAAATGCTGAAAATAATGAGTATAAATTTAAAAATATATTTTAAAAAAATTGAATACAATGTGACCACAAATACAACATACAAAAAGTTAAAAAAAAATATATATATATATATAATGGGTATAAAATTAAAAATATATAAAACATTTTTGAATATAATAGGACTATAAATACAAAAAGTACAATTAAAAATACTGAATATAATGAGTATAAATATAAAAATATATAAAAAAAAATATTGGATATAATATGACTATAAATATAAAAATACAAAAAGTAAAATAAAAATGCTGAATTTAATGAGTATAAATCTAAAAATATATAAAAAAAATGAATATATTATGACTAATATAAATATAGAAATATAAAACAAAATAAAAAATATTGAACAAAAAATGACTATAAATATATACAATAATCAATATTGAATATAAAATCGGTATAACGGAATATAATTTAATGCATTCTCTATTGACTATAACATAATGTGAGTTTTTACAAAAATGTACAAAAAAGGACAAAGCGGACAGAATTTTCCTCAGGTCACAGTCACACTTTGCGATTTGGAATCATTACCGGGGGAAAATGCTAGCTGCCTGGCTGTCTCTGGCTTTTTACAACTAGACCTGCGCTGTGTTTAAAGCCCAACTCCGACCAACACTTTTGATTTAAATCTGTCCGTTACTTTCATTATTTTAAATATATTGATGATAATTATATAGCCATTTATACCTGTGTATATGATATACTATAATCAAATCTAATTGCAGGTATAAGTGACTATACATTTATGCCTGTAGCAATTAGATCTGATTATAGCAATGAGAACCATAAAAATGGCTTCTTACTGGTTGCTGTGGGTTGTTGCACTTTGTATATTCCCCAAATGAAATAAAGCAGTGTGTGTGTACACTATAATTATTGTATATATTATAACATAGTATATACAGTATAATATGATTATCTTATATAATACTGCATATATTTTATGTAATAAGTCATTAAAGCGGAACTTCAGTAATTTTTTCATCTTTCCATATATTAAATTTTCTGCCCTTGTTGTTTTAAAGCAGAGGTCCACCTTAAAAAAAAAAAAAGATAGTCCCAAAAATGTGTCAAAATTGTCCGATGTGTCCGCCATAATGTCGCAGTCACGATAAAAATCACTGATCGCCGCCATTACTTGTAAAAAATAAAAATTATTAATAAAAATGCTATAAAACTATCCTCTATTTTGTAGACGCTATAACTTTTGTGCAAACCAATCAATAAACGCTTATTGTGATTTTTTTTACCAAAAATATGTAGAAGAATACGCAAAGATGTTTTTTTAATATATTTTTTGGGGATATTTATTATAGCAAAAAGTAAAAAATAATGCGTTTTTTTCAAAATTGTTGCTCTTTTTTTGTTTATAGTGCAAAAAAAACCCAAAAAGCGCAGAGGAGATCAAATACCAAAAGAACGCTCTGTTTGTGAGGAAAAGAAGGACGTCAATTTTGTTTGGGAGCCACGTCGCACGACCGTGCAATTGTCAGTTAAAGCGACGCAGTGCCGAATCGCAAAAAGTGCTTTGGCCAGCCAAATCCTCCGGGGCTGAAGTGGTTAAAATATTTTAAAAAACATTTGACAAAAACATTTTTTTTTTGCTTACCGGAAATGGCTGTTGCTAGGCAGATCGCCCTGATCTGCCACTTCTTACTCCGCGGTTCTTGTCCTCCCTCGCGTTGTCTCCTGGGAGGTGGGGCGCGGTGACTTCTGGGACGTGTGTGTGTCCCAATAGACAGGCGTCCATTCACAAAACGTAGCGCGACTTGCGCATGCGCAGTAGGAAACGGGCAGTGAAGCCGCAAGGCTCCGCTGCCTGTTTCCCTTCGTTAGGATGGTGGTGCCGGCACCCGATCCGGTGGATGGAATGGCTTCGGGGGGCCGACATCGTGGGATTGCTGGACAGGGGGGATTTCAGCATGGGGGCAGATTTGTACTGGGAGGAGGGGGGGGTTCTCCATCACTGCTCTAGCGAGTCCCAGGAGTTCACACACATGAACGTTAATGGCATCCCAAAAATTATATTTATACATTTTTTATATTTATACATATATATTTTTTTATATATATATATACCCATTCTGCCTGCGATTCCAAATTGCAAAACGTGAATGGAGCCAAGAGGTTGACATGAAATATGAAACAAAGCATATCCCTCTATAGTGTGTGTGTGTGTGTGTGTGTGTGTGTGTGTGTGTGTGTGTGTGTGTGTGTGTGTGTGTGTGTGTGTGTGTGTGTGTTCAGGTGCACACCAGGCAGTTAGCATCATTCCAAAGGAGATCCGCAATGGTGCCCCCCTATGCCAGGTTCTCTCTCACTTTGAGTAGACAACCTTCTACCCAAGAAACACAAGGCTTATCTAGCATTGATCGGCATTTGATCAGAATGAAGGAAACTGTCCCAGAGATATTGCTGCAATGTATCAGTAACTATCATGTAGCCACTTTGCTCCGGTTTGGGTCTGCTTGTGTTGGCATGTGTCTCTGGGAGTGTCCCGGGAACAATAGCATGCAGGACATTCCTCGTGTACCTGATCTGCCGCTGCCTGCTGCTCCCGATAAATACACCTAGACACAAAACAACTGTGGCTGCATGTCTGATCTTGAACAGATCATTATTAGAAGCAAGCATCAGCCAAACGGGTAAATTTAGCATGAAAACACGCACAGTCTACACCTTCCCCTTGTTCAGGCACGGCGGGCTGTTTTTTTTTTTTTTTTTTTTGGGTTCCTTGATCTCTGATTTTATTTCTGCTGTGTGTCCTACCCCAGAGCAATAGTAACAAGACCTGGGCTGCACGATACGCAGGCATGGCCTAAAGGCTCACATGGAAGCTGCAAAGAAAGAAAACGTTGCAGGTGAGCTTGTACCTGCCAAGTCTTCTAAAGATGGAAATTCCCTTTTAGAAAAAAAAATCCAGACAATTCAGACAGACCATATAATGAACAGGGGCAACATCAGAGGTCAAAAGAATGAGCAGATCCTGAAAAATAGGCAGTTGAGGTTGTATGCAAATGTGGACTTCAGTTGAAAGATGAACTTTGGTTGGCGTTAGGGTGAGGATTGGTGTTAGGGTAAGATATAACAGAAGGGAGAATGAGGGCTATTGTTAGGGTAAAGGCTAGTGTTAGAGTTAACAAAAGGAATACAGCAGCCATTCTCAACCAGAGTTCCATGGAAGCCTATGGTTCCTCCAGGGTTGGCTAGGGGTTCCTTGAGCTGTGGCTAATTGACCTCCCATCTGATAGTGCCCACATAGGTCCAGATCCAACGCCACTTGGCAGAGGCCAACAGCATGACTGCTAGGGTGTCATTCTGGCAGCTTCAAGAAGAGTTGAAGCTGTTATAGCTGCAAAGGGTGGGCGAGCTCAATATTGAACCCTACGGACTAAGACTGGGATGCCACTAAAGTTCATGTGCTTGTAAAGGCAGGTGTCCCAATACTTTTGGTAATATATTGGCTGTGGGAGCCAGGACACACACAAACATTGCTTGCTATCACTCAGATATCCCAAGTAATTAGACCCCGATTGGTTTCTTACCCCTGGTGTTAATCTGCTGCAGAACCTGTGTTTCTGGTCTTTTTTTAACCATCTATGGCCACCTCTAGCACACGGTTGTCTAGTGTAGCGGTACATCTAGGTATACCGGCAGTCTCTGGTCCCTTTGCTTTTAGAAACACGGAAGGCTGTGTATGCCGCGAACGACCAGCATCCCCTGAGGAAGCCCGTTTAAGGGGCGAAACATGTTGGGAAGTCCATCATTCATTGCTGTGTTGTTCGAGCTGTAAAATAATTAGCGTTAGTCATATTCTGTACCTTACGTTTTCTTCATTTGTTCTTTAGAATAAATGTATTTTTACTCTATCTCTCAAACAAAGGAATATTTTTGATATTTTTTCGAATTGATTCCGCACCTATAATGTCCCGTTTCCATGCTTTTCTACCTTATTTTTGGGATCTGGTGCTTAAAACAAGTTGGAATGCTCATGGTCATAACACTTTGTACTTTTGGTAATATATACACACACACACACACACGGCATGTGTGTTTCAGCTTTCAGGTGCACAACCTAATGCAACACCTATGCCTACAGGGTCTCTTTAAAAACAAGAACAAATATTTGTACATGTATTCCTAAACGCAGAAACTTTTATGTAGAAAAGCCCCGATGGTCCCGGAATCCTCACCAGGTACAAGTATATAGATAAGGATCTTTTTTTCACTTTCCTAATTTGCACATATGCTACAGGTCACAGAGTATGGAAGTCAGAGAGTCAGCAATAATGCCAGGCAGCTAGCATCATTCGAAAGGAGATCTGCAATGGTGACCCCTATGCCAGGTTTACTTTAAGTAGACAAACTTCTACCCAAGAAACGCAAAGGTTATCTAGCAGTGATCGGTATTTGATCAAAATGAAGTTAAGTGTCCCAGAGATATCCAGGGTTGGCTAGGGGTTCCTTGAGCTGTGGCTAACTGACCTTCCATCTGATAGTGCCCGCATAGGTCCAGATCCAACGCCACTTAGCAGAGCCAACAGCATGACTGCTAGGGTAGCATTCTGGCTACCCCGGTAAGGGTGCCATTCTTCTCATCTACCATCAGCGATGTAAAGGGCATTTTTGACCCCTGATTGACTAACCTTACCAGGTATTCCCTGAGACCTGAAAATTTATTTGGGGGTTCCTCTGGAGTAAAAACATTAAGAAAGGCTGGATTTAGGTGATGGCTATTAGGGTGAAGGCTGGTGTTAGCAAAACAGAAAGATTAGAGCAGCCATTCTTAACCAAGGTTCTGAGGAACCCTATGGTTACTCCAGGGGTGGCTAGGGGTTCCTTCATCTGGGGCTAACTGACCGCCCATCTGATGATCCCTGTATAGCTCCAGGTCCAACACCACTTGGCAGAGCTAGTGGTATGGCTGCAGGTGTGTCATTCTGGCTATCTCTGTAAGGGGGGCATTCTTCCCATTTATCACCACCAAGGCAAGGGGCATTTTCTCAATGACCTCTGCCGAACTAACCTTCCCAGGGGTTACCTGAGACTTAAAGCGGAGGTCCACCCTAAAGTGGACCTTCCGCTTATTGGAACCCCCCCCCCCTCCGGCGCCACAATTGGCACCTTTCAGGGGGGAGGGGGGTGCAGGTACCTGTACAGTACAGGTATCTGCACCCACTTCCAGCGTAGATTCTGCAGAAGGTACGCCCCTTTCCGCAGAATCTACGCCCCTTTCCGAAGGTCCCCCGCTGTCTGCTGGGAAACACACGGATCCCAGAGACAGCGGGGACCATCCTTATTGCGCAGCGCGACTCGCGCATGCGCAGTAGGGAACCGGGAAATGAAGCCGAAAGGCTCCACTTCCTGATTCCCATACCCAAGATGGCGGCGGCAGCACCCGAGAGACGATCGAGAGATCGGCTTCGGGTGCCGACATCGCGGGCGCGCTGGGCGGGTAAGTGTCATTATTTTAAAAGTCAGCAGCTGCAGTATTTGTAGCTGCTGGCTTTTAAAAAAAAAAAAACGGCGGATTCCCGGCGGACTCCCGCTTTAAAAAATGATTTCAAGGGTTCCTCTGGAGTAAAAATATTGAGAAAAGCTGGATTAGAGTGAGGGCTATTGTTAGGGTAAGGATTTAAGCCGCGTACACACGAGTGGACTGTCCGTCCAACTTAGTCCGCCGAAACACATTTCAGCGGACAGTCCGCTCGTGTGTGGGCTTCAGCGGACTTTTTCAGCGGACAGTCTGGCGGACTAAGTCTTTCGGAATTTCCGTAATATTGTCCGTCCAACTTTGGTTTCAGCGGACAGTCCGCTCGTGAGTAGGCTAGTTGGACGGACTAAGTATGGCGCATGCTCAGAAAGGATTTACACGGCGGAAGGTTGCATTGCAGTGTATTGGACGTCCTATTTCTAGTCCCCTCATACGTGCTGTACACGTCATCGCGCAAGCTTTCAACGGACTGTCTGTTCATCGTGTGTGGTGGGCTTTTTTTATGGTGAGGATTAGTTTTGGGATAAACAGTAGGGGTAGGGTAAAGATTACTAGTAAGGCCGTGTATAGTGTTAAGGTCAACGGTAGAGTTATGCCGCGTACACACGAGCGGACTTTTCAACATCCAAAGTCCGACGGACTGATTCCGTCAGACTATTCGATCGTGTGTGGGCTGCAACGGACTTTTGATTCGCAAAAGTCTGACGGACTTTAGAAATGGAACATGCTTCAAATTTTTCCGACGGAACTCCGCCGTACCCGGTCCCTCCGAAAAAATCGCTCGTGTGTGTGCTATTCCGATGGACTAAAACCGACGCTAGGGCAGCTATTGGCTACTGGCTATGAACTTCCTTATTCGAGTCCAGTCGTACGTCATCACGTTCGAATCCGTCGGAGTTTAGTGTGATTGTGTGTGGCCAAGTCCGCTCAGTCGAAAAGTCCGTCAGAACTCTGTCGGAACTCCGGCAGAACTCCTACGGAAGTCTGTCGGACATAAGTCCTCTCGTGTGTACGGGGCTTTAGGGTCAGAGGTATTGTTAAAATGAAGGCTAGTGTTAGGGTAAGTATTAGTGATAAGGTGAAGGTTATGCCATGTATACACACCCGGACTTTCTGGCAGACTAGGTCGGACGGTCTTCCCTTACAGACTTTTCAGCGGAGTTCCGACTGACTTTCCAATCGAATGGACTTGGCCACACACAATCACACCAAAGTCCGACGGATTCGAACGTGATGACGTACGACCGGACTAGAATAAGGAAGTTCATAGCCAGTAGTCAATAGCTGCCCTAGCGTCGGTTTTCATCCTTCGGAATTGCATACAGACAAACTGATTTTTCCACCGGACTCGAGCCCGTCGGAAAGATTTGAAACATGTTCTAAATCTAAAGTCCGTCGGATTATTGGACGGAAAAGGTCCGATGGAGCCCACACACTTCGAATTGTCCGACGGATTCGTTCCGTCTGAACTTTGCTGACGAAAAGTCTGGCTGTGTGTACACGGCATTAGTGTCAGGGTTGGCAAGAGGTTGAGGGTGAGGGCTTTTGTTAGGATAAGGGTTAGTTTTAGAGTAAGGAGTATGGTTAGGACAGGGCTGGACTGGGACAGAAATTTGGCCCTGGACTTCATCCAGACCAGCCCACTTACATTTTGAGTGTCCCATTAGCACTCCCTTACATCAGAATGTCCCATCACCAGCCCCCTTACATCAGAGTGTCCCATTACCAGCCCCCTTACATCAGAGAGTCCCATAAGCAGCCCCCTTACATCAGAGTGTCCCATCAGCAGCCCCTTTACATCAGAGTTTCCCATCAGCAGCCCCCTTACATCAGAGTGTCCCATAACCAGCCCCCTTACATCAGAGCGGCCCAGTGAGCCATCGGCCCACCGGGAAACTCCCGGTTGTCCCAATGGCCAGTACATCCCTGGGTTAGGATAAGATTTCTGGCAAGGTGAGGGTTAGATTTAGAGTCAGCAGAGGAATTAGTGTTCAGGCTATTGTTAGAGCGAAGGCTAATGTTGGGGTGAGGCTTTGTTTTACTGTTAACAAGAGTGTAAGGCCGCGTACACACGGGCGGATTGTCTGCCCAACTAAGTTCGTCAGACAATCCGACAGACAGTCCGTCCAACATTTGAATGAACGGACTTGACCACACACGATGAACAGACAGTCCGCTGAAAGCTTGCGCGATGACGTGTACAGCACGTACGACGGGACTAGAAAAACGACGTCCTATACACTGCAATGCAACCTTCGGCCGTGTAAATCCTTTCTGAGCATGCGCCATACTTAGTCCGTCCAACTTGCCTACACACGAGCGGACTGTCCGCTGAAACCAAGTTTGGACGGACAAAACCAAGTTTGGACGGACAAAATTACGGAAATTCCGAAAGACTTAGTCCGTCAGACTGTCCGCTGAAAAAGTCCGCTGAAGCCCACACACGAGCGGATTGTCCGCTGAAACACGGTTCAGCGGACTAAGTTGGGCAGACAATCCGCCCGTGTGTACGCGGCCTTAGAGTGAGCGCTACTGTTAAGGTGAGGGTTCATGTTAGGATTAACAGATGAGTTAGAGTGGGCGGCATTGTTAGGGTGAGAGTTAGTGTTACAGTGAGGATTAAGGTTAGGGTAAGGAAGGGTAGGGTCTGTATTAGGGTTGGTAGAAGGGTTACAACGGGGGCTAGTGGAGGATGAGGGTTAGTGTTAGGGTGAGGATTAGTGTTTAGGTTTACAGAATGATTGGTGTGAAGGCTAGTGTTATTGTTTACGAAATAGGGTTAGGGTGAGACATAGTGGTTGGGTGAAGGTTAGAAGAAAGGTTAGATTAAGGGCTACAGTTAGGGCGAGGATAGGTGTTAGTGTGATCATTTTTTAGGGTTATCGTGAGGATAAGTGTTAGCCCTTGTACACACGGTCGGACATTCCGACAACAAAATCTGTTGGATTTTGTCTGACGGATTTTGTCCGAAACTTGTGCTGCATACACACAGTCTGACAATGTTGTCGGAAAATCCGATTGTTCGTAACGTGATGACATTATTTCGTTATGACGGGACTACGTTCACGCTAGTAGCCAATAGCTTTGGTCTAGGAATTTGATCTGAGCATGCGTGGCACTTTGTCCGATCGGAAATTCTCTACAAACGATCGGAAAAAGTCCGATCGGATCATGTTGTCGGAAAATTTTATAGGCCAGCTCTAAAACTTTGTTGGTTGGATATTCCGACGGAAACAGTCCGATGGAGCCCACACACGGTCGGATTATCCGACAAGATGATCCGATCGGACATTTTCCGCCGGAATGTCTGACCGTGTGTACAAGGGCTTAGATTTGGGGTGAGAATTTTCATTAGAGTTTGCAAGAATGTTAGGGCGAGGAATGTTAGGTTTATCGAGAGGGTAGTGAGCGTTGTGATGAACATTGGTGTTAGGGGCAGAGTGAGGATTAGGGTCAGAGATAATGTTAGGGCCAAGGTGAGGGTTAGTCTTGGGATGAGGTATAGTTTTTTTTGGAGTTAGTGCTAGCATTTGTGTTAGAATTATGGTGAGCGATAGTGTTAGGGATAGTATTAGGGTGAGGGTTGATGTTAGGGATAGTTAGGGTGAGGGATGATGTTAGGGATAGTTAGGGTGGGGGATGGTGCTGAGGTAAGGGATAGTGTTTGGATGAGTCCTAGCAGTAGAGTGGGGCATAGTTTTAGGCTTAGTAAGGGTTAGTGTTAGAGTTCCCAGGAGTGTTAGGGTTATCTTGAGGATATGCACTGTGGATAGGGTCATAGTTGGTGTTTAAAGGGGCTTAGTGAGTATTAGGATTAACAGTAGGGCCACAGTACCTGTGTATATCACCATTTAGGTGTGTCTGATAATTGGACTGTGTACATTTGTTTCAAATTAAAACATACATGCCAGGAGCTGCAGAATTCTGAATACACGCCAATTCTATACACACCAATAAGACACTCCACCCAACAGGTAGGATCCATCTGCCTGTGCAGCCTGCCATAATGGCCATACAATGGGGAGTCTCTAAATGAGGACTATGGGAGGCTCTGGCACCTTAGAGGAGGGGAATTAAACTTTTTTAAAGGAACACTTCATCTAAACTAATCTCATAATTGTAACCTTTTCCAAACTTTTTTAAATTATTGTCATTACTTTTAAATACAGTGCCTTGAAAAAGTATTCATACCCCATGACATTTTCCACATTTTGTCATGTTACAACCAAAAACGTAAATGTTTGACTGAGGGAGGCTGAATACAAATGTACCCCCCCACACTTTTCAGATATTTATTTGTAAAAAAAAATTGAAAACCATTTATCATTTTCCTTCCACTTCACAATTATGTGCCCCTTTGTGTTGGTCTATCACATCAAATCCCAATAAAATACAATTCTGTTTTTGGTGTGTAACATTTCAAGGGGTATGAATACTTTTTAAAGCACTGTACACCAAGATGAAATTGCAGAGTACCATGGTCCTCCAAGACTGGTACAGTCCTGCTTTTACATACAATGGAGCCGGCATATCATTTTCATAAAGTAGTCATTTGGTTTGTTTTGTATCGAGACGAGTTTCATTCTATTGCATTTTTCGTTTTGCAGACATTTTTTACATTGTAACGCGAACACATGTACAATATTATTGTTATCTTTGTCCCCACAAAAGCTTGTCACTAAAATACCTTGTAAAACAATGTGCAGTAGGGAAAGCCACCTTTCCCTGCCGGGTTATAGCAACATGGAGAACCTGCTGGAACCGTACAAAACCAGTCCTGTACCAGAGGGACACATGGTGGTGTCAGGATACAGGAAGAGGCCAAACATCGTGCTATCCTCCGGGCTTCCTCTAACAACAAAGCAACCCATTCCTAAAAGTCAAACAGTTAAAGGGTCAGGCCACCCCAAACGAATTGTTTGGTAGATTCTGGAGAGCTAAAGCCCCTGACAGTCTCTTGGGGACTCTGTTGGTGAGATCTCGGCTCTGAGTTCCTAGGTTGAGTTCCTGGGTCTGTATGCCTGCCGTGCCCATTATGAGGTGTTCCCATACCCACTGTCCCAATTTTGATGGTCTCTCACTATCCCTGGCCTGCACTGAGTTCCTGGGTCTAAACGCACCAGCTTTGCTCATTATGAGGGGCTCCCACCATCCCTTGTCTGAGTTTCTGGGTCTGCACACATGCTGTGCCCATTATGAGGGGTTCCCGCCATCCCTACACTGCTTGTGGTTACAGGGCCGTCTTTAATATTGATTGGACCCCGGGCAAAAAATTTTTTGGGGGCCCCCCTCCCATGCAATTTCACTCTCCACCTGCTCTGAGACATACAATAAATAGAAGCTGGACTTAAAATCAGTTTACTGTATCAGATCAGGAAGCAATTGTGATTGGTTGCCAGAAGTTACAGCATATCATTACTGCTTACTGACTGGTTGCTAGAAGTTACAGCACACATTAAGGCTCACTGATTAGTTGCTAGAGGTTACAGAAAATGATTTTTGCTTGTTAATTAGTTGCTAGAGATTACTGTACAGTAATACTGCTCACTGATTGCTAGAGGTTACAGCACATCATCTTCTCACTGCAGGGAAGCATGATATACATATGAATGTCACCTTTATTTACATATCAATGCAGATGGCCACAGCTCTTTGCTTAGTAATGCCACTGCTATTTATATATGAATGCCAGTTATTTACATGTAAACACAGGGTCTGCAGGTGAGTCATCTGTACACAACAACATGGCTAAAATTTCAAGGGACAAGGAAATTTAAACTGGGATAGTTGGCAAGTATGAGGCAGCTGCTTTGGGCCCCACAACAATGACAGGGCCCAGGGAAGCTGCCCCTTTTGCCCTGCCTTAAAGACGGCCCTGTGTAGTTATGGTTCTGCAGAAGTGCTCTGTCCAATATGAGTGGCTTCCACCATCCCTGTGCTGAATACATAGGTCTGCACACCTGCGTCCATCAAGAGGATTTCCCACAAACCATGTGCTGAATTCCCAGGTCTGTACACCTGTTGTGCCCATTATTAGGAGCTTCCACCACCCCTGTGCTGGATTCACAGACTTTGACAGGCTTGATCAAAACATTAGAAAATTTCAAACTTTGAGTAAGATTGGCAAAATTGTTCATGGGCCAAACCCAGGCAGATGAACTCATCCCTTCTCCTGTGTCCTGCAAAATGTCATGTCAGGCATGGGGTAGTACACTTGTTGCCACATCATGTAGCATTTGAAACACAACACCAAATATTCACAAGTACATGTTATTTTTTCAGTTAGCTTTCCTTACCATAAGTACCAAAAAACGGTCAATTAATCAGCCTAATAAAGTATACTATTATTATTAAAGAGTAACTCATAAAAATAAGAAAACAAATGATATTCCAGTTGTAGTGCTTACAGTGTCCCTGGGATGAAACCCATCTTCCAGCCATCAAAGAATTAGCAACAGGATTGCCCCCCCCCCAACTATCCATAACGGGGACCCAGGACAGCAGGATCTTCAGCTGGACTCCCAGGAAGGACATCAACCCTTTTGGCTGGAGACCTCTACTCCTGGGGAAGAACCCTGCTCTCTGAGGCTTTAAACTATTTATGAACTCCCCCACCACAATCTGGGCACACTTCCTCAGGGATTGGCTGGGGCTGAGTAAATATTCAGGCTACTCATTTGATTCTCCAACCCACAACATTCTGGAAGCCTCCAGAAGACAGGGGAAGCAATCAAACTCACAGCCTGCAGAGCCCAGAGCAGCCCAAAGTAATCACATGCTGCTCTTTGGATTACAGGAGAGCCACATAACTAAATTTGCCTAACCAAACGTGGCAGCCTATTTGGAAGAGTGCTACACATCTTTATACATCTGTTATATTGGGGGTATAATCTTTCAAGGTCCTGTCATGAGACACTATTGTGCACAATGAGCCCGGCACGTTAGAAATGATAGTATGTACTACTGACAAGCTTTTGCCTACTATCACCCTCCAGTACTAGTGGAGCTAGGCCAGCATGCCACTATCAGACTGATCAATATGCAGCTTGTGTTTAAAGAGTGCATGTCCAAGCATGTCCGGACAACCTCCTCAATGTTACGACTGGTATACAGACCATACATGTAGAAATGAGATTATATGATCTTACAATCAATAAAACAATCAAATCTTCTAATAACCTCAGGTGGAATGGTGTACTTTGACCGAAGGACAGCATCAAGCAGTTGTTTAGAAGATAAGTATAGCAAAAAATGTTGATACCGTCAAGGAAATAGAGTTGCAGTCTCGCATCAAATGATCGTATGTGACCGATGATGCTCATCATTTTTCTACTTCATTATTTCTAATTAATTTAAAGCTATGACTTTATTTATTAACAAAATCATCAAAATCTACAACCTTATTCACACTTTAAAGATAAGATACAAAATATGGAAATTGTCCCCACATTCTTCTGGTTGGTGTAAAATAGAAGGGGGTCAAACACCACGAGAAAGACACTTTACAGGTATGTTTGAGGTTCTGAAAAACAGAAGGGGCACCAGCCTTATGCATTACCTTTATAAATCCTTTTACATAGTTAGTCGGGTTGAAAAAAGACACAAGTTCATCTAGTTTAACCATAAAAAAAAATAAAAAAAATAAAAAATATCATACAATCCCGTATACCCAATCCTATACCCACAGTTGATCCAGAGGAAGGTTGAAAAACCCCCCAGAAAAGCATGATCCAATTTGCTACAGCAGGGGAAAAAATCCTTCCTGATCCCAGAGAGGCAATCAGATTTTCCCCGGATCAACTATACCTATAAATGTTAGTACCCCGTTATATTATGTACATTTAGGAAAGAATCCAGGCCTTTCTTAAAGCAATCTATTGAGTTGGCCAGAACCACCTGTGCAGGGAGTCTATTCCTTATTTTCACAGCTCTTACTGTGAAGAAACCTTTCCGTATTTGGAGATGAAATCTCTTTTCCTCTAGACGTAAAGTGTGCCCCCCTCCCTCATCCTCAGCAGTGTTGACCGTAAAGTGAATAACTCAACACCAAGTTCACTATATGGACCACTTATATATTTATACATGCTGATCATATTCCCCCTTAGGGTCCTTTCACACGGGGCGGATCAGTTCTGATCCGCCCCGTGGATGTCCGTTTGCTCAGCGGGGATCACTCCGCCGATCCCCGCTGAGCAGGGAGATGACAGGTCTGTCTCCGCACACTGTGCAGGGACGGACCTGTCACAGCGCCGCTCTCCCCTATGGGAGATCGGATGACGACGGACCGCAGTGCCCGTCGTCATCCGATCCGATCCGCAGACGGATGGAAAAATAGCTTTTTCCTCCGTCACACTTTTTCGGATCGGAGCGGGTCGGATGTCAGCGGACATGTCACCGCTGACATCCGACGCTCCATAGACCTCTATGGAGCACCCGTTCAGGTCCGCCTGAAAAACTGACAGGCGGGCCTGAACGGGACGTTAGTGTGAAAGGGGCCTTAATCTCCTCTTCTCAAGGGTGAATAAATTCAGTTCCTCTAATCTTTTCTCATAGCTGAGCTCCTCCATGCCTCTTATCAGAAGGCATTTATTGAAGAAATAAAACAAATGTGTACTCACAAACAGCATATGATACTAAGCTCATCAATCTCCATAGTGTTCCATATCGCCTGGTCCACTTTACCAATCCTAACATGGTGACACTTCAAATGGATGACGCATTTCGAGAGTAGGTTCAGTCTTCAATAGAGCTTCCTCAGAGGGCACCTACTCTTGAAACGCATCAGCCATTTGAAGTGTACTTCCCAGGTTGGGATCAGTAAGGTGGACAAGATGATGCGGGAAACTCTGCGGAGATTGATGAGCTTTGATATCATATGCTCTTTGTGAGTAGTAAACACATCTGTTTCATTTTTTAAATCAAAGGATCTATACAGGCAATCCTCAAGGTTGGTGCGCCCTCTGCTCTTGTTTTTCTAGTGTTCCTTTTGGGTTTCCCCAGTCCTAAGGGGGCTGCAAAGTCTTGTTGAGGTTCAAGATATAAGGTTCCCCGTTTCCAGTACATCTACTCCGAGCGCAGGAGGTTGCTCCTTCTATTTGCACGTATAAAGTTTAACCACTTGCTGACCCAACTACAGCGCAGCCGCCCAGTCCTGGGAGGGCATCTATTGACATCCTCCAAAAACCCCCACGTGCAATCAGGTGCTCTTGGTGATCAAGGTAAAGGGCCAATTACAGCAGCCCCTTACCATGTGATCAGCTGTGTCCAATCACTGGGCGCTTTCTGTGATCAAGGTAAAGGTCCAATTACAGCAGCCCTTTACCATGTCATCAGCTGTGTCCAATCCCCCCGCCCCCGCATGCAATCGGGTGCTCTTTGTGCTCAAGGTAAAGGGCCAATTACAGCAACCCTTTACCATGTGATCAGCTGTGTCCAATCCCCCCCCCCCCCCGCATGCAATCGGGCGCTCTCTGTGATCAAGATAAAGGGCCAATTACAGTAGCCTTTTACCATGTGATCAGCTGTGTCCAATCCCCCCCCCCCCCCCGCATGCAATCAGGCGCTCTCTGTGATCAAGGTAAAGGTACAATTACAACAGCCCTTTACTATGTGATCAGCTCTGTCCAATCACTGGGCGCTCTCTGTGATAAGGGTAAAGGTCCAATTACAGCAGCCCTTTACCATGTCATCAGCTGTGTCTGTCCAATCCCCCCCCGCATGCAATCGGGTGCTCTTTGTGCTCAAGGTAAAGGGCCAATTACAGCAACCCTTTACCATGTGATCGGCTGTGTCCAATCCCCCCTGCATGCAATCGGGCGCTCTCTGTGATCAAGATAAAGGGCCAATTACAGTAGCCCTTTACCATGTGATCAGCTGTGTCCAATCCCGCCCGCATGCAATCAGGCGCTCTCTGTGATCAAGGTAAAGGGCCAATTACAGCAGCCCTTTACCATGTGATCAGCTGTGTCCAATCACTGGGCACTCTCTGTGATCAAGGTAAAGGTCCAATTACAGCAGCCCTTTACCATGTCATCAGCTGTGTCCAATCCCCCCCCCCCGCATGCAATCGGGTGCTCTTTGTGCTCAAGGTAAAGGGCCAATTACAGCAACCCTTTACCATGTGATCGGCTGTGTCCAATCCCCCCTGCATGCAATCGGGCACTCTCTGTGATCAAGATAAAGGGCCAATTACAGTAGCCCTTTACCATGTGATCAGCTGTGTCCAATCCCGCCCGCATGCAATCAGGCGCTCTCTGTGATCAAGGTAAAGGGCCAATTACAGCAGCCCTTTACCATGTGATCAGCTGTGTCCAATCACTGGGCGTTCTCTGTGATCAAGGTAAAGGTCCAATTACAGCAGCCCTTTACCATGTCATCAGCTGTGTCCAATCCCCCCCCCCTGCATGCAATCAGGCGCTCTCTGTGATCAAGGTAAAGGTACAATTACAGCAGCCCTTTACTATGTGATCAGCTGTGTCCAATCACTGGGCGCTCTCTGTGATCAAGGTAAAGGTCCACTTACAGCAGCCCTTTACCATGTCATCAGCTGTGTCCAATCCCCCCCCCCCCCGCATGCAATCGGGTGCTCTTTGTGCTCAAGGTAAAGGGCCAATTACAGCAACCCTTTACCATGTGATCAGCTGTGTCCAATCCCCCCCCCGCATGCAATCGGGCGCTCTCTGTGATCAAGATAAAGGGCCAATTACAGTAGCCTTTTACCATGTGATCAGCTGTGTCCAATCCCCCCCCCGCATGCAATCAGGCGCTCTCTGTGATCAAGGTAAAGGTACAATTACAGCAGCCCTTTACTATGTGATCAGCTGTGTCCAATCACTGGGCGCTCTCTGTGATCAAGGTAAAGGTCCAATTACAGCAGCCCTTTACCATGTCATCAGCTGTGTCCAATCCCCCCCCCCCCCGCATGCAATCGGGTGCTCTTTGTGCTCAAGGTAAAGGGCCAATTACAGCAACCCTTTACCATGTGATCGGCTGTGTCCAATCCCCCCTGCATGCAATCGGGCGCTCTCTGTGATCAAGATAAAGGGCCAATTACAGTAGCCCTTTACCATGTGATCAGCTGTGTCCAATCCCACCCGCATGCAATCAGGCGCTCTCTGTGATCAAGGTAAAGGGCCAATTACAGCAGCCCTTTACCATGTGATCAGCTGTGTCCAATCACTGGGCGCTCTCTGTAATCAAGGTAAAGGTCCAATTACAGCAGCCCTTTACCATGTCATCAGCTGTGTCCAATCCCCCCCCCCCCCGCATGCAATCGGATGCTCTTTGTGCTCAAGGTAAAGGGCCAATTACAGCAACCCTTTACCATGTGATCGGCTGTGTCCAATCCCCCCTGCATGCAATCGGGCGCTCTCTGTGATCAAGATAAAGGGCCAATTACAGTAGCCCTTTACCATGTGATCAGCTGTGTCCAATCCTGCCCGCATGCAATCAGGCGCTCTCTGTGATCAAGGTAAAGGTCCAATTACAGCAGCCCTTTACCATGTCATCAGCTGTGTCCAATCCCCCCCCCCCCCCCGCATGCAATCGGGTGCTCTTTGTGCTCAAGGTATAGGGCCAATTACAGCAACCCTTTACCATGTGATCGGCTGTGTCCAATCCCCCCTGCATGCAATCGGGCGCTCTCTGTGATCAAGATAAAGGGCCAATTACAGTAGCCCTTTACCATGTGATCAGCTGTGTCCAATCCCCCCCGGATGCAATCAGGCGCTCTCTGTGATCAAGGTAAAGGTACAATTAGTAGCTGTGTCCAATCACAGCTGATCCCCTGTAAACAAATGTCAGGTATCAGCACTTTCTTTCCTCAGCGCTGTCAATGTGCGAGGAAAGGAAAGCTGATAATCAGCTCTCCTGTGACAGGGGACATTTACATTGATACTCAGGGCACTGATCATCAGTGGAGCCCCATAAGTGCCCTGATTATCAGTGGAGACCCATCAGTGTCAATGTGTGTCCATCTGTGCTGCATATCAGTGCCCATCAGTGCAGCCTCATTAGTGCCTCCACACCAGTGCCCATCAGTGCAGCCTCATCAGCACAAATCAGTGATTTCTTACTTATTGGTAAGATTTTATAACAGAAACAAAGAAAACTTTTTTTTTTTAATGAATGAATGAATGACTTGTATAGCGCTACCTATGCGAGCTGAATCGCCTCAGGGCACTTTGCCGCCGCTGTCCATCTGCGGTATAACGCGGTCCTTTACCCCATAGGGTCCCCACGCGTTTACAAACACATACACATATTTTGGCCAATTTTTAGACAGGGTCTAATTAACCTACCAGCATGTCTTTGGAGTGTTTTTAAATGTTTGGTCTTTTTTATTTCTTTAGCAAAAAAAAGAAAAACCCAATGGTGATTAAATACCACCAAAAGAAAGCTCAAAAAACGGTAAAAGTTTCATACTAGTACAATGTTGCATGACCGCACAATTGTCATTCAAAGTGCGACAGCGCTTAATACGAGGGGAAATGCTAGCAAAACTTGGATGAATGGGGCGCTGCATAGAGGCTGTAGAGTACAGCCATTCACAAATGAAGACGACTTAAAGCGGAGGTCCACCCTAAAGTGGAACTTCCGCTCATTGGAACCCTCCCCGCCTCCGGCGCCACAATTGGCACCTTTCAGGGGGGAGGGGGGTGCAGATACCTGTACAGTAGCTATCTGTGGAAAGGGGCGTAGATTACGCTCCCCTTTCCGAAGGTCCCCCGCTGTCTCCTGGGAAACACACGGATCCCAGAGACAGCGGGGACCATCCTTATTGCGCAGCGCGACTCGTGCATGCGCAGTAGGGAACTGAAGCCGCAAGGCTCCACTTCCTGATTCCCATACCCAAGATGGCGGCGGCAGCACCCGAGAGACGATTGAGAGATCGGCTTCGGGTGCCGACATCGCGGGCGCGCTGGGCGGGTAAGTGTCGTTATTTTAAAAGTCAGCAGCTGCAGTATTTGTAGCTGCTGGCTTTAAAAAAAAAAAAAAAAAACACGGCGGACTCCCGCTTTAAACCGTGTTATATTTACGCACTTATACGAGGTTTCTAAATGTACAGGTTACCTTTTCCCACGTACTTGTTTTTTATATTTACGAACTGAAGTGTAATATCATACTTTCATGGATACGCTTCTTACTTTGCACTAAAAACCGTCTGATTTAAAAAAAAAAAAAAAGTGCGACAGCGCTGACAGCTGAAAATTGGCTTGGGCAGGAAGGTGGTAAAAGTGGCTGGTATTGAAGTGGTTAACAGGCGTCAGTTACACCGCAGTCCCCTTGTTCAATGTGTACTTTTCCAAAATTGTTTATATTTCTCTTTAGTAGGCTCTGGTAACATGAATGCATTCACAAGAAAAATGCAGCACGCTGTTTTTTAAACGCACATAAAGGTATCATAATGTTTGATAGGCTCTTTGAAATACATTAAAATTTGATTGTTTATGCGTTTGTACTGCAATTAGACCGTACGTGGTGTAAACGACCCCTAATATATATATATATTTTTTTTTTTTTTATATCAGATCCATTGTATGGGCTTCCATTGACCAGCATTCCACAAGCAATCATTCCTCATTATATGGGTACCCTAATCCTGCAGCAGAAGGTTGCAGTTTTCGTAAAGGCGTTCACCTCGGCTGGGTCGGATGCTTGTGGTGAGCCATTTGTCAGAAAGCTTTTGGGATCAGGAATTAGAGAGAGGATCTCCTTTCCTTTCCCTGGCTTCATTTATGAATGAAGCTCAAGCTAATGTTTAGCAGCCCTGTGGGTGTGACAGTGCGTGAGCGCAATCCCAGACACTGAAGGAGACCAGTGACTAAGCACTGGGAGGAACTGCATTCCTCTACTCCGTCACTGGAGGGTTGGGAAGGAGTGGCGTGAGAAGTAACATAAATTCTAAGCTATCTCCTCATTCCTCTCATTCACACACCTAGCTGCAGAGGCAGGCACAGCCCCTCAAGCTCCTAAGGCTTGCTTTCTGTTCCCAGGACTGCTCCAAGCCACCAAGCTCCCAATACCAACAGTGGACCAGCGCCCAAGCGATTGCCCTCAACCAGTAGCCCAACAGAGAATGAAAATGCAGGTCTCCGATGTGATCATGGAAGGCGAGCTGGAGAAAAGGAGCGACAACCTCCTCCAATTCTGGAGGAAAAAGCTCTGCGTCTTGACCAAAGACAGCCTTAACATGTTCGCCGATAGCCAAAAGAGGAGCAAGTGCAAGGAGCTCAAGTTCCAGAGCATAAAGAAGCTGGATTGTGTGGAGAGGACGGGCAAATACATCTACTTCACCATTGTCACCATGGACAACAAGGAGATAGATTTCCGCTGCCCCGATGAAAGCAGCTGGAACGCGGCCATCACCATGGCTCTGATCGACTTCCAGAACAAAAAAGCCCTCCAAAGTTTCAGGGAGCGACAGAACAGCGAGAGGAGGGTGGCTCCATGCAAGTGATCCAATGATCCTCAAGCTTCAACCCTATGGAACAGGTGAGAACCGTTTTACCGTCAGTCCTTACCATGAGCGAATTCCTCCTTTATCTTTCCATCTGCCTATCATGGCACGTATTGCCCACCACGTATGGGCAAACCTCGCCCCGCCAAATTGGACAAAGAAACTCATATTGTCCCTTCTATTGCCTATCAACGTCCATCTGGCCTTCTACGGATAGGCAACTTTTGACTTTCTAAATACTTTTAAGGTCCAAACCACAATGCAACCTATAGCTCTCCATCTGCTACCAGTCACATGTCCTATTAAGAAGGGGACAACCTTAGTTTTCCCCAAAACATCCACTTTACAATACATTCTACCAAGTCACATTTCACCTAATAGCATGGTAGCAACCCGTGTCCCTGAGTCACTTGTGGAACTACATGTCCAGGCATGCCTCGCTGGGACTTAAAGTAGCACATTCGATGGAAAGTCAATGGTCGAATCGAGCTCTATAATTAAAAATACTAAAAGCTGTTTCAGTTGCCCCTACAATTTCCCTGTATTTTGATATCCCATATATTAATCGGGGGAATCCAATAAATTAGCAGAAAGTCTTTACAGCCAAGCCCAAGCTTCTGGTTGCTCAACCCTTCAAACTTTAACATTCTTATATGTCAATTTGAGCAGCCATTACTAATTTCAGTTACCTGCCGAGTCCTGCCCAAATTTAAGTAAACCAAAAATTAGCAATTTTTTTTACATAATTTGCAAAAATTAGCAAATTCTTACATAATTGATTTTTTATTAATTTCAAAATATCAGGGTGCTAATACCTTTTTTTATAACTCAAAAGTAATTTAATAATTGTAATTAATAATAATTCATAAGAAGTATTTTTGCTACAAAAATCGATTTTTAGAATTCGATTTTTAGAAATCGATTTTTAGTAAGAGAGGCTTAAATTCTGCTTTGCATGCCATGTGATTTTATGCCGCGTCAGTCACTTGAGGAAGTACCGGTGACAAAAAAGGATCTAGCAGCACGCACATGCTACAGGAACAAAAGCTGGCAGCATGTCTAGTTCACCATGGACTCAGGAAGGGTCATAGAGAATTCTATGCATGTTGTACGTGATTTTCAGTCCTAAATTAGAGAATTCTATGCATATTGTACGTGATTTTCAGTCCTAAATTAGAGAATGCTACGCATATTTTAATATGTTACGGAATTATGTACTAAATTAGAGAATTATATACATATTTTTAGGTTTTAGCAACATTGAACAATTTTTTATTCCATTTTATTTATTTATTTGAATTGTAAACAAAAAATAAATAAAAAATAAGTGTCTTCCATAAAGTATTTTTTATATTTTTATTTAGATTTTTAACGAGTTATAACGTCTATTTTAAATAATAATAAATATTAATATAAAATAATAATAATAGTAAATTTTGCTTCGGTTTTAAAAGCAGGAAAAATTATTTTCTCTTAGTTAACGAAAATAGAAACATGTCATAACTACAACATTTGCCTAATACAGTTTGATAATGTCAAGAAGAAAATTTGAATTTAATTTCTAAAGGGTGCTAATTAAAGAAAAGGTTGTCTACTGGCTTTTAAATAATAAGAGAAAATTGTCATACATCTGTGTAGAATTTTGAAAATGAAATATGAAATATCTGTATTACAGATTTTTTTTTTTAATTTTACATTTTAATTTAATTATTATACATTTTTTTTTTTTGTTACCCTCATAGGGCCATGATTAATGGACCAAATGCACGCGGTTGCCGGGAGAGGCTCATGAGACAGGAAGTAATTGCCTTACAAGGACAAAGCAAGTTGAATGACAATTGTTTGAGCTCCACACACTGGAGTTTTGTCCAAGGAGCTGACGCTTGATGAACAGAGAAGATGGATTATCCACGCGATTAGTGTTATTTATTTATCCGCGGAAAAAGAGCAATACGCAATACGAACCGGACTGAACCGGGATAATTTATTCCAAAGTTCTTTATATATTTGTATTTATTACAACGCGCTTTCCTTCTTAATATATATATATATTTTTGTTGTCGAGACCAGTAATTTCGGAATAAATGTAATTTGAAATGTTAACTTATTTTATTAAATCTTTATTATAAAAAACATTTTTTTTTGTTCATTTGTTAGATCTGTAGAGTTTTTGTAATAGGTCATTAAATGCTGAAATGTATAATAACTGGGGGTGGGGGGGGTGTTGTGTTAGGAAATGTATGTTACCCATAGCAACCAGATTGTCGGGGGAAACAATTATGAAGCAATCTGGCGACTATGGGCAACACATTTTACTTTGCACCAATGATTTTAAAGAACCAAGACCACTATTTTGTCTTCTGGAATTAAAAGGTAAAAGAGTATTTTTGATTTTGGTCTAGGGCAGGGGTCTCCAAACTTTCTAAACAAAGGGCCAGTTTACTGTCCTTCAGACTCTGGGGAGGGGGGGGGGGGGCGGATTGTTGCCATTGGGAGTAGAATAGGTCCCAACATCAGTGGGGAAAAGAAATGCCCTGTTGTTTGTTTGAGTGGGAATAATTGTGCCCCATCATTGGTGTCAGTGAAAGGAATTGTGCCCCATCATTGGTGTTAGTGGGAGGAATTGTGCCCCATTGTTCGTGTCACTGGGAGGAATTGTGCCCCATCATTGGTGTCACTGGGAGGAATTGTGCCCCATCATTGGTGTCAGTGGGAGGAATTGTGCCCCGTCATTGGTGTCACTGGGAGGAATTGTGCCCCATCATTGGTGTCACTGGGAGGAATTGTGCCCCATCATTGGTGTCACTGGGAGGAATTGTGCCCCATCGTTGGTGTTAGTGGAAGGAATTGTGGCCCATCATTGGTGTCAGTGAGAGGAATAGTGTCCCATTGTTGGTGTCAGTGGGAGGAATTGTGCCTCATCATTGGTGTTAGTGGAAGGAATTGTGGCCCATCATTGGTGTCACTGGGTGGAATTGTGCCCCATTGTTGGTGTCAGTGGGAGGAATAGTGTCCCATTGTTGGTGTCAGTGGGAGGAATTGTACCTCATCATTGGCATTAGTGGAAGGAATTGTGCCCCATCATTGGCATTAGTGGAAGGAATTGTGCCCCATCATTGGTGTCACTGGGAGGAATTGTGCCCCATTGTTGGTGTCAGTGGGAGGAATTGTGCCTCATCATTGGTGTTAGTGGAAGGAATTGTGCCCCATCATTGGTGTTAGGGGAAGGAATTGTGCCCCATCATTGGTGTTAGTGGAAGGAATAGTGCCCCATCATTGGTGTCACTGGAAGGAATAGTGCCCCATCATTGGTGTCAGCCGAAGGAATTGTGCCCCATCATTGGCGTCAGTGGGAGGATTTGTGTCCCTTCACTGGTGTCAGTAGGGGGGAATTATGCCTCATTGTTGGTATCAGAATAAGGAAAGGTAAGAAGCTCTGTCAAGTTTTTTTTATCACTGACTGTTATCTTGTTGAAAGATTTTCCCTTATTTTCACTACACTTGTGTCACCCAAGCAGGAAGTGAGGGAAAATCTTTAAAGGGGACACACAGAGCAAAAAAAAGGCTGCCAGGTGCTATAGCCTCCCCCCACTTTTATTAGACAATGTTTTTAATGCTGTTTCTCTTTTCCTCTCACTTCCAGTGATGGGCCCATAGACAG
The DNA here is from genome assembly GCF_037356315.1 of Lithobates pipiens. Lineage (NCBI taxonomy): Eukaryota > Metazoa > Chordata > Amphibia > Anura > Ranidae > Lithobates > Lithobates pipiens. The sequence goes on from NW_027507786.1 coordinate 2,342,770, forward strand.
TGGTAGAAAACTGACAGAAGTTTTACCCTTCCTGACTCTGCAGTGTTTTGACATGCAATTTGATATGTCAAGTCGCATGTCAAATCGGCGACCATTGCACCACCCTAATCGTCGAGACGCCACATCTGCAGCGCTGCACCGATTTCTAAAAGTAGTTTCTGTACTACTTTCTATGATTTCTGGCTGCGATTTCCATTGACATCTGTGCAGAAACCCGCAACAGATGTCTCTGAAATCGCTGCTGAAATCGGGACTGACATGCGGCATTCCCGCAGCTCAGCGTGAACCCGGGCTTATTAAAAAAAAAAAAAAAGTTTGGGCCGGAGATACACAACCATCCAGGTCTCCTCTTGCAATCAGTTTTGGCCAGTAATCATACAAATGGCCATTGGAGCCATATTCTTTCTTAGCGTCCAATCATGCAAAAGTAAAGCGGGTCATACAATCATCATTTTTTTGGATGGGGGACTTCCCCCCCCCTGTGATATTGTGTTCTGATGGTGGGGTGCCCCCCCCCCAATACCTAAAGAGGGACTTTGTCTGGGAATTGTTTTATATTGATGAGGCCATCATGGAGAGTTTAATAATCAATGGCAGGGGCATAACTACAAATCATGTGCCCCCCCCCCCCCATAGTGACATTGTGATGGTGACCCCACCAGCAACCTCCCGACTTGTCATTGACATAAAAGGGGGGGATCTACTAAAACTGGAGCACCCAGAATGTAGTGCGGCTCTGCATAGAAACCAATCAGCTTCCGGGTTTTACTGCCAAAGCTTAAAGCGGAGTTCCACCCAAAAACGGAACTTCCAGTTTAAGACCCCTTTCACACTGGGTCGTTTTGCAGGCGCTATTGAAATAGCGCCTACAAAGTTCCCTGGAACAGCCGCTGCTGTGTCTCCAGTGTGAAAGTCCCGAGGGCTTTCACACTGGAGCGGTGCGCTGGCGGGACGGTAAAAAAAGTCCTGCTAGCAGCATCTTTGGAGCAGTGAAGGAGCGGTGTGTACACCACTCCTTCGCTGCTCCTGCCCATTGAAATCAATGGGGCAGCGCGGCTATACCGCCTGCAGCAGCGCTTTGCGATGGTTTTAACCCTTTCTTGGCTGCTAGCAAGGGGGGGGGGGTGAAATGGCCCCACAAGCGGCCGAATACCGCCGTTAAAAATACGGTAAATCGGTGCTAAAAATATCGCCGTTATACCGCCAACGCCGCCCCCCGCCCCAGTGTGAAAGGACCTAAGGGAAGGTGACCCCCTGACATGCCACATTTGGCATGTCATTTTTATTTGGGGAGGGGGGGGTGGCAGAAACCCTCTTTTCAGAGGGTTTCAGCTCCTATTTCCTTCTGGCGCACCCTTGGCGCTGGCCAGTCACGGCATGCGCATTGGGTGCCTGGCTGTCAAGCCACAGCCGGGCGCCCACAGTTACAATGCATTGCTGAGCGGAGACGTTAGAAGCTGATTGGTTACTATGCACAGCTGCACCAGATTCTGTGTGCTCCGGTTTTAGTAAAACAAAAGTATAATGGCCCGTCCACACGATCCAAAAATCGAACGACAGATTGTCTGTTTTTTTGCAGGCTAGTTGCATATCAAAAATGCAGAGGTTACTAAAGTTACGAAAATTCTCGTACTGCAGAATAAAAAATTGGAAATGATGTCACATGTTGTGGTGTATTTCTATTGTATTTTCGGATTTTCCGAATAAACGAAAATCGCTCAATCTGGTATCGTACGAGAAAATTTTTAGCATTTGTTTGATGGGAAAACATCGAATGAACTGTCGTGATCGGCTATCAAAAGCTCTGAACTAATGATCCGATGATCACGCGATTGTGGTATTTTAGCGTTCGGTTTTCATATCGTGTGCACGGGCCATTAGTGGCGATTCACACTGATGGTGGTGCAGGAACCACACGCGATTTTGAACAGGAATCGCATGATTGGAAATGTCACGGAGGGGGAGGATCACATGATTGGAAATGTCACGGGGGGTCAGGATCACAAGATAGGAAATATCACGGGGGAGGGGGGTCAGGATCACATGATTGGAAATGTCACTGGGGGGTCAGGATCACATGATTAGAAATGTCACAAGGAGGGGGGCAGGATCACATAATTGGAAAGGTCACAAGGGGGTCAGGATCACATGATTAGAAATGTCACGGAGGGGGGGGATCACATGATTGGATATATCACGGGGGGTCAGGATCACATGATGGGAAATGTCACGGGGGGTCAGGATCACATGATGGGAAATGTCACGGGGGGTCAGGATCACATGATGGGAAATGTCACGGGGGGTCAGGATCACATGATGGGAAATGTCACGGGGGGTAGGATCACATGATGGGAAATGTCACGGGGGGTAGGATCACATGATGGGAAATGTCACGGGGGGTAGGATCACATGATGGGAAATGTCACGGGGGGTAGGATCACATGATGGGAAATGTCACGGGGGGTCAGGATCACATGATGGGAAATGTCACAGGGGGTCAGGATCACATGATGGGTAATGTCACGGGGGGGGGGGGTCAGGATTACATGATTGGAAATGTCACGGGGGGGCAGAATCACATGATTGGAAATGTCAAGGGGGGGGGGGGGGGGACAGAGTCCATGTCAACAACATTTACAATCCTTGACATATTATCTTTGGGCCCCTACAACCCCCCATCGGGTCCCCCCCCCCCCCCCCCCCCGGGCCTTACAGGAGTCAGTTTGGCCTCTCTGGTTATTGTTATGCCGCCGCTTTCCAGATAAATGACAATCAAGATTGGAATTTTGCACCCGGTCAATATTTAGACGTTTCTGGTTAGACAGGTTTAATAAATGTCTGTCTTCACCCCGTTCTGGGGGTCATTCCAGGAGTCCTCGGCTCTGTTAATCAGTGCTTTCCCCGACTTCCTGTGATCTTTACCCAATTCAGCTCCATGACCTTTCCCGTCATTGAAGTCCGGTTTGATCTTGCTACTCAGTTTCATCATCTAAACTCAACAAAGACAATAATGGCGGGAAGGGCGCGTCTGTCCGATCAGTATTTTTAAATTGGCTATTAAATAGTAGAATTTTGTTTGACATTTTTCATTTTAAGAACGCTCGTTTAATTTTCTTTTTGTTAGCGGGGTCAAATCGACATTCGTTTCCACCCACAGTTTGGTTGAGAGCATGTGTCAGGACTGTAACTGTTTTCTGAAATTCTACAGTGCATCCGAAAAGTATTCACAATGCTTCACTTTTTCCACATTTTGTTATGTTACAGCCTTATTCCAAAATGGATTAAATTCATTATTTTCCGCAAAATTCTACAAACAATTCCCCATAATGACAACGTGAAAGAAGTTTGTTTAAAATCTTTTTGCAAATTTGTTAAAAATAAAAAATGATAAAATCCCATGTACATAGGTATTCACAGCTGACACTCAAAATTTATCTCAGGTGCCTCCTGTTTCCACTGATCATCCTTGAGATGTTTCTACAACTTGAGTCCTCCTGTGGTAAATTCAGCTGATTGGACATGATTTGGAAACACCTGTCTATAGAAGGTCCCACAGGTAACAGTGCATGTCAGAGCACAAACCAAGCCATGAAGTCCAAGGAATTGTCTGTAGACCTCCGAGACAGGATTGTATGGAGGCACAGATCTGGGGAAGGGTACAGAAACTGTTCTGCAGCATTGAAGGTCCCAGTGAGCACAGTGGCCTCCATCATTGGTAGATGGAAGAAGTTTGGAACCACCGGCACTCTTTCTAGAGCGTTCCGCCCGGCCAAACTGAGCGATCGGGGAGAAGGGCCTTAGTCAGGGAGGTGACCAAGAATCCGATGGTCACTCTGACAGAGCTCCAGTGTTTCTCTGTGGAGAGAGGAGAACCTTCCAGAAGAACAACCATCTCTGCAGCACTTCACCAATCAGGCCTGTATGGTGGAGTGGCCAGATGGAAGTCACTCCTCAGTAAAAGGCATATGACAGCCCACCTGGAGTTTGCCAAAAGACATCTCAGACCATAAGAAACAAATTTCTCTGGTCTGATGAAACAAAGATCGAACTCTTTGGCCTGAATGTCTGGAGGAAACCAGGCACCACTCATCACCTGGCCATTATCATCCCTACAATGAAGCATGGTGGTGGCAGCATCATGCTGTGGGGATGTTTTTCAGCAACAGGAACTGGGAGACTAGTCAGGATCGAGGGAAAGATGAATGCAGCAATGTACAGAGAAATCCTTGATGAAAACCTGCTTCAGAGCACTCTGGACCTCAGACTGGGGCAAAGGTTCATTTTCCAACAGGACAATGATCCTAAGATAACAAAGGAGTGGCTACGGGACAACTCTGCGAATGTCCTTGAGTGGCCCAGCCAGAACCCAGACTTGAACCCAATTGAACATCTCCAAAAATGGCTGTGCACCGACGCTCTCCATCCAACCTGATGGAGCTTGAGAGGTCCTGCTAAGAAGAATGGGAGAAACTGTCCAAAAATAGGAGTGCCGAGCTTGTAGCATCATACTCAACAAGACTGGAGGCTGTAATTGGTGCCAAAGGAGCTTCACCAAAGTATTCAGCAAAGGCTGTGAATACTCATGTACGTGTATTTGTTTTTAACCACTTGAGATCCGCGCCATAGCCAAATGACGGCTACAGCGCGGATCTCCTTTTCTGGGACTACGTCTATTGACGTAGTCCCGTGTACGAGCGGCCTGCGCTCTGTGATCGGCGAGTCCATGAGACTCACCTGATCACCGATCCGTGCAAGGGGTCGATCCCGACCCCTTATCACGTGATCAGCTGTCAGCCAATGACAGCTGATCAGGTGATATAACGGAGCCGGTAATCGGCTAGTATTCCTCCTCACACTGACAGCGCGAGGAGAAAAAAAAAAAGCCGATCACCGGCGGCCGTGATCGGGACATCAGTCCCGATCACGGCCAGCAATGCAAGCGCCCACCTGCCCCCTGCCAGTGCCCACCTTCCCCCTGCAGTGCCACCCTAATAAAAAGTAAGTGCCCCCCGTCAGTGCCACCCAGCAGTGCCCATAGTGCCACCCAGCAGTGCCCACAGTGCCACCCAGCAGTGCCACCCACAGTGTCACCCACAGTGCCCACAATCTGCCTCAAAGGTGCTGCACCCCAGTGTCGCCCATCAGTGCCCAGCAGTGCCGCCCATCAGTGCCCAGCAGTGCCGCCCATCAGTGCCCAGCAGTGCCACCTATCAGAGCCACCTATCAGTGCCACCTATCAGTGCCCATCAGTCCCATCTATCAGTGGTACGTATCAGTGCCCATCCGTGCCACCCATCCGTGCCACCCATCCGTGCCATCTTATCTGTGCCCATCTTTGCCCATCAGTGCCGCCTTATCTGTGCCCATCGGTGCCGTCTTATCTGTGCCTATTAGTGCCGCCTTAACTATGCCTATCAGTGCCCACCAGTGCAGCCTATCAGTGCCCACCAGTGCAGCCTATCAGTGCCCACCAATGCAGCCCATCAGTGCCCACCAATGCAGCCTATCAGTGCCGCCTAATCAGCGCACTTCAATGAAGGAGAAAAATGACCCGTTTGCAAAATTTTATAACAAACTATTAAAACATGATTTTTTTTTTTTGCATCTTTTTTTGTTTGTTTAGCAAAAAATAAAACTCCGAGCTGTAACTAAATACCACCAAAAGAAAGCTCTATTTGTGGGAAAAAAATGATAAAAATTTCATTTGGGTACAGTGTTGTATGACCGCGCAATTGTCATTCAAAGTGCATCAGCGCTGAAAGCTGAAAATTGGTCTGGGACTGAGGGGGGTTTAAGTGCCCAGTAAGCAAGTGGTTAAGGTTGAACTGGATGGACTTGTGTCTTTTTTCAACCTGACTAACTATGTAACTATGTAACGTGTGATTTATTACATTTTTTTATTTTTAATAAATTTGCAAAGATTTCAAACAAACTTCTTTCACAATGTCATTACGGGGTATCGTTTGTAGCATTTTGAGGAAAATTACGAATTTAATCCATTTTGGAATAAGGCTGCAACACAACAAAATGTGGAAAAAGTGAAGAGCTGTGAATACTTTCCAGGTGCACTGAAACTATTCTGAGTGACAGTTATTAATAATGACAGTGCGTTGAATCCTGTTCACAGAAAAATGATTTTACAAGTTGGAAATTCTTTCCAATAGCATCTCCCGTTCCCCTTGGCCATCAGCGACCCTCTTTCTACCTGGAATTTTCGATTCGATGATAGAATATTTGTCACATCTTCTGAAGACCTGCGACCGATGTATGTTGTATGTTGCATGGCGAAGGTGTAATATACCGCACAATGTAGCGTGTTAAGAAAGTGGAAGGCTGATGAGTATGCAAAAGTTGAAGATAAAATCTCTGCAATGATGTCAGAGCGATAAGCCTGCTACAAAGGTTGAATGGCGAGGGGAATTCCATGCTTGCTTTGAATTACATACAGTGAATTCTAGGCTGGGTTCGTGCCTTTTCTCTGTGCATTGTTATGATTTTTTATGAACCTCTTTAACACGCATTGATATGTTTTATGCTCTTTGTTGGGTTCTGTCAGCCAATGAAATGTGGAGTAAAGTCGCTAGAAGACGAGCTGGTTATTATGAGTTGGAAACCCACTAAAACTGCTATTGAAATTATTTGGACCAAAAATTCTTTATGACTCACCTGCACTATGTTGGCCACCCAACAGCAATGCATTGCACAGGTGTAAAGTAGCACAATTCAACATAATGGAAAAGCTGAGTAAATACATGGACCCATATTGCAACATGCGTGTTAAATCGCTAAAGTGTGATTGGAGCCTTAAAGCGTTATTAACCCCTTCAAGCCTACGACCCCTTTCACACTGGGGTGTTTTTCAGGCACTTTAGCGTTAAAAAAAGCGACTGTGAAGCGCTTGAAAGAAGCCTCATCTGCAATCCCAATGTGAAAGCCCGAGTGCTTTAGGAACCCTTTCACAATGTCATCTCCCGAAAAACGCTCATGAAGCGCCGCATAAACTAGCAGCGCTTTACCAGCGTTTTTCGAGCGTTATTGGGGTGCTTTTAAACCCTGCTAGTGGCCAAATAAAGGGTTAAAAGCGCCCACAAAACGCTGCTGCCAAAAGCGTTTTTCAGGGGCTTTTCAAGCGTTTTTCAGGTGCTTCCCATTGATTTCAATGGGAAGGGGCACTTTAGGAGTGGTGTATTCACTGCTCCAAAAGCGTTGCAAAGAAGCTGCTTGCAGGACTTTTTTTGACGCCCTGCCAGCGCAGCACCTCAGTGTGAAAGCACTCGGGCTTTTACATTGGGATTGCAGTTGCAGCTTCTTTCAGGCGCTTTTTTTTAACACTAAGGCTGCTTTCACACTGGGGCGGTATTCAGGCGTTACAGCGCTAAAAATAGCGCCTGTGTAACGCCTGAAAAAAACCGGCCCCTTTAACTCCAGTGTGAAAGCCGGAGGGCTTTCACACTGGAGCGATGCGCTGGCAGGACGGTGAAAAAAGTCCTGGTAGCCGCATCTTTGCAGCGGTGAAGGAGCGGTGTATTCACCGCTCCTAAACCGCTCCTACCCATTGAAATCAATGGGACACCGCGGCTGCTGCAGCGGCGCTTTGCGGGCGGGTTTAACCCCTTTTCGGCCGCTAGCGGGGGTTAAAACCACCCCGCTAGCGCCCGCACACCGCTGCTAAAACAACGGTAAAGCGCCGCTAAAAATAGCGGCACTTTACCGCCGACGCCGCTCCCGCTGCAGTGTGAAAGCATCCTTAAGCGCCTGAAAAACGCCCCAGTGTGAAAGGGATCTCAGTGTGAAAGCATTCAGGCTTTTACATTGGGATTGCAGTTGCGGCTTCTTTCAGGCGCTTTTTTTAACGCTAAATCGCCTGAAAAACGCCCCAGTGTGAAAGGGGTCTAAGCCTTTTTTCTGGCACTTGTTGCTTACAAGTTAAAATTCATTTTTTTTGCTAAGAAAATTGCTTAGAACCCCCAAACATTATAAATATATTTTTTTTAGCAGAGACCCTAGGGCAGGGGTAGGTAACCTCGGCCCTCCAGCTGTGGTGAAACTACAAATCCCATCATGCCTCTGCCTCTAGGAGTCATGCCTGTGATTATTAGGATCTTGCAATGTCTCATGGGACTTGTAGTTTCAAAACAGCTGGAGGGCCGAAGTTGCCTACCCCTGCCCTACAGGATAAAATGGTGATCGTTGCAATATTTTATGTCACACTGTATTTGCGCAGCGGTCTTTCAAATGCTATTTTTTTTTGGAAGAGATACAGTTTCATTAATAAAAAAAAAAAAAAAGTGCCCTGCTCTTCTTCCTCTTCTCTGTGCAGTGCTTTAGGGACAGACCAGATTGATTCTGATTGGTCAGATTCTCATTGGTCTGTTCTGGAAGCGCTGCATGGAGAAGAGCGGGGATTTCAAATCCCTGGACTGGTAGAGCAGCTGTGGGAGATGCAACTGCAAACCTACCAAGACATGGCCGTCCACCTAAACTGACCAGCCGGGCAAGGAGAGCATTCATCAGAGAAGCAGCCAAGAGGTCTATGGTAAGTCTGGAGGAGCTGCAGAGATCCACAGCTCAGGTGGGAGAATCTGTCCACAGGACAACTATTAGTCGTGCTCTCCACAAATCTGACCTTTATGGAAGAGTGGCAAGAAGAAAGACATTGTTGAAAGAAAGTCATAAGAAGCCCCGTTTGCAGTTTGTGAGAAGCCATGTGGGGGACACAGCAAACATGTGGAAGAAGGTGCTCTGGTCAGATGAGAACAAAAGTGAACTTTTTCACCTAAAAGAAAAATGTTATGTGTGGCAGAAAACGAACACTGCCCATCAACCTGAACACACCATCCCCACCGTGAAACATGGTGGTGGCAGTATCATGTTGTGGGGATGCTTTTCTTCAGCAGGGACAGAGAAGCTGGTCAGAGTTGATGGGAGGATGGATGGAGCCAAATACAGGACAATCTAACTCGTTACCTCAACCTGTCCGGCTATCCCCTACTCTTGCTACCTTCAGGCGATCCCTGAAAACTCATCTCTTCAGGGAAGCCTGTCACATCTCCAACTAATCTTTTACCACTTCCATCAGCTCATTCCCCACAGTTACAACCTTTTGTACCACCTGCCCCTCACCCTATTAGATTGTAAGCTCTATTGTATTATAACTGTATTGTCTCCCTTTTATATTGTAAATCTCTGCGTAAACTGTTGGCGCTATATAAATCCTGTATAATAATAATAATAATAATCTTAGAAGAAGACCTGTCAGGGTCTGCAAAAGAGTTGAGAGCGTAGGTTCACCTTCCAGCAGGACAACGACCCCTAAACATACAGCCAGAGCTACAATGGAATGGTTTAGATCAAAGCATATTCATGTGTTAGCCCTTGTACACACGGTCAGAGATTTTGCCAACCAAATCCGTCGGATTTTGCCCATCGGATTTAGTCCGATGGATTGTGTCCGAAACTGTTGCATACACACGGTCGGGCCAAGTTGGCGAAAAATCCGATCTTTCAGAACGTGATGACGTAATTTCGTTACGATGGGACTACATTCAGGCTAGTAGCCAATAGCTTTGATGTAGGAATTTGATCTGAGCATGCGTGGCACTTGGTCCGATCAAAATTCGCTACACATGATCGGATTAGGTCCGTCCGGCCCAGTTGGTCGGGAAATATTTCCAACATGTTGGAAATTTGGATCAGACGGAGATTCGGACAGAATCAGTCCGATGCATACCACACACAGTCGGATTATCTGACGACGTGGTCCGATAAGACTCATTCCGACAGATTCTCCGACCGTGTGTACAAGGGCTAAGAATGGCCCAGTCACAGTCCAGACCTAAATCCAATTGAGAATCTGTGGTAAGACCTGAAAAGTGCTGTTCATAGACGCTCTCCATCCAATCTGACAGAGCTTGAGCTATTTTGTAAAATGTCCCTTTCTAGATGTGCAAAGCTGGTAGAGACATCCCCAAAAAGACTTGCAGCTGTAATTGCAGTGAAAAGGGGTTCTACAAAGTATTGACTCAGGGGGCTGAATAAAAATGTACACCACATAATTATTTGTAAAAAAAATTTGGAAAACATTTATCATTTTCCTTCCACTTCACAATTATGTGCCACCTTGTGTTGGTCTATCATAAATTCCCACTAAAATACATTTAAGTTTTTTGGTTGCAACATGACAAAATGTGGAAAATGTCAAGGGGTATGAATACTTTTTCAAGGCACTGCAGATATGCAGCAATTCAAGGCCATGGAGAGCCTCTTTATCAGGCATTGATGCTTGATGAAGGGTCCCTGCCTGGTTCCGAAATGACCAAATGTATCCATGGTATACACCGTAACCTGTCAGGAATCATTGCACCTGTTAATCACATGGTCGATTCCCGTGTGGTGTGCGGGAGGAATATACTTTACATCTTCCTTAAAAAAGTGCAGGTCTGTTTTTTTTTCTTTTTTGACTTAGTATGCTGAAGCCTTAAGAGTCCCTTTCACTGGAACTAAGGGGCCAAGCCCAAGCCATGAAAAGAACCTCCCGCCATAATCCCCCCTCCAACAAATGACTTGGACCAATGCACAAAGCAAGGTCCATAAAGACATGGATGAGCCAGTTTGGGGTGGAGGAACTTGTCTGACCTGCGTGTTTTTTAGGTATACATTGGGTTGGTAGAGCTCATACAGGTCTTTTCTTTTGAGTTATACATTGTGTGCTTACCGAGAGCTCCCATCACATTCATTCTCTCCTTTTTCTTCATTTTTTTTCCACTCTTAGCCCCTGTACACACGGTCGGACATTTCGACAACCAAATCCGTCGGATTTTGTCCGAAACTGTTGCATACACACGGTCGGACAAAGTTGTCGAAAAATCCGATCTTTCAGAACGTGATGACGTAATTTTGTTACGTTCAGGCTAGTAGCCAATAGCTTTGATGTAGGAATTTGATCTGAGCATGCGTGGCACTTTGTCCGATCGAAATTCTCTACACATGATCGGAGTATGTCCTATCGGACCAGTTGGTCGGAAAATATTTCCAACATGTTGGAAAATTTGGTCCGATGGATATTCCGGCGGAAACAGTCCGATGCATACCACACACAGTCGGATTATCCGACAACACGGTCCGATAGGACACATTCCGACGGATTCTCCGACCGTGTGTACAAGGGCTAAGAATGGCCCAGTCACAGTCCAAACCTAAATCCAATTGAGAATCTGTGGTAAGACCTGAAAAGTGCTGTTCATAGACGCTCTCCATCCAATCTGACAGAGCTTGAGCTATTTTGTAAAATGTCCCTCTCTAGATGTGCAAAGCTGGTAGAGACATCCCCAAAAAGACTTGCAGCTGTAATTGCAGTGAAAAGGGGTTCTACAAAGTATTGACTTGGGCTGGATAAAAATGTACACCACATAATTATTTGTAAAAAAAATTTGGAAAACATTTATCATTTTCCTTCCACTTCACAATTATGTGCCACCTTGTGTTGGTCTATCATAAATTCCCACTAAAATACATTTAAGTTTTTTGGTTGCAACATGACAAAATGTGGAAAATATCAAGGGGTATGAATACTTTTTCAAGGCACTGCAGATATGCAGCAATTCAAGGCCATGGAGAGCCTCTTTATCAGGCATTGATGCTTGATGAAGGGTCCCTGCCTGGTTCCGAAATGACCAAATGTATCCATGGTATACACCGTAACCTGTCAGGAATCATTGCACCTGTTAATCACATGGTCGATTCCCGTGTGGTGTGCGGGAGGAATATACTTTACATCTTCCTTAAAAAAGTGCAGGTCTGTTTTTTTTTCTTTTTTGACTTAGTATGCTGAAGCCTTAAGAGTCCCTTTCACTGGAACTAAGGGGCCAAGCCCAAGCCATGAAAAGAACCTCCCGCCATAATCCCCCCTCCAACAAATGACTTGGACCAATGCACAAAGCAAGGTCCATAAAGACATGGATGAGCCAGTTTGGGGTGGAGGAACTTGTCTGACCTGCGTGTTTTTTAGGTATACATTGGGTTGGTAGAGCTCATACAGGTCTTTTCTTTTGAGTTATACATTGTGTGCTTACCGAGAGCTCCCATCACATTCATTCTCTCCTTTTTCTTCATTTTTTTTCCACTCTTAGCCCCTGTACACACGGTCGGACATTTCGACAACCAAATCCGTCGGATTTTGTCCGAAACTGTTGCATACACACGGTCGGACAAAGTTGTCGAAAAATCCGATCTTTCAGAACGTGATGACGTAATTTTGTTACGTTCAGGCTAGTAGCCAATAGCTTTGATGTAGGAATTTGATCTGAGCATGCGTGGCACTTTGTCCGATCGAAATTCTCTACACATGATCGGAGTATGTCCTATCGGACCAGTTGGTCGGAAAATATTTCCAACATGTTGGAAAATTTGGTCCGATGGATATTCCGGCGGAAACAGTCCGATGCATACCACACACAGTCGGATTATCCGACAACACGGTCCGATAGGACACATTCCGACGGATTCTCCGACCGTGTGTACAAGGGCTAAGAATGGCCCAGTCACAGTCCAAACCTAAATCCAATTGAGAATCTGTGGTAAGACCTGAAAAGTGCTGTTCATAGACGCTCTCCATCCAATCTGACAGAGCTTGAGCTATTTTGTAAAATGTCCCTCTCTAGATGTGCAAAGCTGGTAGAGACATCCCCAAAAAGACTTGCAGCTGTAATTGCAGTGAAAAGGGGTTCTACAAAGTATTGACTTGGGCTGGATAAAAATGTACACCACATAATTATTTGTAAAAAAAATTTGGAAAACATTTAGCATTTTCCTTCCACTTCACAATTATGTGCCACCTTGTGTTGGTCTATCATAAATTCCCACTAAAATACATTTAAGTTTTTTGGTTGCAACATGACAAAATGTGGAAAATATCAAGGGGTATGAATACTTTTTCAAGGCACTGCAGATATGCAGCAATTCAAGGCCATGGAGAGCCTCTTTATCAGGCATTGATGCTTGATGAAGGGTCCCTGCCTGGTTCCGAAATGACCAAATGTATCCATGGTATACACCGTAACCTGTCAGGAATCATTGCACCTGTTAATCACATGGTCGATTCCCGTGTGGTGTGCGGGAGGAATATACTTTACATCTTCCTTAAAAAAGTGCAGGTCTGTTTTTTTTTCTTTTTTGACTTAGTATGCTGAAGCCTTAAGAGTCCCTTTCACTGGAACTAAGGGGCCAAGCCCAAGCCATGAAAAGAACCTCCCGCCATAATCCCCCCTCCAACAAATGACTTGGACCAATGCACAAAGCAAGGTCCATAAAGACATGGATGAGCCAGTTTGGGGTGGAGGAACTTGTCTGACCTGCGTGTTTTTTAGGTATACATTGGGTTGGTAGAGCTCATACAGGTCTTTTCTTTTGAGTTATACATTGTGTGCTTACCGAGAGCTCCCATCACATTCATTCTCTCCTTTTTCTTCATTTTTTTTCCACTCTTAGCCCCTGTACACACGGTCGGACATTTCGACAACCAAATCCGTCGGATTTTGTCCGAAACTGTTGCATACACACGGTCGGACAAAGTTGTCGAAAAATCCGATCTTTCAGAACGTGATGACGTAATTTTGTTACGTTCAGGCTAGTAGCCAATAGCTTTGATGTAGGAATTTGATCTGAGCATGCGTGGCACTTTGTCCGATCGAAATTCTCTACACATGATCGGAGTATGTCCTATCGGACCAGTTGGTCGGAAAATATTTCCAACATGTTGGAAAATTTGGTCCGATGGATATTCCGGCGGAAACAGTCCGATGCATACCACACACAGTCGGATTATCCGACAACACGGTCCGATAGGACACATTCCGACGGATTCTCCGACCGTGTGTACAAGGGCTAAGAATGGCCCAGTCACAGTCCAAACCTAAATCCAATTGAGAATCTGTGGTAAGACCTGAAAAGTGCTGTTCATAGACGCTCTCCATCCAATCTGACAGAGCTTGAGCTATTTTGTAAAATGTCCCTCTCTAGATGTGCAAAGCTGGTAGAGACATCCCCAAAAAGACTTGCAGCTGTAATTGCAGTGAAAAGGGGTTCTACAAAGTATTGACTTGGGCTGGATAAAAATGTACACCACATAATTATTTGTAAAAAAAATTTGGAAAACATTTAGCATTTTCCTTCCACTTCACAATTATGTGCCACCTTGTGTTGGTCTATCATAAATTCCCACTAAAATACATTTACGTTTTTTGGTTGCAACATGACAAAATGTGGAAAATGTCAAGGGGTATGAATACTTTTTTTGTGCACAAGGGCTAATGCCGGGTACACACGATTGGAATTCCGGCCAGAAAAAGGCAGATGAGAGCTTTTCATCGAAAAATGCGACCGTGTGTATGCTCCATCGGAATTTAGCTGTCCGAATTTCCACCAGCCAAAAATTTATAGCATGTTCTCAATTTTCCCGACGGAAAAACTTTCTATCGGTAATTCCGATCGCGTGTATGCAATTCCGACACAGATTCAACTACGAGACAGAAGCTATTGGCTACTGGCTATTGAACTTCCTTTTTCTAGTCATGTCGTACGTGTTGTACGTCACCACATTATAAATGATCAGAATTTGATGTGACCGTGTGTAGGCAAGACAGCTTGCCGGAATTCCGTCGGGAAAACCATCAGAGCTTTTTCCAACGAGAATTCCGATCGTGTGTACGCGGCATTAGAGAGTTATACCTTTTGCAGTTCACTATTATGTCTATAAGGGGTACCTAGAGGAATCCTTGATCTTTGTTTCCAGTTTTATAGCAGACAAACTGCTAGCAAGATTAACAAACATGTAAAAGTCTTATTACCTCATAAAAATTCCTTAAAATAAACCTCATGTCATATGACATGTTAACTGCCGGCCTGTCATGCTGATCGGAATAAGTTCATAGTCACTATTGGGAGCTGTGACTTTAAGGGTCGGGTCAGTAAATCAGAACGTTTCAAAACCAGAGATAACCAAGAGGTCAGCAATGGCAGTCATTTCTTATAGTATAGTAGACTCCCCACATGCCATTCCTTATCCTATGTATCCCAATGCAATCAGTATCCTAGCTAAATAACCACTGAGACACAGTGTGGTATAAACCACCTAGAGATTTTATCATCTTTAATGAGTCCTTATGTGCTAACCTACAGACCTGTATTGAGATAAAAAGGACAGTAACCACATTTGCCATAACGTATTCAAGCAACAAGTATTCCTTAGCCCTTGTACACACGGTCGGACATTCCGACAACCAAATCCGTCGGATTTTGTCCGACGGATTTTGTCCGAAACTGTTGCATACACACAGTCGGACAAAGTTGTCAGAAACTCTGATCGTACTTAACGTGATGACGTTATTTCGTTAGGACGGGACTACGTTCAGGCTAGTAGCCAATAGCTTTGGTCTAGGAATTTAAGCATGCGTGGCACTTTGTCCGATTGGAATTCTCTACACATGATCGGACAAAGTCCAATCAGATCATGTTGTCAGAAAATTTTATAGCCCAGCTGGAGAACTTGGTCCGTCGGATATTCCGATGGAAACAGTCCGATGGAGCCCACACACTGTCGGATTATCTGACAACGCTGTCCTATCGGACATTGTCCATCAGAATATCCGACCGTGTGTACAAGGGCTTACTGAAGTCTAGCTTTGATTACCAACTACACAATGAAACAAAAATTGTACATCATTCATATGTTTTATTTACTTATTTAAAAATACACCATTGACAATTTATCTGCAATGCGTTACACAAGACATTGTACCATATACATCAGTGCCTGGCCCTACTCCCATCACATTCTGAGACATTAAATAAAGGTTGTACTTTTGGAAAAAACAATATACTCTAAAGAGGGTTGACGAGGTAGATTGAAAACTTTTGGTGAAAACTCCAAGAACTTCCCCCGCACTTATATTTTTGACAATAAAAGAGAACTCCAATCAAATTACTAAACAAGCACCTCTGAAGCAGATAGGACAACCATTCTCAACCAGGGTTCCTCTAGTGCTGGGTTTCTTAACCGGGGTTCCTCGAGAAGGTTGCTAGGGGTTCCTTGAGCAATAAGCAATTTCTGCCTCTCAGATAAGTTCCCACTGACACTATTGATCTTTTTAGCTATTTGTAAGGAGGTAATTCTTCCCAATGACCACAAGTGTAAGGACCATTCTTCCCACTGACCATCACATGGATGTATCGTGAAATATAGATACAGTATTTTTTTTTATCAGGTGTTCCCTGAGAATAGAAAGGTATTTCAAGGGTTCCTCTGTGTTGAAAAGGTTAAGAAAGGCTGATCTAGAGGTTGCTAAGGGTTCCTTCATCTCTGGCTGATTGACTTCCCATCAGATGCTAATTAGATAGTTACAGGACTAATAATACTTAGCAGAGCCAGCAGAATGACACCAATGATCTTTTTAGCTGTCTGCAATGGTGGAATTCTGCCTACTGCTGTAGGGGACATTCTTCTCACGACCAACAATGTAAGGGACAATCTTTCCACTGACCAGCAACCTATAGAGCATTCTTCCCACTGACCACCAATGTAAGGAATATCCTTCCCACTAACCACCAGTATAAGGGGCATTCTTCCCACTGACCACCAATATAAGGAGCATTTTTTTAAACTCACCATCAATCTATGGAGCATTCTTCCCCCTGACCACCAATGAAAGGGATATTCTTCCCAATGACCACTAATGAAAGGGATATTCTTCCCACTGACCACCAATATAAGGAGCATTCTTCCTGCTAATCACCAATATAGGGGGCATTTTTTTAAACTGACCCTCAATCTATGGAGCAATCTTCCCACTGACCACCAATGAAACGGACATTCTTCCCACTGACCACCAATATAAGGAGCATTCTTCCTGCTAACCACCAATATAAGGGGCATTTTTTAAACTGACCATCAATCTATGGAGCATTCTTCCCAATGACCACCAATGAAAGGGATATTCTTCCCACTAACCACTAATGAAAGGGACAGTCTTCCCACTGATCACCAATGTAAGAAACATTCTTACAACTGATCACCAATGTAAAGACATTCTTCCGACCAACTATCAATGAAAGGGGCATTTTTTCCACTAACTACCAATGTAAGGGTAATTTTTCCACTGACCACCAATGTAAGGGTCATTCTTCCCTCCGGGTCCATATGAATTAATTTTAGCCGAGGTTTCCTGAGACATAAAAAAGAATTTTAGGGTTCCTCTGGGGAAAAAGGATAGAATGTTCCCAGATAACAGGAGAGAAAAAAAATTGTAAACTGATTATATTTTACTGCAGGTCAGGGATCTTAACGTAAAACTGTGATTTGTCCACACTAGGAAAAAAAAAACACGTTCAGATAAGCCAGCGCCCTCAGGGTTTGAACTTACCCCACCATCCATTCATCTACAAGAGTGAAGGAACAAAGCCCTGTGTAAGTACCATATTGATCTATGGGAAGTCACATGCTTCCCCATACTAGTAAGTACTGGGTTCTTCGCTTCATTCCAGTTAAAAACTGATTGGCAGGGAGCAAAGAGAAGGTGAGTATAGGCAACAGTGTGCTAACAAGAAGCTGTTGACAGAAGTATAGAGCAGAGTGAGAGAGAGAATCCCATCAGCATGCTGCTTCTCCCTTTACTGTGCAGTCACAGGTTTGGGGGAGGGACAAGACCTGTGAGATTGGTAAATCCCAGGAGCAGATGGGCAGGAAATACAAATCCTTTGAGGCCATCCAAGGCCCAAGCAAGGAAGTGAACTTACCCTTAATTACTGATGAAGGGGGAGTGTCTGAAGACCGGAACACGTTTATTGATTGTGTAACAAAATATTGCATTGGACTTAATTGACCATTGGGTTGGTGCTTCTTTTGCTTTTTGTATAGTTGGACTTTTCTTAAGACCACCCCCTCTCCCTTTGGGTTTTTAGGTTTTTTTTTTGTGAGAAGCCTAATCAAAGCAAGTTTGGTTATTAAAATAATCTCTGAAAACACTACATATAAATAATAGAATAATAGATAATAATAGAACATCGAGTGTCTACAGCACCCTTTACACACCGTGCAGTTACAATCGACTTCATTATGAGCTGACACTTTATTGCCCGATGACAGAATAGTGAAACAATGAACTTTCCTGCCATTGCCCAATGCTGCCCCATTATACAAACAGTTGTATTGGATTTTACTATATGATCTTTCTTTTCTTGCCCTGAATGGCTGCTTGTAAAACCAATGAGTGGGTGTTCTGGCTACGATAACATTTGCCAGTAAACTAACTGGTAGTAAATGATTAAACCAACCATGGCTGACATTGCACATGGAACGCGGAGTGCACTGCCAGCAGATTGGGGTAAAGTTGTGTGTACTGCTGTACCAACTGTGGATCCTGCCAGGGAATGGGCTGATGATTGGCAAATACGGTGTGCTTTTTGGTGCATTAGATTGCATTTAGGTGTATCTAAACCCAAAAACAAATATATTACAGCTTACCAATCCTTGAATGTGGTGGCTGCATTAGTTTTAATTTCTTAGGCCCCTTTCACACATGCGGACAGTATGTCCGTATTTCATCCATCCGTTTGCGGATGAAATACGGACATACATGCATCCCTATGGGACAGCGGGTGTCTGCGGATGAACATCCGCAGACACCCGATATCGTCCGCCTCCGCAATTGTCCTATTCTGCAGACGGAGGAAAATCCTATTTTTCTACCCGTCTGCATAGCGGATCGGATGAACACGGACAGGCGGTCCGTGCTCATCCGATCCCCCATAGAGGAGAACGGAGATCTGACAGGGTGGTCCCTGCACAGTGTGCCGGGACCGCCCTGTCCGCCGCCGGCTCAGCGGGGACAAAGGAGCGATCCCCGCTGAGCGAGCGGATCATCACGGGGCGGATCATTACTGATCCGTCCCGTGTGAAAGGGGCCTTAAGCTTTTTTTTTTATACCTGGTGATCCGGCCAGTACTACGCTTCCTATCTTAACCACTTGCCTACTGGGGCACTTTTACCCCCTTCCTGTCCAGGCCAATTTTCAGCTCTCAGCGCTGTCGCACTTTGAATGACAATTGAGTGGTCATTATCCATTGTACCTAAAATAAACTTTTATCATTTTTTTGAGACAGATAGAGCTGTCTTTTGGTGGTATTTAATTACGACTGGGTTTTTAATTTTTTGCTAAACAAATGAAAAAAGCCAGAAAATTTTGAAAAAAATAGTTTTTCTTAGTTTCTGTTAAGTTTGTAAATAAGTAATTTTTTTCCATCACTGATGTGCACTGATGAGGTGGCACTGACAGGCTGCACTGATGGGCACTGATGAGGCAGCACTGACAGTCAGCACTGATGGGCACTGACAGGCTGCACTGATTAGGTGGCACTGACAGACATCACTGATGAGCTCTGACAGGCTGCACTGATGATTAGGGTACTGCTTATCAGTGCCTTGATCATCAGTGTAGATGTCCCCTGTGTATATTGCCGCTTACTGGCTTCGACAGTGTATGAGGAGAGGACTGCTGATAACCGGCAAATCCTGTTTATACTGCGATCCGACACAGCTGATCACATGGTAAATGGCCACTGTGCTTGGCCCTTTCCCCCGATCTGTGATCTGCCATGTCCAAAGAACACAGCGATCACAGAGCGCTCCTGATGCGTTTCCCAGGGGCGCGTGGGAACGCAGGGTTCTTGCAGTACATCAACACCCTCCCGGAAATGTGCCACCATGCTGTAGCGGTCATTTGGCTATAGGCGGTCAGGAATATACTAGCACATTATTAAAGACTTACCTTGAAACAAAGCCCTCCGTTGACGAACTGTGACAGCTGCTGAGACTTCTGTCTTCACCTATTCTTCCTTCTGGGTTCACGGGCTATGGCAGCTTGAATGGTCGCATGCGTATGCGTTAGGGAGTCTCAGCCACGGCACCCAGCTCTAAAGGCACGGGTATGCTGCTTGCTAGAATATCTCCTAAACAGTAGACATAGGAGATATTCATTCTTAATAAGGTGTCTCCACTCTGGATGGAGAAGCAATGAAGACACCTCCTTTGATCATCTTCTAAGCTGTATCAAGCTGCTTTTCCAATCCTATTGAGTTATATGGACAGAAAGGCAGTTCTGAAGATAATAAAAGCCAATGTATGTAAACTCTGAAGCTGCTACCAGATTTCAAAGGGTGGTCGCTCCTGCAGTCATAATCTGACTGCCTTGAGGGCCTTCTTTAGTTGACTGCACCTTCTGAAGTGTATGGAAGAGCTGAAGGGAACAGGGAGAAAGAGGATGGACTATCAGAGATTATTTTCTAGCCTGTCCAATTGCTTGCCCCACCATCCACAGACTGGCACTGGAACAGCCAACTGTCTTTTCAGGTCTATGGGTAGACGATGACAGTCTTGAAATCTGTCCCTGTAGTTGACTGGTTTTGGGTAAAGGGAGGGGAGTCCAATTCCTATTGTTCCTCCTGAGATGAGGGAGCCAATTGTCCACACCACACCTCCTACTTCTACGCCATGCATTCATTTTTATGAGACATTCTTGGAGCAGATGTAACTTACCTGCATGTCTAACTGCCCACTTATGTGTCACCTTAATGCAAGCAAGGGAAATACTAAAACAATATTCTTTAGCCCTCAAGGCAAAAGGGCCAAACTGTTCCCCGGTAAGTTCTGGACTACCTCAGCAGAATAGGTTACGGGTCCTGTCCCTTTTGCACCTTCCCTTCTGCTGAGGCACCCAAGGAGGCCACTTTTTCAGCCTACCCATTGGCCCAACCCTGAGCAGGAGGAGCCTGTAGAGCAGAAGTTGAAATCTGTTTCAGGTAAATGACCAGAGGCTTGCCAATTTAGGAAAATGTATTTAAAGCACAGGCATGGATGAGCTGGCACCCAAAAGCCAAGGACCAGAAAGTGAAGTAGACTTGAGTGCAGCATTATTGTCACAATTTAAATTGAGAGCCTAGCCAATAGTGCGTAAGGAGTACAGGAAGGCTCTTTTCATAGTTGACATCCAGGGCCAATTTAAGTTATCGGTAGGGGAGGACACTGGCATCAGGTCAAGTAAACGTTCACATATCCCTTATCAATTGAGGTATCTGATCACTGATATACAAAAATGACTTACAAATTACACAAAATGAATACAACGCAAAGTTAGGCTCCATGCAGACTGGAGCTCATAAACGGCCATTTTTTTGGAGTTTGGGCATTGTTTTTTTTTTTTAACAGCCCATAAACTCCACTTATCCAATGTGTCCATGCACACATGGATGTTGTTTAGCTTTTATCAGCAGTGGAGTTTTTTGAGCTCCAGTGTGCATGGAGCCTTATGCCGCGTACACATGAGCGGAATGTCCGACAGAAAAAGTCGGACGGAAACCTTTCATTGTATATTCCGATCGTGTGTATGCCTCATCAGAATTTTTTTCTCAAAAATTCTGACGGACCTAGCAATAGAACATGTTTTAAAGATTTCCAACGGAACCAATTCCTATCGGGAAAACCTCTCGTCTGTATGCTGTTCCGACAGACCAAAAACTACACATGCTCTGAAGCAAGTATAAGACGGAATCTATTGGCTACTGACTATTGACCTTACTTTTTCTAGTCCCGTCGTACGTGTTGTACGTCACCGCATTCTTGACGATCAGACTTTGGTGTGATCATGTGTACGCACGACAGTTTTAGCGGAACTCCGTCAGAAAAACCTTCAGAGTTTATTCCGATGGGAAAACAGTCACGTGTACGCGGCATTATACTTAGAACGTTGAACTCTGAGAAAATCTTGACATACCCCAGGGAAGCTTGGGTAGGTAATTTGTTACTGATGGTAAGACCATGGTGTATCAGTCACATTTTCAAAATTGAGCAGGATCAGTGGATCAAAGAATCATCAATACCCTATGCCCAGGATCAGCAAATCAACGAATCAAGAATACCCTGTAACTAAGATTAGTGGTTCAAAGAATCATCCATACCCTAAACCAGTGATGGCGAACCTTGGCACCCCAGATGTTTTGGAACTACATTTCCCATGATGCTCTTGCTCTCTAAAGTGTAGTTGAGCATCATGGGAAATGTAGTTTCAAAACATCTGGCACACCAAGGTCCGCCATCACTGCCCTAGGCCCAGGATCAGTGAACCAATGAATCAGCAATACCCTATAACCAAGATCAGTGGATCCTGGTGATTGTGCAATTCTTGAATCCTCATACTGTATCTATCCATCATTCTTAAAGAAGAGCTATCATTATAATTTTTATTTTACAGCTCTGTCCCCTATGGGATGAAGTACACATAGTTGTCCAATGTTTCTAATGCCGCGTACACACGACCGGACTTTTTGACAGACTAGGTCCGACGGTCTTCCCGATGGACTTTTGGCGGAGTTCCAATGGACTTTCCGAATGAACGGACTTGGCCACACACAATCACACCAAAGTCCGACGGATTCGAACGTGATGACGTACGACCGGACTAGAATAAGGAAGTTCATAGCCAGTAGCCAATAGCTGCCCTCGCGTCGGTTTTCGTCCGTCAGACTAGCATACAGACGAACAGATTTTTCCATTGGACTCGAGTCCGTCGGAAAGATTTGAAACATGTTTTAAATCTAAAGTCCATCTGATTTTTAGACAGCAAAGGTCAGATGAAACTCACGCACGATTGAAATCGAATTGTCCCTCAGATTCGTTCCTAGTCCTAGACCTAGTCCATCGAAAAGTCCGGTCGTGTGTACGCGGCATAAGCATTTCCAACCCGCTCCCCTCCCCTCCTGTCATGGCAGATCCAACAACAGCTATAAAGGAGAGGGCAGATTCATAGCTGCAGTTGGTCTTGACTCTGAGCACTTTCCCGAGACCAGCAATGTCAAGACGAATGCAGGGAGGTGGGGGGAGGGGTTTCTCAGCTTCTGCATTCCTTTTGTATTGTTTGTCATGGGAAAGTGCTCAGAGTCCAGACAAGCTTCAGCTTTGAATCAGCCGTCTCCTTCCTAGCTGTTGTCAGATCAGCTGCAGCAGGAGGGGAGCTGGGTAAGTCAGACCATGTAACTAGGGTTTGGAAAGCAAATAGAATCATGGGATGAATTACTACATATACGTTGCCCCATAGGGGACAGAACTGTACAATAGATGATGGATCTCCAACGCGGAGACCTTTGAACCCCCAAAACACTTTGGTTGTTCTATGTTATCTTTCCATGTACAAATATCAATAGTAAAAAAAAATTTGGACTCTCAGATGATTTGTTTTCCGCTCATTGAATATGTACTGTACATATAAATCAACGTGTATGGTGGATAAATCGTCTTAAAGCCATCTCTAGCTAAACTATTCAAGCCAACTACTTCAATTTTGAACAGGCGCTGATAGACTGACAGCGCTGTAAAAGCCAGACATGATGATTTTCCTTAGTCAGCGTTTTGTGAATAGCGAACTGGAAAAGGGGGCGGAGACACGAAAACAGCAGGGGTGTGTTTGAGACCTGCAGCGCTAATGACGGCCGGATGTACAGCGGGATCTGTTCTCTTCCAGCCTACTAAAATAAATACTTTAAAGCACTTTCATGAAACTCACCTGGTAATTATTTTACAGCAGAATTAAAAAAAAACATTATAATATATCTAAATTAAGTGAAATTGAGGCGCCCACAATTGGGCTTTAATCACAGTTGTGTCACTGCTCCACCCGCCAATGCCATAACAATGGTGGCACCTTTTAGCAGCTTTTCCCATCGATTCATTTTAAATTTTACATTATGGAGAATCCATTAGGGGGTGCAAAAGTCTAGTAAGGATATCCCATTGATGGAGTCCAGAGAGACTTGAGAAGCCAGCGTGTGATACGGCACGCCCGCATTTGTGCAGAACAGAAATGCCAGTTTTGAGTGGAGCCGACCCTAAAAAAAAACAAAGTCCCCAAATGTTCACAGATGTTTCCTATATTATGTTGTTTTTTCCACTTTACGACTGTTTCGGTTGTTGACAAGGTACATTAATAATAACAGACTGACTATAATGTTAAAGAGGCCAAACGCCGGGACTCCATAATGCTTGTACAGATATCCTCCAATGGTGGGGCCGATGGTGCGTGTGAGAGGCTGGATGGAGGCGCAGATCCCCAGCATGGCACCTAGAATACAGAAATACAGTCAGTATCATGGAATACTTGGTGCTTTTTTTATTACAAATAGAGTACATGGATATGTTGCTGCTGGCGTAAATGGGTCCTAAGTCCAAATGTATTCTTTGGCTTTGATTCAGTGGTTTACAAACTGTGGCTCAGGGGCCAGATGTGGCCCTTTGCCTGCCTTTATCTGACCCTTGGTGATCTATTCCTCCAATGGACAGTAATGATAGGGCACCATTTCTCCCACTTGTACCAATGAGGGGGCTCCATTGCTCCCACTGGTACCAATGATGGGGTACCATTCCTCCCGCTTGTACCAATGATGGGGTACCATTCCTCCCACTTGTACCAATGATAGGGCACCATTCCTCCGGCTGGTACCAATGAGGGGGCTCCATTCCTCCCGCTTGTACCAATGATGGGGCACCATTTCTCCCTCTTGTACCAATGAGGGGGCTCCATTGCTCCTGCTTGTACCAATGAGGGGGCTCCATTGCTCCCGTTGGTACCAATGATGGGGTACCATTCCTCCCACTGGTACCAATGATGGGATACCATTCCTCCCACTTGTACCAATGATGGGGCACCATTTCTCTCACTGGTACCAATAATGAGGCACCATTTCTCCCACTAGTACCAATGATGAGGCACCATTTCTCCCACTAGTACCAATGATGGGGCACCATTACTCCCACTGGTACCAATGCTGGGGCACCATTTCTCCCGCTGGTACCAATGATGGAGCACCATTCCTTCCACTGGTACCAATGATGGGGCACTATTTTTTCCACTGGTACCAAATATGGGAGACCATGCTTCCCACTGACACCATGAATGGGGCACCATACCACCCACTAATACCAATGATGGGGCACTATTCCTCCAAATGACACCACTATTGAGGCTCTATTTCAACTGAACCAATGAATGGGGGACCATTCCTCCCATTAACACCATTGATGAGGCTCTATTCCTGCAACTAACACCAGTGATGGGGCATCATTTTTTTCACTGACACCATCGATGAGGCACTATCTCCCCGACACCAATGAAATCAATGACAGGACATAATTTACAGACTCTGATCCCAGGGAGCTGCCCGAGGCCGACCCGTACCTCGGCTCTCGGGTCCCCGGCGCCGCCATTCTATCTAAGGCAACATGCAGTGGAGCCTTGCGGCTTCACCGCCCGTTTCATACTGCGCATGCGCGAGTCGCGCAGCGCTTTGTGAATGGGGCGCTTTGTTCTGGGACACACACACAGCTCCCAGAACACAGCGCGCCCCATTCCCCAGAAGACAAAGCGAGGAGGAGAAGACTGAAGATCACCGCGGAGTAGGAAGTGGCAGATTAGGATGCTCTGCCTAGCAACAGCCATTTCTGGTACGTTCAAAAAATATATATTATTTTTTTTGCAGATTTTTTGGAACATTTTGATGTAATTTTGTTTTTAGGGTGGCCCTCCGCTTTAAGTTTATCATGTGATCTATTTTACACCAGTATATATTTGCCAACATAATGTATGGTCATTTAGCTATGGCTAAGCATGTATGTAACTATGTTGTGAAACGCGTCAGTTATTTTCCCCTTATTTCTGCTGTTACATGAACTTTGATGATTTTTTTTTAATAAAGGTGTATATTGGAGTGCAGGTGTGCAGATTTTCCTTCTCTCCACCACAGTTTTTTTCTTTTGGCTACCAGCAGTGAGCAGATAGACAAAGGGGTGAAGGGAAGGTAAGGTATGCTGCAGTTTTTCAATAAACAGGCAAAGCACAGGATGGCTTTAAGTTACCTTTTCATTATATAGTCATTATAAGCCACAGCATTGTCCTCTATACAGAATTCAATGCTCCTATACAATACTTCTATAAAATGTTCTTTTCATTACTTCGAGGTGCTCAGGTCATTGGATCTGATTTCCCAGCCAGCAGTATGGGAAGACGAAGAATGTGAACCACCTACCTGGAGTAATTTAAAACGTAAGTGGAATGGCTCAATGGATGTTTTAAGCTTTGCTTGGCCTGCTGTCAGGTAATTAAGCCCACAGAGTAATTAGATCCTTTTATATCAAGCGGCAGGTGAAAGCAATCAGAGAGCAACAGCACAGAAAACTAAGCTTATTAGGTATGATCCTAATTGTATAGTTACATTAGTCCAGCTTGGCACAGTGCAAGTACACATATCTCATATCCAATGGGCCGCTGGAGAAGCTGACAATCACTATACTGGTGGGTACTGCTACAGCTCTACCTTTCAAACTCACCCATTGAGATCAATAGGGCCACACTGCAACTGCGAGCCCAACGCGAGTTGCAGCACAGTCCCGCAATGTAAAATTGTCATTTGGCAATTAACAAAAGAAAGTAAAAAAAAAAATTAAATAGGTGCAGTGGCGTACCAAAGGGGGGGGGGGAGTGGGGTGGGGGGATGTCCGCCCCAGTGCCACACATTGAGGGGATGCAGTAAAATCTTTTTTTTCCTTGTCATTAGAAGTCTCTATGGAGCGGGCTGGCAGCTCCGCTCCTCTCGGTGCAGCCCAGCGATGTGCAGGGAGGGGCAGACAGCCGGGAGGGGACTCGAGCATGCTACAAAGTGCTGTGGGGAGAAGCTCTATGGTGCCCGGCATCTCCCTTTACACCTCTGGGCAGCAGTTCACATTTTACAGCGGAGGGAGAGGGGCATCTGACCGGGATAGGCACTGGCTTGTGTACAGTGAGTTGCTTGGCCAATATAACAGGCAACAGAGAGCTGCTAATCGTTACTGCAGCAGTGCAGGTTTGTGTGTGTTGTGCAGAGGGGTGCTGACACTTATGGAGACTTACTGAAGGATACAGAGGCATGTGGGGGTGCATAGGTGTACGACGAGGGTACACAAGTGTACTGGGGGTGCAGATGCAGGCAGGGGGAGAGGTGCAGAGGTCTCCTGGGGGTAACAAAGCCATCAGTATTTTGCAGGCTGGGAGAAAGGTCCCCTAAGTGAAAATGTCCAAATTGGGCCCAAAGTGTCAATATTTTGTGTGGCCACCATTATTTTCCAGCACTGCCTTAACCCTCTTGGGCATGGAGGTCACCAGAGCTTCACAGCTCACCACTGGAGTCCTCTTCCCCTCCTCCATGATGACATCTCAGAGCTGGTGGATGTTAGAGCCCTTGCGCTCCTCCACCTTCCATTTGAGGATGCCCCACAGATGCTCAATAGGGTTTAGGTCTGGAGACATGCTTGGCCAGTCCATCACCTTTACCCTCAGCTTCTTTAGCAAGGCAGTGGTCATCTTAGAGGTGTGTTTGGGGTCATTATCATGTTGGAATACTGCCCTGCGGCCCAGTCTCTGAAGGGAGGGGATCATGGTCTGCTTCAGTATGTCACAGTGCATGTTGGCATTCATGGTCCCCTCAATGAACTGTAGCTCCCCAGTGCCGGCAGCACTCATACAGTACAGCCCCAGACCATGACACTCCCACCACCATGCCTGACTATAGGCAAGACACACTTGTCTTTGTACTCCTCACCTGGTTGCCGCCACACACGCTTGTCACCATCTGAACCAAATAAGTTTATCTTGGTCTCATCAGACCACAGGACATGGTTCCAGCAATCCATGTCCTTAGTCTGCTTGTCTTCAGAAAACTGTTTGTGGGCTTTCTTGTGCATCATCTTTAGAAGAGGCTTCCTTCTGGGATGCCAGCCATGCAGACCAATTTGATGCAGTGTGAGGTGTATGGTCTGAGCACTGACAGGCTGACCTCCCACCCCTTCAACCTCTGCAGCAATGCTGGCAGCACTCATACGTCTGTTTCCCAAAGACAACCTCTGGATATGACGCTGAGCACGTGACCTCAACTTCTTTGGTAGACCATGGCGAGGCCTGTTCTGAGTGGAACCTGTCCTGTTAAACTGCTGTATGGTCTTGGCCACCGTACTGCAGCTCAGTTTCAAGGTCTTGGCAATCTTTTTATAGCCTAAGCCATCTTTATGTAGAGCAACAATTCTTTTTTTCAGATCCTCAGAGAGTTCTTTGCTATGAGGTGCCATGTTGTTGAACTTCCAGTGACCAGTATGGAAGAGTGAGAGCGATAACACCAAATTTACACACCTGCTCCACATTCACACCTGAGACCTTGTAACACTAACGAGACACATGACACCGGAGAGGGGAAAAACCAAATTGGGCCCAGTTTGGACATTTTCACTTAGGGGTGTACTCACTTTTGTTGCCAGCGGTTTAGACATTAATGGCTGTGTGTTGAGTTATTTTGAGGGGACAGCAAATGTACACTGTTATACAAGCTGTACACTCACTACTTTACATTGTAGACAAGTGTCATTTCTTCAGTGTTGTCACATGAAAAGATATAAGAAAAGATTTACAAATATGTGAGGGGTGTACTCACTTTTGTGAGATACTGTATATACTGTATGTGCTGGGTGTTCAGTGCGCCCCTGTGTCTTTTAGGGGGGATGGGCTCCCTCCAGGCTCACCTGCCCTCTTCCTATCCATTATAATAGATGTGCTTCCACTGTGGAGGCTCTCAAAGTCTCCAGAAAATACCGGGGTGCCTTTACGGGGCTCTGTAGCTTATGCATGTATCTGCCGATGTGTGCAGACTAAGCCCCTGTTTTTACACATACTGTTAGACAGGACAATTCAGTTGGTTGCAGGCTGGTCGGTAAGTTGAGCTGGGAATTTTCTTGGTGTTGTTTTGCCTGCGTTGCCCTTCCATGGGCTTCTTGCTGCAAAGGCCCGTTATAGGTGGGGGCAGGGGCCATTTGTTTGTACTGTGATATTCAGACAGCCTTGTAACCTGTGGCTGTCTGACTACAGCGGTGCTGCCAAATGCAACTGCATCTGATAGGATGAAGTCCATTTTTGGGTGATAAAGCTAGAGTTCCCCTTTAATTGGTAAATGTTGGCCAGCCGTTGCTGTGAAGATAAAACCAGCCTATCTATGTGGGCGCCACAGAGAGCAACCAATCATTTTGCATCGGGGACAATATTTCAGGTGGTGGGGGGGGGGGGGTACATACCGGTCTCAGAAGGGGGGACAGCTTTGGTTAGGATGCTGTCAGTGATGACTCCCGAGACACAGAGGAAGAAAATCATTGGAAGGGCGATAATGCAGAAATGGAGGACGCTCGTCATCACCACCTGCAGAAAAAAAAAAGACAGATATATAAAAAAAGGACAAATTATTGCAGCTCTATAATCATTATTTCATCTTTAATGACTTCAATACCGGGCACATTTACCCCCTTCCTGCCCAGGCCAATTTTCAGCTTTCAGCGCTGTCTCACTTTGAATGACAATTGTGCAGTCATGCAATACTGTACCTATATGAATTTTTATTTTTATTTATTTTTTAAGACGGATAGAGAGCTTTCGTTTGGTGGTATTTAATCACTACTGGGTTTTTTTAATGTATTTTGCTAAACAAATGAAAGAAGAGCGTAAATTCTGGGGGAAAAAAGTTTTTCTTGGTTTCCGTTACAATATTTTGTAAATCAGTAATTTCTATCCTTCACTGATGTGAGCTGATGAGGCTTCACTGATGGGCACTGATAGGCGGCACTGATGAGGAGGCACTAAAATGTAGCACTGATGGGCACTAATATGTAGCACTGATGGGCAGTGATGAGGAGGCACTAACATGTAGCACTGATGAGTCAACTCTAATATGTAGCACTGATGGGCACTGATGAGGCGACAGTAATATGTAGTACTGATGGACACTGATGGGCAGTGATAAGGAAGCACTAATATGTAGCACTGTTGGGCACTGATGAGGCAACACTAATATGTAGCACTGATGGGCAGTGATGAGGCGGCACTAACATGTAGCACTGATGAGGCGGAACTAATATGTAGCACTAATGGAGTGACACTAATATGTAGCACTGATGGGCACTGATGAGACGACAGTAATATGTAGCACTGATGGGCACTAATATGTAGCAATGATGGGCAGTGATGAGGTGGCACTAATATGTAGCACTGATGGGCAGTGATGAGGCAGCACTAATATGTAGCACTGATGGGCACTGGTGAGGCGGAACTAATATGTAGCACTGATGGGCACTGATGAGGCGACACTAAGGCCGCGTACACACGCGGGGACTGTTCGCTGAAACTGTCCGCTGAAACCAAGTTTCAGCGGACAGTCCGCTCGTGTGTGGGCTTTCAGCGGACAGTTTCAGTCCGCTGAACAAGGTTTTTCGGAAATTCCGAAAAACTGTCCGCTGAAACCTTGTTTCAGCGAACAGTCCCCTCGTGTGTAGGCTTGTTCGTCAAACAAAGTTGCGCGCATGCTCAGAAAGGATTTTCACGCCGAAAGTTATAATGCAGTGTATAGGACGTCGTATTTTTCGTCCCGTCGTACGTGCCGTTCACGTCATCGCGCACGGTTTCAGCAAACTGTTCGTTCGTCGTGTGTGGCCATGTCCGTCAATGCTAATTTTGAGCGGACTGTTTGCCGAAACTGTTTGACGGACAAAGTTGGGCGAACAGTCCCCGCGTGTGTACGCGGCCTAATATGTAGCACTGATAGGCAGTGATGAGGCAGCACTAATATGTAGCACTGATGGGCACTGGTGAGGCGGAACTAATATGTACCCTGTTTCCCCTAAAATAAGACCTAGTGTGATTGTCGGTGATAGCTGCAATAAAAGCCCTACCCCCCAAATAAGCCCTAGTTAAAGTCATTGTAGGTCTTCTTTTCAGGGTAGGGCTTATTTTTG
The DNA here is from genome assembly GCF_037356315.1 of Lithobates pipiens. Classification (NCBI taxonomy): domain Eukaryota; kingdom Metazoa; phylum Chordata; class Amphibia; order Anura; family Ranidae; genus Lithobates; species Lithobates pipiens. Next base: position 2,373,659 of record NW_027507786.1, read on the forward strand.
AGGAAACAGGGTAGGGCTTATTTGGGGGGTAGGGCTTATATTGCAGCCAACACCGACAATCAGGCTAGGTCTTATTTTAGGGGAAACAGGGTAGCACTAATGGGCACTGATGAGGCGACACTAATATGTAGCACTGACGGGCACTGGTGAGGCTGCACTAATATGTAGCACTGATGGGCACTGATGAGGCGGCACTAATATGCAGTACTGATGGGCACTGATGAGGCAGCACTAATATGGTATGTAGCACTGATGGGCACTGATATGTAGCATTGATAGGTGGCACTGTTGAGGCTGCACTAATATGTAGCTTTGATGAGCACTGATGGGAACCAATGAGGCTGCACTAATATGTCGCACTGATGGGCACTGATGAGGCTGCACTAATATGTAGCACTGATGGGAACCAATGAGGCTGCACTAATATGTCGCACTGATGGGCACTGATAAGCGGCACTGATGAGGCTGCACTAATATGTAGCACTGATGGGAACCAATGAGGCTGCACTAATATGTCGCACGGACTCGCACCGATGGGCACTGATAAGCGCCACTGATGAGGCTGCACTAATATGTAGCACTGATATGCAGCACTGATGGGCAACAATAGACAGCACTGACAGCCATCACTGATGTGCACTGAAAGGCAGCATAGATGGGCACTGATTGTCGGCACAGGTGGGCATTACTAATAGACTGCACTGATAATCAATGCTTTGATTATTCCCGTCAGGAAAGCTGCTTATCAGCTTTCCTCTACTCATGCTCTTTCAGTGTGAGGTGAGGAATGCCGATAACCGGCACATCCAATGTGATCAGGCTCATAGGCTCCTTTCCGTGATCAGAGATGCGGTGTGTCTGAGTGACACGCTGCACCACCAATCGGCATGCTGTGTGCCCCGGGGGGGGGGGGGGGGGGCTCACGAGTGGCTTGTTCTGAAGGACGCAATATGACCTCCAGTGGGAACAATAAACCCCCCCCCCCCGGCTGTCATTGTCCTATAGGCCTATAGGGTGGGAAGGTGTTAAATGTGATTAAACATATTTTTTAAATGCAAGTACTTGAATGTGACCCGCTATCTGCCTCTCGCAGTCCCTGTACAGCGGGGTTGGAGTGTGAAGTTGAACGATGTTGAATATCAGACTCAGCACATCTAGTGGCAGAAAATTACAAACTGCTCACTCTGATATCACTGCACACTGTGAGCGTCTCACAATATGCATTAGAAGTTGCAGAAAATCAGACGGAGCTCAACTCATTCCCTGGCCGGAGGACATCCAGCATCATCTAGCTCATACCTCCCCAGCCTAACTGTCCCTGGATTGTCTCCTTCATTCATTAGAATTCAGTTCTTTCAATCGGGGGCGGCTCAGTATCATAATTGGGTGTAACCTAGGGGTGGTATGAATGCAAATACTGTCTTGTCTAGGAAGGCCCATTCCTCCAGACTGAAATCCACCCATCAAGGTGTTTTAATATTTGCATAACTCCTCCCAAGAGCCAGCCCACTGCTTGCATCAGGACTGAGAGCTGAGTACTGTGATGTCATCAGGAAGCTATATACAGCACCCTACCAGCCCTGCCCACCAGCCACGATCTGCCTGCATTGTTTAGAGAAGCACAGAGACACAGCGATGATATCACTGGGTCTAAGATGTGTCATTTAATGAAAATGGGAAGGCTTTATATACAAAAATTACATAAAGTAATATGTATATTGTATAGTAGGGTTATGCCGCATACACACGACCGGACTTTCCATTGGAATGAACGCTGATGGACTTTTCAACTGACTTTTTGATGGAGTTCCGACGGAGTTTCCGCTGAAACCGACTTGCCTACACACAATCACACCAAAGTCCGATCGTTTAACGCAATGACGTTAGACTGGATTGGAAAAAGGAAGTTCAATAGCCAGTAGCCATTAGCTGCCCTCGCATCGCTGTTGGTCCATCGGACCTGCATATAGACGAGCAGTTTTATCGATAGAAACTGATTCCGGCGGAAAGATTTGAAACATGTTCTATTTCTAAAGTCAGATTTTTCGACAGAAAAGGTCCAATGAAGCCCACACACGATCAAATTGTCCGACAGATTTGTTCCGTCAGACCTTTGCTGTCAAAGTCCGGTCATGTGTACATGGCATTAGGTACATAAAAATATCCCAAGCTTTGAGCATCTCACGGAGCTCTGTTCAATCCATCATCCGAAAATGGAAAGAGTATGGCACAACTGCAAACCTACCAAGACATGACCGTCCACCTAAACTGACCGGCCGGGCAAGGAGAGCATTCATCAGAGAAGCAGCCAAGAGGTCCATGGTAACTCTGGAGGAGCTGCAGAGTCTACAGCTCAGGTGGGAGAATCTGTCCACAGGACAACTATAAGGCCGCGTACACACGCGCGGACTGTTCACCCAACTTTGTCCGTCCAACAGTTTCGGCAAACAGTCCGCTCAAACTTAGCATGGACGGACATGGCCACACACGACGGACGAACAGTTTGCTGAAACCGTGCGCGATGACGTGAACGGCACGTACGACGGGACGAAAAATACGACGTCCTATACACTGCATTATAGCTTTCGGCGTGAAAATCCTTTCTGAGCATGCGCGAGACTTAGTTGGCCGAACAAGCCTACACACGAGCGAACAGTCCACTGAAACCTTGTTTCAGCGGACAGTTTTTCGGAATTTCCGTAAGACCTTGTTCGTCCAACTGTCCGCTGAAACTGTCCGCTGAAGCCCCACACACGAGCGGACTGTCCGCCCAAACACTGTTCAGCGGACAAGGTTGGGCGAACAGTCCGCGCGTGTGTACGCGGCCTTAGTCGTCTCTCCACAAATCTGACCTTTATGGGAGAGTGGCAAGAAGAAAGACATTGATGAAAGAAAGTCATAAGAAGTCCCGTTTGCGAGAAGCCATGAGGGGGACACAACAAACACGTGGAAGAAGGTGTTCTGATCAGATGAGACCAAAATTGAACTTCTTGGCCTAAAAGCAAAACTCTATGTGTGGAGGAAAACTAACACAGCTCATCACCCTGAACACACCATCCCCACCGTGAAACATGGTGGTGGCAGCATCATGATGTGGGGATGTTTTTCTTCAGCAGGGACAGGGAAGCTGGTCAGAGTTGATGGGAAGATGGATGGAGCCAAATACAGGGCAATCTTAGAAGAAAACCTGTCATGCCGCGTACACACGACCGGACTTTTTGACAGCAAAGGTCCAACAGAACTAATCTGTCGGACAATTCGATCGTGTGGGCTCGATCGGACCTTTGCTGTCCAAAAATCTGACGGACTTTAGAAATAGAACATGTTTCAAATTTTTTCCCCGGACCCAGTTCCTAGAATTCCGCTCGTTTGTATGCTAGTCCGACGGACAAAAACCGATGCTAGGGCAGCTATTGGCTACTGGCTATGAACTTCCTTATTCTGGTCCAGTCGTACGTCATCACGTTCAAATCCGTCAGACTTTGGTGTGATTGTGTGTGGCCAAGTCCGTTCATTAGTAAAGTCTGTCGGAAAGAGGTTTAACCTTAAACTATGTAGAGGGTTCTTTACTGTAAGGCCGCGTACACACGAGAGGATTGTCCGTCCAACTTAGTCCGCTGAAACGTGTTTCAGCGGACAGTCCGCTCGTGTGTGGGCTTCAGCGGACTTTTTCAGCGGACAGTCTGGCGGACTAAGTCTTTCGGAATTTCCGTAATATTGTCCGTCCAACTTTGGTTTCAGCAGACAGTCCGCTCGTGAGTAGGCTAGTTGAACGGACTAAGTATGGCACATGCTCAGAAAGGATTTACACGGCCGAAGGTTGCATTGCAGTGTATTGGACGTCGTATTTCTAGTCCCGTCGTACGTGATGTACACGTCATCACGTAAGCTTTCAACGGACTGTCTGTTCATCGTGTGTGGTCAAGTCCGTTCATTCAAAAGTAGGACGGACTGTCTGTCGGATTGTCTGACGGACTTAGTTGGCCAGACAATCCTCTCGTGTGTACGCGGCTTAACAGAGGCAAAGATGTGGAATTCCCTTCAACAGGCGGTGGTCTCAGCGGAGGGAAACGATAGTTTCAAGAAACTATTAGATAAGCACCTGAATGACCGCAACATACAGGGATATAAAATGTAGCACTGACATATAATCACACACGTAGGTTGGACTTGATGGATTTGTGTCTTTTTTCAACCTCACCTACTATGTAACTATGCCGAAAGTCCGTCGGGAAGACCGCCGGTCCTAGTCCATCGGAAAGTGGAGGTTCAACTTGTTCAAGATTTGTGCTGAGAGGGGAGATTTCAGCAGGGGATCAAATTGGTACTGGGCATAGGGGGCATTTTATGCTTAGGGGGTAAGCAGGCAGATTAATGCTCAGTGTGTTTGTGGGGAGATTTTTGCTGACACATCATGCTCATACATCGTTGAGGGGGGGAGGGGTCAGTTTGGCATGTTCGCCCTGGGCTCTAGATGCCCGACACTGGCTCCCCCGAGTCAGCGTCAGCTTTTTTTTTGCACCCCTAAGAATGTTGTGCCTGGGGAAACCGCCCCCGTGGCCCTGCCCACGCTATACCACCGGCGGGGAGGGAGGAACCAAGGAAGGAAAAATACAATCAGATTAAAGTTCAGCTTTTCATTTTTCACTTATTCTAATCAACAAAAGGCACTTAAAAGGATGCTCCTAAAATAACAACGTTTGCTCACTAAAACAACATGGCAGCTCCGTCTTCTGTTTACACAGGGATTGCTTCTCCTTACCCAATATTTGTAAGTACAATTATTCTTGGCCAGAAATAACGAATTTGTTACTACACGTTGTAGTTGTTGCAGGTTTATAATACGCTGTGTACACAGCCTTATTGGTACAAGACACTTACTGAGATAAAAGCATGGGAGAATGGAAAAAAGAAAAACTTTATTTGTTCAGTCTGCAGCACAAACTACGGATCTCTTTAGGACAGGCGGCTTGTTATGGCAGTTCCGCTATTTGAACGCCAAAGCTTTTGACATCAATGGGATTCCTCCTTCTGGCCTTACAGCAACAATACAGGATGTTGTTTCGGAGCGCCTTTGTAGACTTGCTGCAGGAGAGTGCTATTTATTGCGACGGGTATTGTGGTATTATTAGTAACCTTTACAACCTGTACAAATAAACAAGCCCTGTCTTCACGACAGACGGCGATGAGTTAATCGGCGCAGAGCTAGAAAAAAAAAAAACATTAGCGTGCCAAAGTTGCATTTGGGTACCCATAGACATCGGTGGTCAACCTGTGGCCCTCCAGCTTTTGCAGAACTACAGGTCCCATGAGGCATTGCAAGCCACTGACAGTTACAAGCATGAATCCCAAAGACAGAGGCATGATGGGACTTGTAGTTCTGCAACAACTAGAGGGCCGCAGATTGAGCACCCATGCCACAGACGGAAGTTGGCAATTCCTTTTCTGGCTGTTAGCCCTTGTACACACGGTCGGACATTCCGACGACAAAATCCGTCGGATTTTTTCCGACGGATTTTGTCCGTTACTGGTGCTGCATACACACGGTTGGACAAAGTTGTTGGAAAATCCGATCGTTCTGAACGTGATGAAGTTTTTTCGTTACGACGTTCAGGCTAGTAGCCAATAGCTTTGGTCTAGGAATTTGATCTGAGCATGCGTGGCACTTTGTCCGATCGGAATTCTCTACAAACGATCGGACAAAGTCCGATCAGATCATGTTGTCGAAAAATTTTATAGCCCAGCTCTAAAACTTTGTCGGTTATATATTCCGATGGAAACAGTCCGATGGAGCCCACACACAGTCGGATTATCCGGCAACACGGTCCGATCGGACATTTTCCGTCGGAATGTCCAACCGTGTGTACAAGGGCTTAGACTCAAGGCTGCCATTGGAAACCTTGAAGCCCCATGCCGGCTACATGGTCAATGGCCTTAAAGTGGTTGTAAACCCTTACAATCGACTTTGACCTACAGGTAAGCCTAGATCAGTGTTTCTCAATTCCAGTCCTCATGGCCCACTAACAGGTCATGTTTTCAGGCTTTCCATTATTTTGCACAGGTGATTTGATCAGTTTCACTGCCTTAGTAATTACCACAGCTGTTTCATCTGAGGGAAATCCTGAAAACATGACCTGTTAGTGGGCCATGAGGACTGGAATTGAGAAACACTGGCCTAGATTAAGGCTTACCTGTAGGTCCAAGAAATATCTCCTAAACCTACATGGTTTAGGAGATATTTACCCGAAGACAGCCACCGCTGTCTACGGCGCATGGACCGCTTCGGGGACTTTGTTCTCAGGTAAGTTATTCATAATGAGCTAGTATGCTATGCATACTAGCTCATTATGCCTTTGCCTTGCAGGGTGTGTTTTTTTTTTTTTTAGCCTTTACTTCCTCTTTAAGCTGTAATAATATAATAGTTTTTAAAGGGTGGTTAGCGCTACAACAGCTTGTATAGACCTTATATAAAAAAAATTTTTTTAACAGCCAACAAGTTTCGGGGGCTCAGCACTCCCCTTTTATCAGGGTTAACAATGCCCGATCTTCAGTATAATGTCCTGTACACACAATAGGATTTTCTGACAACGAAATCCGCTGGATTTTTTTTTCGAACACATGTTGGCTCAAACTTGACTTGCATACACACGGTCACACAAAGTTGGTCGGAAATTCCGAACGGCAAGAACGCGGTGACGTACAACACAGTACGACGAGCCGAGAAAAATTAATTTCAATAGCCAGTGCTGCTCTTCTGCTTGATTCTTAGCATGTGTGGCACTTTGTGCGTTGGAATTGTGTACACACGATCGGAATTTCCGACAACGAATTTTGTTGTCGGAAAATTTGAGAACCAGATCTCCAATTTTGTGTGACGGAAATCCCTATGGAAAATGTGTGATGGAGCCAACACACGGTTGGAATTTCCAACAACAAGGTCCTATCACACATTTTCCATCGGAAAATCCTATCTTGTGTACAGGGCATTAAAGGGAGAAATAGTTGGGGTCAGTGGGAGGAATAGTGCCCCATTGCTAGTGTCAATTATGCACAATTGTTAATGCCAATGGCACGAATAATGCCTCAAGGGCCAGATAAAGGCATGCAAAGGGATGCAATTTGGAGACCACTGCCCTAGAGAATTAAATGGTGGTCATTGCAATTTTATATGTCACTGTCAGTGCTGGGCCCAGCCCTTCCTTCTCTGAGCTGGCCGCTCAGCTGTCGGCTAATTATCAGCTCCTATCTCTCCACAGTTACTTAGCTGTTGATGATATCCTGCTCGTCAGTCCTGCCTACTTAAGCCGTCCAGTCCAGAGGATCTCTGCCTTCGCCTTTGTCAACATCCTGCGATCCTGTTCAAGACTTGCTTTGCTGACATCCCTTTTGGCTCCAGATCCTGCTTGCTGTTCCACTACATTGATCCCTGACTTCTGGCTTGGCTGACTATCCGTTCCGGTTACTGAACTTTGGCTATGTTTTGACTATGTGTATATGAATCAACAAAGGGATGATGGCGCTGTTCTTAAAAAATAATAAGTGCACTATACACTAAAAAAAATATGTATCCTATCCACACCTCTAAATAGAAATGTGTAATAGAGTATGGAGGGTATGGTATGAAGCTGACGACACTGTGGGGTGTTGATCTCCTGGGGATGATGATACTGATTTATGGTATGTACAATGACCCCTATGATACAACTGGACATGGTATGGTGTATGGAAGGGGGAGAATTTGGGTTGTAATTATGTGAGGGGTAAGCCCTATAACGGCTGAAGACATATCTGCGAATGGCAATATAAGAAGGTACTTAATGGGGACATTCTGTTATTGACTTGGGTCTCTGTGATCCACTGTGAGCTGTGACAATATGGGAGGGGGTTTGGGGAGGGTGGGGTGGGGGGAGGGGTCTTCTGGGTGGTAGTTAGGAGTTATCAATGTTAGTCAGGAATGACTGGACCCTGCGCGGTCCTTCTTTTGTGGTTTCTTTTTTATTTTTTTATTTTTTTTTTCTGTTTTTGTTTTTGTCTAAAATGTAAACCTCAATAAAAAGAATTAAAAAAAAAATTAATAAATAGAAATGCGTATATGGAAAATATCACTATAAAAGTGCAAATTGCATAAAAATAATAAAGTGCATCAGATATATTATCTTATAATATTATTATTATTATTTTTATGCAATTTGCACTTTATTTACAGTGATATTTTTCATATACGCATTTCTATTTAGAGGTGTGGATAGGATACATATATTTTTTTTAGTGTATAGTGCACTTATTATTTTTTAAGAACAGTGCCATCATCCCTTTGTTGATTCATATACACATTTTTTTTTTTTGCTTCACTTTGGTGTAGTTATATAGGGAGGCTGCAGTTCACTCTCCTAAGCGCGGACACTTGTGATTATTTATGTTTGTTCTTTTTACTTTTATTATTAAACAAGTGTGATTTGTTATTTATTATTAAAAAATAAAATTAATAAAATAAAATTAATAAAATAAAATTAAAATTAAAATTTGTAATTTATTATTAAACAAGTGTGAAGTGCGCCCCCATCAAATCATTCTCTGCAGCTATTACCTTTTGTACCACCACCCCCTCCCTTTAGAATGTAAGCTCTACGAGCCGGGCCCTCCTGTACCTTTTGTATTGTACTGTAATTGTGTTGTCTCCCCTATTTTATTGTAAAGCGCTGCGTAAACTGTTGGCGCTATATAAATCAATAATAATAATAATTTAGCTGTAATTCTGTATCGGCCTGATTTCATGGTTTCTGACAGTCACACAGTATTTGCGCAGCAGTTTTTTTGGAAAAAATAAATTTTAATGAGTTTAAATGCAAAAAAATAAAAAATAAAATACTAAATATAACCCAATTTTTGCTTAAAAAATTAAATACGGGGTCACACATAAATACCTAACATGCCACACTTTAACCACTTCCCGACCGCCTCACGCAGATATACTGTGGCAAAAGGGCACGTACACGCAGATTAACGTACCTGTACATTGCCCTTTAAGAGGCGGCTTGCGGGGGGCGCGCGCCTGCTGGGAACTCCATGACCACGACCGCGGGTTCTGCGGACTCGATGTCCCTGGGCATACCCGCGATCGTCTCACGATGAGGAAGAACGGGGAGATGCTAATGTAAACAAGCATCTCCCCATTCTGCCTAATGACACTGTCTCTGATCACCGCTCCCTGTAATTGGGAGTGGTGATCAGTGATGTGTCACACACAGCCCCTCCCCCTCCCCCACAGTTAGACTCACTCCCTAGGACACACTTAACCCCTACAGTGCCACCTAGTGATTAACCCCATTCACTGCCAGACACATTTTTACAGTAATCAATGCAATTTTTTAGCATTGATCGCTGTATTAATGCAAATGCTCCCAAAAATGTGTCAAAATTGTCCGATGTGTCCGCCATAATGTCGCAGTCACAATAAAAATTCGCTGATCACCGACATTAGTAGTAAAAAAAAACTATCAATAAAAATGCCATAAAACTATCCCCTATTTTTTGGACGCTATAACTTTTGCGCAAACCAATCAATAAACGCTAAATGTTTTTTTTATATATATTTTTGGGGATATTTATTATAGCAAAAAGTAAAAAAAAAAAGCGCTTTTTTTTTTTTTTCAAAATTGTCGCTATTTTTTTGTTTATAGCGAAAAAAATTAAAACCACAGAGGTGATCAAATACCGCCAAAAGGACGTGGGAATTTGTGGGAAAAAAAGGACGTCAATTTTGTTTGGGAGCCACATCGCATGACCGCGTAATTGTCAGTTAAAGTGACGCAGTAACGAATCGCAAAAAGTGCTCTGGTCAGGAAGGGGGTAAATTCTTCCGGGGCTGAAGTGGTTAAAATTGCACATGCACGTGGAATGGCAACAAACAACAAATCTCCATTGGCGATGCTTTACATTTTTTACAGGTCACTAGTGTAGAGTTACATAAGTCTAGCACTAGAATTATTGCTCTCCCTCTAAGGTGTGAGGTTTATCTACTAACCTTAGAGCGAGAGCAATAATTCTAGTGCTAGATCTTTTATGTTTTTTATGCCTTTATCTCTCACAGTTTCTGGGTCTCCAGCCCGTGATTGAAACAGCCGCACTACCCACTGCAGCATTCACACCAGAGACTTTTTTTGTGATACATTCTCTGTTTTTTTTATAACGTTTATTTGCATCCATTGATGTCCCTCTTTTATATTAACAATAAGATATAAGAGTGTTTGTACAGCACTGTTGAAACTATCACGTTTTTAGCGCTGAATTCCACACAAGCCTTCTGTGTTTTTTATCTTTAGGTTATCGTATTATTATTTTATGGCTTGTGCAATATTATAATAACTACCCCACCAGCAGCAATAGTGATCCTGGTCTTTATTGGAGACCTTGCAATCAATTCTGAGACCTCTGGGGGTCACTGATCCCCGGAAGTAAGTACAGAAGGGCCCGGTGGGTTGGGAGGGTGTATGGTGTCAGTACACCTTTTTCTTTTTGTAGAAGTGAATACTTTTAAGCTTCCTTTTCAAATCTTTTAGGCTATAGATGTGTAAAAGGCAAAGTAACACATTCTTACCAGACCCAGTCCGACCCCCATAGAAACCGCCATGCTTAGGATCAGTAGAGTCTCATCGGAAAACCAGCTTGTTAACCGTCCAACCATAAATCCCTGGACAACCTACAAAATAAAGTCATTTTACATTATGGATGAACGGGAACACATAAAAGATCATTTCTTATTTTCTGAACAGTAAATTATTCGTAAACCAGAGCGATTTTTTTTAATGCCCAACTTAACTTTCAGATTAAATCAGCTAAAAACAGTGAGGCCGGGTTCACACTATTGCGAATTGGAGGTGGATTTCCCCGCATCCAATTCTCATGTCAGGGGATTGTGAGCGGCTCTCTATGGAGTCGGTTCACACATCTCCGGAGCAGCTCCGCTGTGAAATGCACAGGAGTCCTGTGTGTTTTCTGGTATGTTCGCAAATATGGTCTCAATCCATTCTTCACGTGTATTCTTCTTGAATCTCGGTGAGCTTTGTGTATTTCTTCCAGATCTGTGCAGTAATCCAGTGTGAGACTTTCCCTCTATAATAAAGACCGCTCACTGCTGCTCTCTCTCCTTGTGCAGGATGACTGGTCTGGTCTCCGCCCCCCTCCTGTCATTTTCTGCAGGAAGCCTGAAGTGGGTGGAGCCTGTTGGGCCCCTCCCACAGCTCTGCTCTCTGCACAGGCTGTGTACAGCACAGTGATGATGTCAATGCTAATTTTACAAGTTAATATCTGGGTTTGTAAACATATGTAGCACACAAGGTGGATTTATATCCCAGATTGAAGTTTCGTTTTTGTTCTCGGGATTCAGCTGCAAAAGTGTTTTGATAGATCTGTTCAATAAATGCAAACGAATACCTGTTTATTCTGCCAGACATCTTGTGATAAAATATAGTATTTAACACATAGTCTATAAACCTCATCTCATGTACAACAAACTGTAACACTTTAAGACTGATGATCTTACAACAAACCCTAAAATATCATGACCTTTGATATTCACCACATTGTAAAATGTTTTTTTTTCACAGGTGTGAAAACTTAAAGATACTCTGTCACTGCAAAAGTAAGAAAAGAAAAAAAAAAAAAAAAAAAAAAAGAAAAATCCATATAACGCCCCCTGAAAAAAGGTATAATGAGGTATGAGGTATAATATCTCTTCGCAGGGGGAACAGCCATCTGACACATCTGCTTCCCTGCTTCACTCTATGGTCAGCTCCATCCATGGCCCTAGGATCACTACAAGACTGGTAATGGCTGGTGGGTGAAAAGAAGAAGAAGGAAGGAATGAGCAAAGGAAGAATGGAAGGAAGAAACAAAAGGAAGGAAAGAAGGAAGAAAAGAAAAGAAGGAAGAAAAGAAGGAAGGAAAGAAAAAAAAAGAAAAGAAAGGAAAGGAAGAAAATAAAAGAAGGAAGAAAAGAAGGAACAAAGAAGGGAAAGGAAGAAGGAAGGAAGGGCTGAGGAAAGGAAGAATGGAAGGAAGAAATGAAGGAAGAAAAGAAAAACAAAGAAAAGGAGGGACGAATTAAACGGAGGGAACAAAAGTTAGAGGTAAAGTAGTAAGGAATGAAGGAAGGCTGGGGGAAAGGAAGGAAGGAAAGAAATAAGGGAAGAGAAGAAGGAAGGAAGGAAGGGCTGAGGAAAGGAAGAATGGAAGGAAGAAACAAAAGAAGGAAGAAAAAAAGGAAGAAAGAAGGGAAAAGAAGAAAGAAGGAAGGGTTGAGGAAAGGAAGAACGAAAGGAAGAAACAAAGGGAGGAAAGAAGGAAGAAAAGAAAAACAAAGAAAAAGAAAAGAGGAATTAAAGGAGGGAACGAAAGCTAGAGGTAAAGTAGTAAGGAATGAAGGAAGGCTGGGGGAAACGAGACAAGGAAGGAAAGAAGGAAGTAAAGAATGAAGGAAAAAAAGAGGGAGAGAAAGGAAGAAGGAAGGAATGTAGGTTAGCAAGGAAGAAGGGAAATGAGGGCAGAAGGATAGACTGAGGGAAGGAAATTTAGAGGAAAAGAAGGAAGGAAGGATAAGATGATAGGGTAAAAGAGGCAAGGAAGGAAGGAAGGAAGGAAGGAAGAAGGAACAAAGGAACAAAGGAAAAAATGAAGGAAGAAGGGAAAGAAGGAAGGAAGGGTTGAGGGAAGGGAATTTATTGGAAAATAATTAAAAGGGTAGGGGAAAGGAGGCAGGGAAGGAAGGAAGGAAGTAAAGAAGGAAGGAAGAAAGAAAGAAAGAGAGAAAGAGGAAGGTTAGTGTGGAGGAAGGAGGAAGGGAGGGGTGAAAAGAAATAAGGATTAAGGGAAGTTGGACAAAAGGGAGGAAGGAAGGATAGAAGGATAAGGAAAGGATGGAAGGAAGAAAGGAAGTAAAAAAAAAAGAAGAAAAGAAGGAAGGAAGTATAGTTGGAGAGGAAGGAAGGGTAGAGTATAGGTGAGAAGGAAGGAGGGAAAGCAGGAAGAAAATAAAGGAGGAGGCAGAGCAGGAAGGACAGAAATAAAGAAGAAAGAAAGGAAAGAAGTAAAGGAAGGAGGGAGGGAAAGGTGGTAGGAAAAGAGGATTGAGGGAAAGAAAAGTTAAAGAAAAAAAGAAGGGAGGAAAGATAGAAGGATAAGGGGGAGGAAGAAAGGATGGATAAGAAAAATAAGGAAAGAAAGGAAGGAGAAGGGAAAGAAGGAAAGAAAGGAAAGGAAAAGGGTAGCGTATGGGAGAGAAGGAAAGAAGAAAAGGAGGAAAAACATAAAAAAGGTAAAAGAAGAAAGGCTGGCTCAAAAAATAGAAAAAAAAGATTGTCAGGCACAATATACAGACAGATGATAGATAGGGGCGAGCGATTGTGTGTCTGGGTTCAGTCTGGACTAGAAGAAGGAAGTGGTTTTCGTCCGTTGGACTAGCATACAGACAAACGGATTTTTCAACTGGAGTTGAGTCTGTCAGAAAGATTTGAAACATGTTCTAATTCTAAAGTCCATCTGATTTTTCGGGAAGCAAAGGTCCGATGAAGCCCACGCAGGATCGAATTTCATTTAATAATCCCCTCAACTGGGTTTAGATTGAAGTTCAGAATTTTTAGACTCTAATGCCGCGTACAGACGGCCGGACTTTTCAACAGCAAAGGTCCGACTGAACAAATCCGTCGGACCTTTGCTGTTGAAAAGTCCGGCCGTCTGTACGCGGCATTAGAGTCTAAAAATTCTGAACTTCAATCTAAACCCAGTTGAGGGGATTATTAAATGAAATTGCCACATAAAAGAGCGAGTGAAAACCGATCGCGGTCTTTAGCAGATTCCAGGTGTAAGTAAATCCGGATTTGCGATATCTGCTTCCCCACCACACATGGGACCCGGAGCGAGATATCGGGTTGCCCGTCTTCCATGCCGTGAAATGTTAGACTTTTCTCACAGTCTGAAGTGTGAGAACAAGGCCGAGCCATTCACTGCAGAGAGAAGAATCGTCAGACAATGGGAGCGAGGGAACCCCGCCTGGGTGACATGTACAGACGCACAATAAAAGTGCGCTATACCAGGAGCCGCTGTGTGTAATGCCACCCATGTGAACCAACAATAGGCCACTCCTGTGTCACATGGGCCCGGGAGGAAGCCCCGTGGCCGTACAAAGCCAGCGTGGTGAGCAAAGAGCACACAATGCAGGACCGCATTCCTGACCGCATTTCTGCTTCCTAAATTCCTTCACCAGGTCACACGCCCCGCAGTTCACCTGACAGACCCCCCCCCCCCCGGTCACCGGTCATCCCACTCTGGAGGAGTCCATTTAGTTCTAAGGGGATTGTAGGTGTGAGTGCCGAGCATCACTGAGCGTCACTGAGCATGGGGGCTCAACCTGAAGCCTTCCAGCTGTTGTAGAACTACAAGTCACACATCTATCTGCACCACTTACCTCCATCATATACACTGATCTATCTGCACCAGCTACCTCCCTCATATACACTGATCTATCTACACCACCTACCTCCCTCATATACACCGATCTATCTGCACCACCTACCTCCATCATATACACGGATCTATCTGCACCACCTACCTCCATAATATACACTGATCTATCTGCACCACCTACCTCCATCATATACACTGATCTATCTACACCACCTACCTCCCTCATATACACCGATCTATCTACACCACCTACCTCCCTCATATACACCGATCTATCTACACCACCTACCTCCATCATATACACTGATCTATCTACACCACCTACCTCCCTCATATACACCGATCTATCTACACCACCTACCTCCATCATATACACTGATCTATCTACACCACCTACCTCCATCATATACTCCGATCTATCTACACCACCTACCTCCATCATATACACTGATCTATCTACACCAACCACCTCCCTCATATACACCGATCTATCTACAGGAAGAAGGGAAAGAAGGAACAAAGGACAGTAAAAAAGGACAGACCAAAAGAGGGATAGGAAGGAAATAGGAAAGGAGGTAAAAAGGAAATGAATGAGAGGTAGGAAGGTAAAAGGGGGAGAAGGAAGGTAGGTAAGGAGGAAAGAGGAAAGGAGGGAAGCAAGAAAGTAAGGATGGCTAGAAGAAATCAAGGAGGATAGATAGAGGGAGAAAAGGAAGCAGAATGGAATGTTGGGCAGAAGGATAAGGAAAGCAAGACAGAAAAGAAGGAAGAATAGAGGAAAGGAGGATAGGAATGAAGGGAGGATAGAAGATAGTACGGAAAGAAGGAAGGCTAGAAGGATGAAAGGAAAGAGGGAAGGAAGGACAGAAGAAAAATAGAGGAAAGGAGGGACGGACAGAAGGAAGGATAACAGGAAAAATGGAAGGGGGAAGGGAGAGGAAAGGAGGTAAAAAAGGAAGAAATTAGTGAAAGGAAGGAGGGAAAGAGGAAAGGAGGGAAACAAGAAAGGAAGAAAGAAAGGATGGATAGAAGAAAGAAAAGAAGAGAGAAGGGGGAAGGAATGGAGGTACGAAAGGAAGAATGGAAAAATACAGAACGACAGATAGATAGATAGATACATAGATAGATAGATACATAGATAGATAGATAGATAGCTGTTAGCAATGAATGTTGCATTTCTCAGTGAAGAGAAGGAAATTCAGCTGTTTTCTTCACAGCACAGACCTGGAGAGTATCGGCTCCCCGGCAGCTCATGTCATACTTGTGTGTAGAAGAGACAATCAGAGACAGATACAGGCCTACACAGCTCACATATGTGATGTATATAGAGACCCCTCTAATATATTTCATACAATGGAAGACAACACACTACATGTGGGAAGACACAATGATACATTCACCCTCAAAGGGGCCGGACGCGTGAATAGGGGGTGACCGCGGCGGCCATAGATAGATTCATGCTATGCATGAATCTATCCATTGCATATAGGGGATGGCTAGGTGAGAGGGGGCAGCCGCCGCTGCTGACAACAATGCCTGAGACCATCAGCGTGCACAGGACAACATGATTTCTGGCAGGATCAACAGGTATTTGTAATGGTATGTGTCAATGGTATATTTAATAGATGAAAAAGCAGCAAATAAGAGAAGGTCATTGTTTGCTTTATTCATTTGAACTTTGTAGTCTTTGAAGCACGAACAAAGAAAAATATCAGCTTGTCAGGAATGCGTTTTGTCAATTGCAAACAAAAGAGGAAGGAAATGAGCTTTGCGTGAAATAAAAAACACCCAGATCTCTGTGTACATGCCGGGGGCCCATTCACCCAAAACAAAGACTCTCCTTTCACAGCTGCCATAAAATATTCCATCCTGAGAAGATCAGGGGCCACTAACAAGGACCCCCTGTGTAATATAGACAAATGTCCGCTATACCTACATGGATACAGGGGAAAAAATAATAAACCAGAAGGGAGTCTACACATCAGTCAAATGTCAATCCGGGGTTAAAAAAAAAAGAACAAAGACATCACTAAGCACCTAAAATCCCAAAATGATGTAGGTAGGTGCTAGAAAACAGTATAGTTTTTGGGTCTTTCTGCTTACCAGGAAGGCTGCCAGCTAAATTTAGATACTCTCTGCCTACCATATTGGACGGTGGGAGGAAACCCGACAAGTGAGAGCATAGACGTAGTTATAGCCCTGGCCATTGGCAGAGGAAAGTGCCTTAACGCATGCTGGGTGACCTCATATATGCAAAGGGCACATGTGCTTGGGGTAGGGTTGCCACCTTTTCTTCTTTTTTTTTATAGTATAAACTATAGATATACTTTGTGATTAAATAACATTTCTAATCATATGAAGTTAATCACAAGAGTTCCCCTTTAAATCAGAGTCTACAGAGTCCCACTTTACATCTGAATCCATGTATCTGTGGCTGCTGGTCTTCAAGTTTCCGGCCCCCACTTTCCTTTTATGAGGCATAGCGCCAGGGATTGGCATGTGGGCAGACACAGAGGGGTAGGGGCGGGAGGAAGAGGTGCAGATTGATCCCTCTCTCCCAGCAACATTGCTGGGAAGTCATAGTCCAGGGTGAATAATGTGTCTGAGTTTCAGACAGTCTGAAACCCGGACGTATAGCTCCCAACTGTCCCGCATTTCGAGGGACTGACCCTGATTTGGTGCAATGTCCCTCTGTCCCTCTTTCCTCCTCATTTGTCCCTCATTTTGGTCTGATCTATATAGATGTATATAAAATGCACTTTTTATCCATCAAAAAGTGTTTCCTAGTGCTAAAACTTTCATCTGATTTCTAAATTGCTGCATTTATAAATTCCAAAATTCAATATAAAGGAACAGTAGTGGTAAAAAAAAGCACTTGTGGGTTTAACCATTCTTGTTTTTTGTGTACAATTCTCCTTTATGAGGGCGTGGCAGGGGGTGTGTCCTCTTCAGGGCAGGACTTAGGGTGGTGGAGGCCCCTGGGCTTGAGTCACTTTCGGGCCCTACCTTCTATACATTATCGGATTTATCGGCGTATAACACGTACCCGAAGTTTAGGATGGGATTTTAAGGAAAAAAACTTTTAGGAGGGAAGTTTAAGGAAAAAAACTTACATTTAAATGCCCATCAATGCAGCCTTGTCAGTGTCCATCAGCAGCCTTGCCCATCCATCTGCAGCCTTGTCCAGTGCCATTGCAGCCTTGTCAGTGTAGCCTTGTCATTTGCAGCCTTGCCCCAGTGTCATTTGTAGCCTTGTCATTGCAGTCTTGAAGTTTAAAAATGGCACATATCGGTGGCTCTCGGGTCCTCTTGGCGGCTCTAGGGTCCTCTTGGCGGCTCTGGGGCCCTGTCGCAGTCCCCGAGTGGAGCAGAGAGTATCCGAGTGTACTCGGCTTGGCTCACGTTCACGCCCAGTCCCTGTGTTATGTGTATCATAGGGCGGGACTGGGCGTGACTGTGAGCGGAGCCGAGCCGAGTACACTCGGCTATGTATCTCTGCGGGGCCCCTTATTTGGTGGGGCCCATGGGCTTGAGCCCAGTCAAGCCCAATGGTAAGTCCTGCCCTGGTCCTCTGCCTACATACTTTCGCTGATAGGTGTCCCTCATTCCCATCTCAAAAAGTTAGGAGGTATGCGGCACCATGATTCCAAACCGGAACTGTCTGGGTGAATCCTGGGCAGGTGGTAACCCTAGCTCGGGGTCTTCAGCTGGAGAGTGGGGTCCCGGAGGGAGGGGGCGGCTGCCAATGTGGCCTAAGGTGGTCGACCTGAGGGCCTGAATCCGAGTAGAGCTGCAACCCTGATGTCCTGCAAAGCTGACTGGAAGGGGGACACACCAGGAAGGAATCTATTTCTGCCTACTGTCAATACAGATCATGCCTGAATTTCAGAGAGAAGCACAAACACCCAGGGATGACATAACTGGGTCTAAAATAATGCATGGTGCCCCTTATTGGCTTCCCTAAAAGGTTTTCTATATAAATTGAAGTGCTTTAATACATTTTCACAGTTGCACTCACATATCCGACGTTCAAAACAAGCATGTAGACAGGCATGGGATCACCAAAATGGCCAATGATCGGCTCCTCCCTACGCGTTTCATCGCATCTGACGTCATCAGGGGCATAATTATTATTATTGTATGTAATGTATGTTCCTTGCTCAAGAACATGATTATTTTATTAAGTTGTTATGGGTAAAGTTCGGCTTTAAATAGGTCCTGTTGGTCCTAAAGAAGCGGGAGTACCCACGAAACACGTAGACGTACATCAAAGATTTATAACAGGAACGTGACACTGACTGTAATCGCCTTTGTACATACTCTATGTGTATTTTGATTGACGGTTTGCTATTTTAACATGTAAAATTGAAATAAAATTTGTATTTATTGTCTCAAGTGAATCTAACGTCCCCACGCCTTTTACCACTTTCTGTTCTACTATATTTATGGGATGATACCCTGGTAGACCACACTGAAGCTCCTACTCTGTTATACCAATTGACTTGATTGGTCTAAATTAAGGTTTGGAATTTAAAAATGTCATTAGCATGTTGACGAGAAGCTAAAATAAATCAAGGAAGGAAACATTTAAGCAGAGTCAACTTTAGCTTTAACCTTTCAAACAATTTTGCAATTTTTGTTGGTATCGGAATCAGAGAATGTGCTCTCTGTTTTCTATGTCGCTGCGCCCCGGAGACATCATGGAGTTCCGGCAGCCAGGATGTTTATGGTCCCAGCGTGTTATGAAGATTAGAACCTTCTCTGATCTTTTATTTACCATTAAAACTCCATCTGAAATGTTATCGGCGGTCCATCTGTTTGCGTTGTGTGAGAAAACATGGCGTGTGTACACTTCCGCTATTTACAGGCTCCAGTGTTGTATGTCCAAACACGGGACGGTTTAAAGTAAACACGGCCTTTTCAAAAAATGTCCTATTTAATATTTTTGCGGTAATGACACAAACAGAAAGGGAAAGATCAAACAGATAAAAATAGACCGGCGTGCCGTGACTCAGGCCTAAAGCAAATGTTAGGCTATACAGGGACAGTTTGCTGGTTTCCAGAAGCAAAGTTAAAGAAATTTCCTGCATTTACAAGGACCCTCACATTTTATTAATTTCATGTTGTAGTTGAGTGATCACATGACCTAGCAGAGCCTGATCATTCACAAGACAACCTAGGAAATAGCTGATGGCATGGCAGTGAATGAGTGATCCCATGACCTAGCAAAGCCAGATCATCCACAAGGAAGCCAAGGCAAGAGCGTAGGGCATGGCAGTGGTTGAGTGATCCCATGACTTAGCAAAGCCAGATCATCCACAAGGAAGCCTAGGCAAGAGCGTAGGGCATGGCAGTGGTTGAGTGATCCCATGACTTAGCAAAGCCAAATCATCCACAAGGAAGCCAAGGCAAGAGCGTAGGGCATGGCAGTGGTTGAGTGATCCCATGACTTAGCAAAGCCAGATCATCCACAAGGAAGCCTAGGCAAGAGCGTAGGGCATGGCAGTGGTTGAGTGATCCCATGACCTAGAAAAGCCAGATCATCCACAAGGAAGCCAAGGCAAGAGCTTAGGGCATGGCAGTGGTTGAGTGATACCATGACCTAGAAAAGCCAGATCATCCACAAGGAAGCCAAGGCAAGAGCTTAGGGCATGGCAGTGGTTGAGTGATCCCATGACCTAGAAAAGCCAGATCATCCACAAGGAAGCCAAGGCAAGAGCTTAGGGCATGGCAGTGGTTGAGTGATCCCATGACCTAGCAAAGCCAGATCATCCACAAGGAAGCCTAGGCAAGAGCTTAGGGCATGACAGTGGTTGAGTGATCCCATGACCTAGAAAAGCCAAATCATCCACAAGGAAGCCAAGGAAAGAGCTTAGGGCATGACAGTGGTTGAGTGATCCCATGACCTAGAAAAGCCAAATCATCCACAAGGAAGCCAAGGAAAGAGCTTAGGGCATGACAGTGGTTGAGTGATCCCATGACCTAGCAAAGCCAGATCATCCACAAGGAAGCCTAGGCAAGAGCTTAGGGCATGGCAGTGGTTGAGTGATCCCATGACCTAGCAAAGCCAGAAGCCTAAGCGGAAGCTTAAAGGGGTTGTAAAGGTAAATGTTTTTTCACCTTAATGCATTCTATGCATTAAGGTGAAAAAACATCTGACACTGCCGGCGCTCCCAGTCCCCCCGTTTTACTTACCTGACCCCTCGAAAATCCCGCGCTCGCCCCCGCCGTCCTCTTCGCCGCTCAGCCTGGCCGCTGATTGGCTGGAGTGGATGGATTGAAAGCAGCGCAGCCATTGGCTCGCGCTGCTGTCAATCACATCCAATGACGCAGCGCGCCGGGGGCGGGGCCTTGTGATGCAGCGAGCGGCTATAGCCGCCGGCTGTATCACGGGAGCGCGCCCGCAGGTGCTTCTCACCAATGCGAGGGAGCTCGCATGAACGTGAGAAGCACCTGTGGGAAGAAGCTGAGACAGCCGCCGAGGGACCCCAGAAGAGCAGGTTCGGGGCCACTCTGTGCAAAATGAGTGGCACAGTGGAGGTAAATATAACATGTTTGTTATTTTAAAAAAATAAAAAATTTGACTTTACAATCCCTTTAAAAGGTTAAGCCCTTGTAGACACGGTCGGACATTCTGACAACCAAATCCGTTGGATTTTGTCCGACGGATTTTGTCCGAAACTGTTGCATACACACGGTCGGACAAAGTTGTCGGAAAATCCGATTGTACATAACGTAAAGACGTTATTTTGTTACAACGGGACTACGTTCAGGCTAGCCAATAGCTTTGGTCTAGGAATTTGATCTGAGCATGTGTGGCACTTTGTCCGTCAGAGTAGGCTACACATGATCGTAGTATGTCCGATCGGAGCATTTTGTCAGAAAATTTTACGGACAAGTTGGAAAACTTGGTCCGTCGGATACTCCGACGGAAACAGTCCGATAGAGACCACACACAGTCGCATTATCTGACAAAACGGTCCGATAGGACACATTCCGTCGGAATCTCCGACCGTGTGTACAAGGGCTTAGTGTAGCTTTTCCTGCATTTACAGGCACACAAATTTTTTTCAATCCATGTCATAGTTGAGTGGTTGCATTACCTAGCAGAGCCCCATCATTCAAAAGGCAACCTAGGCAGGAGCCAATGGCAAGAAAGCCAATTCATCCACAAGGAAGCCTAGGCGAGAGTTTAGGGCATGGCATGGCAGTGGTTGACTAATCCCATGACCTAGCAAAGCCGGATCATCCCCAAGAAGCCTAGGCAAGAGCTTAGGGCATGACATGGCAGTGGTTGAATAGTTCCATGACCTAGCAAAGCCAGTTCATCCACAAGGAAGCCTAGGAAAAAGTTTAGGGCATGGCATTGCAGTGGTTGACTAATCGCATGACCTAGCAAAGCCAGATCATCCACAAGCCCAGGCAGGAGCTTAAAGGCTATGTTCACCATGTCCTCCATTTATAGGGATGCTCCCATTTTGTTCAACGCATGTCATAGTTGAGTGATCACATGACCTAGCCGGGCCCGATCATTCACAAGGCAATCTAGGATATTACTGATGGCATGGCAGTGGTTGAGTGATCACACGTTGGCCTAGCATTAGCTGAGCGAACACATGATCGAGCCCAATCATTCACAAGGCAACCTACTGTAGGTAGGAGCCAATGGCATGGCAATGGTTGATCCCATGATCAAACAAAGCCAGAATATCTACAAGAAGCCTAGGTAGGAACTAGAGCTGCAGAAGAATCGTTAAGAATCGTTTTCGCGATCTTGTTTTCACAATTCTTTCTATGCAAAGAATTCTCTCTGCTCTTCTGAAGCCACAGCCTTCAAAAGAAAGGAAGAGAAAAACTGGGTAGTCTGCCAGTTGAACTTAAAGCGGACCTCCACCCTGAATTGGAAGTTCCGCTCATCTGATCCCTCCCCCCCTCCGGTGCCACAATCGGCACCTTTCAGGGGGGAGGGGGGTGCAGATACCTGGATAATCCAGGTATCTGCACCCACTTCCGGGACAAGCTCGCCGCAGCCCGCCGCAGATGCCCCGCCCCCCATTGTGTTCTGGGAAACACACAGTTCCCAGGACACAGCGGGGACCAGTAGAGACGCGCGGCGCGACTCGCGCATGCGCAGTAGGGAACCGGGCAGTGAAGCCGCAATGCTTCACTTGCCGATTCCCTGACAGAGGATGGCGGCAGTGGCAGCAGAGAGACAAGCGATTGCTCGTCATCTGCTGCCGACATCTCTGGACCCTGGGACAGGTAAGTGTCAATTTATTAAAAGTCAGCAGCTGCAATATTTGTAGCTGCTGGCTTTTAATATTTTTTTTAAAGGTGCAGCTCCTCTTTAAGTATAAACATTGTAACAATTTGTCAATGGAATAGACTTTGTATGTAAGTGAAAAAAGTTTAACCACTTAAACATTAAACCTTTTTCTGGCATTTGTTGGTTTCAAGTTAAAATCATTTTTTTTCCTTTTTGCTAGAAAATTACTTAGAATCCCCAAATATTATATATATATATATATATTTTTAGTAGACACCCTAGAGAATAAAATGGTGGATGTTGCAATATTTTATGTCACACTGTATTTGCTCAGCGGTCTTTCATATGCAATTGTTTTTGAAAAAATTACTTTAATTAATAATTTAAAAAAAAATAACCAGTAAAATTAGCTCATTTTTTTTGTATGATGTGAAAGATTTTACGCCACGGGAATCGTGATCTCTTTATTCTAAGCAAAAAAATCTTGATTCTCTTGCTCTAGTAGGAGCCTAAAATCTAAGTTCACCATTGCCTGCATCTATAAGTAAGCTCACATTTTTTTCAACCTTTGTCATAGCTGAGTCATCACATGACCTAGCAGAGTTGGATTATTCACAAGGCAACCTAGGCAGTAGCCTATGACCTGGCGTGACAGAGGTTAAGTGAATAAGTGACCTAGCAGAGCTCCATTATTCACAAGGCAACCTAGGAAAGAGATGATGGCATGGCATACTCCCAGCTTTACAGAAGTGAAGACTAATAATTTATAGATGAACCTTGCCTTTAGGGCCTGGATTTGCAGTGGTTGAATAATCTCTTGATTTAGCAGAGCAGGATCATCCACAAGGCAACCTAACCAGGAGCCTAGGGCCTGGTGTGGCAGGGGCTGAGTGATCACATAACCTAAAAAGTGCTAGATCATCCACAAAGAAACCAAGGCAGGAGCCTAAGGCCAAGTGTGGCAATGACTGAGTGATCACATAACCAAGCAGAAACCATTTACAAGGCAATATAGGCAGGAGCCTAAAAGCTGGCGTGGTGGTGGTTGAATGGTCACATGACCTATAAAAGCCAGATCATCCACAAAGAAACCAAGGCAAAAGCCTAATTTCTGATGTGGCAGTGGCCTTGTGATCATATGACCTAGCAGAGTCAAATCATTCACAAGGCAACCTAGGCAGTAGCCTAAGGCTTGTCAAGGCAGACTGATCACCTAATAGTATAGATGGCAGTTGATGAGAGACCACCATTGCCTCTTTCATTCCATATGTAGCGCTGGTATTCTTGCCTGTTAATATTATTTAATGTTAATCTATGGCAGTGTTATAAATTAGTATTTGGCAGCATCTAGTGGCCTAAATGTGGAATAGACTTCATTTATTTTCCTTTTCAAGAACATGGAGAAAGGAAGTGACTGTTTGTTTACATTATACAAGTGACCTACCTACCCACAATGCCAAGTGACCTACCCATGAACACTCAGTACTGAATTGCATGCTGGGTAGGATATAAAAGACCCCGCGCGGCCATTTTCTTTCTCTTCTGGACGCATGGCCTGCCTGCAAGGAGCTGTGGGTGTGTGTGTTTGTGTGTGTGTGTGTGTCCCACCGCCCTGCGGCCTGCTCGGTGCAGAGCAACATTTTGAAGCCAGAGGAGGACTTCACACCACAGTGTACTAGAGCAGCAGTGTGGTCGGATCGGGAAGGATCCAGAGGCACCCTGATGGAGGTAACTGAGAGCTCCTGGTGACCTTGCAAAACGGAACAGCGTGACGGCGCAGCCGCAGCAAACAGGCTGAGACAATCAGAGTGGAGGTCTCATATTCTTCAAGGCCTGGTTGGGTGAGAGGGCTGCCGCCCATAACTCTTAACGCACTTTTGCACACTTAGACTCACACCGCAGCCTTGCTGGGACCTGTAGTCCCCCAGAGGAGGTTTCACACTATTAGGCCCGATTCACACCTATGCATTTTTTGTGCTTTTGGCATTTTGCAGATTTGCACTACAGTCTATTTAACATGGTTTCCTATGGAACATGTTCTGTAGTCAAATCTGCAAAATGCAAAAAAGCCCTAAAAATGCCATAGGTGTGAATCAGGCCTTAGACTGAGTTAAAGCAGGCCTCAAGCCTACACTTCACTGAGAATTGACACTATGTGATTTGGAGACAACTACACCGGAGGTAGTTATAAGTGTGCTACATCACAAGAACAGTTTCAATATTCATTCTACATTACTCTTGTTGGTTAAACCCTGTGGATTACAATTACTTCAACACAATAGCTAGCAGAAGACAAAAGAGCAAAGACTTCATCTTTTATTGCAAGGCCTTGCATTTAGTTACTATAGGAATGGACTGCATCATAAAGCAGGGGGAGCTCCCTAGCAATTGTATTGTACGGTGCTGATAGCTTTGCATTTCTGTGTGTATTACAGCGTGCTGGAAGGGGAAAGGTGCCCGGAGTTAAGGCATTGTCACTCGGAGCATTGGTCCCACTTGGAGACGCGTGTGCAGGGGTTATCTAAGAATTCTTTACATGTTAAAATTGTTGTGAATACCCACTGTACTGTCACATTACGTTTGTGTGAAGGTGTAGTTATTGCAATTATTGTTTTATACCAGTTTCAGTAAAAACACTTTCTAGTTAATTACAATTGGTGTGCAGTGTTGTTCTTCTTCCTACAGGTGGAGCAACAGATACCCAGGTAAAGGTACACTATTGTTGTATTGTACATTGTGGGGTCATCCTCTGTTGTTGGCTTCACACCAACACTGCACCACAGCTGTGTCAAAGGGATTGAGCCAAGTTAATAGGGGTGTAATAGCAGAGTGCAGGCCCAATCAAATACTAGCAGCTCCTTCGGGGGTAAGTGCTACACATAAGGCCCTTTTCACACTGGGGCGGGAGCGGCGTCAGCGGTAAAGCGGCGATATTTTTAGCGCCGCTTTATCGTTGTTTTAGCGGCGGTATGCGGCCGGCCGCTAGTGGGGAGGTTTTAAGCCCTGCTAGCGGCCGAAAAAGGGTTAAAACCGCCCACAAAGCACCGCTGCAGCGGCGCATTGCCGGCGGTATAGCCGCGCTGCCCCATTGAATTCAATGGGTAGGAGCGGTTTAGGAGCGGTGAATACACCGCTCCTTCACCGCTTCAAAGATGCGGCTAGCAGGACTTTTTTCACCGTCCTGCCAGCGCACCGCTCAAGCGTGAAAGCCCTCCGGCTTTGACACTGGAGTGAAAGGGGTCATATTTTTTTAGGCGCTATACAGGCGTTATTTTTGGTGCTGTAGCGCCTGAAAAATGCCCCAGTGTAAAAGGGGCCTAAGTCAGAAAAAGTTCTCATAGTTGCTTCCTCTGCTGATAGATGGCAATGAAAAGCCAACAGAGGCTCTGACCCATCTCATCGCTGTCCAAAATAAAATGTGTGTGATGACCTCTCGCTGTAGAAGGGATTCTCCCTCAAGGCCTCCAGTGATCAGCAGAGGGTGAATGGACACTTCAGTCTCCCTATGGCAGCGCGGCAGGTGCTGTGATGTGGGGGGTGCGGCGCTGCCCCTAGGTGTCCTTACTCCCAGTCTCAGGCTCAGATCTTCACTTGTACGGTCTCCAGCTGGCAGATGAACATCCAGACAGATGTACTCTCTCTCTCTCTTGAACTCCCTCTGTGCCAAGAGGAAGAACTTTCCCAGGCAGTTTAATAAAAATCATCTATCCCCACCTCCTACTGCACAGTGCCTATTGGGATATGTAGTGTTAGGTGTCTATTTGTCGCAATATATGGCTGCCACCCCAAACTACAACTCCCAGGATTCTCAGCACTCTGGATAGAAGTCTATGGGGTGGCTTGGCTTTAGCTCTCCCCCTGCTGTCTGGAAGAGAATGGTGCAGCATAACGTCAGTATTTCAGTAGAGAGAGAGAACAATAACAGTCAAGGCCTCCTTCTCCATATTACTGAAGCCCAGCACCTGGCTACACACAGTATATACAGTAAAAAAAAAAAAAGGATAGTCTGTCTAACCTGCGAACGTAATACAGTTTTTGAAATCTCGAATGATCTGAGATACCCATTACACTCCTGGCAGGCATAGCCATAGAAAATACCACCTTTGCCTCATTCTCAGTCTGTGGGAGAGAATGTCATGATTGATAGGGAGTTTTAGCTGATAAACTCTCATATGCTGTATTCCCAGCACAAGTAAAATGCATACACCAGGGGGAGAGGGTGATCATTTATAGTGAGTGACAGCCTGAAAACCTGCATCCTGTATGGGTAGGAAGTAGCAATTTACACATATCGCAGTGTATTTACTTACCAGCTGCATAATGCCAAAATAGGACATTAAATATCCAGCCGTCGCCGCATTAAGACCAAAGAAGTCAACGGAAATGATAGGAAACATGAGCATGAAGACACCTGCAGACACACAAAGTACAATAAATGGAGGTCTCTATTTCAAGTACAAACAGACAATAGAGCACTTCAGTCATGATGTCGAGCTTACACAAAGGTATGCCTCCCCTCCCCCACAGGACAGTGCTGGGTACCCGAGAAGTCAATTACCAAGCACCAGTTCTCTTAAACCACTTGACCTTCAAAAGATTTACCCCCCTTCATGACTAGGCCATTTTTGCGATAAGGCACTGCGTTGCTTTAACTGACAATTGCACGGCCGTGTGACGCTGTACCCATATAAGATGTACATGTCCTTTTTTCCCCTACAAATAGAGCTTACTTTTGGTGGTATTTGATCACTTATATAAGCTGAGGGGCTGCCGGTGGCAGGGGATTGTGGGGTGTGCTGAAGGGTCTAAAGATGCCAGCTGCCAGGGGATCTATTATTGCGGAGGGGTCTATTGTTGCGGCCCTCCCAGCAACAATTGACCCACTAGCAACAATAGACCCCCTCATCTTATGTTGCTTGTGGGTCATGCTGGGAGGGATCTAATTTTGAGGGGGGGGGTCTATTGTTTCTGGCTGCTGAGGGGTTTATTAATGCCGGCTGCTGGAGGATCTATTGTTGCTGGGGTAATTTTAAGGAAGAGGTCTATTATACCTGGAAGGGGTCTTATGTTGCTGGTGGTCAATTGTTGCTAGGAGTGGTCCATTTTTGAGGAGGGGTCTATTGTTGCTGGCTACTGGAGGGTCTAGTAATGCTGGCTGCTGGGAGATCAATTTTTGCTGGATGCTATGGGGATCTATTGCTTCTGGGGGGGGGGGGATTTATTGTTGAGGGAGGGGTCTATTGTTGCTGGCTGTCAATTTTTGCTGGGAGTGATCTACTGTTGAGGAGGGGTCTATTAATGCTGGCTGCTGGGAGATCTATTGTTGCTGGTGTGGTCTATTGTTCCTGGGGTGGTCTGTTGTTTGTGAGGCAGTACTTTGTTGCAAGCGGTCTATTGTTGCTGGGGGGTCCATTATTGTTGGGAGTGTCCATTTTTGCTTGGGGGGCTATTGTTGCTGGCTGCATGGGATCAATTTTTACTGCTTTACCTATTACAATTACCAAATTCCATACAGATTACTTAGCACCACAAAACAATTGGTTTTGTTTTCTCTAAAAGAGGTGGTACTGGGAGGTAGGTATGAGGTGGAACCAAGGGACAGTGCTTGGAGGTGGGTAGAGGCGGAATCAAGGGGCGGTGCTTGGAGGTGGGTATGGGGTGGAAACAAGGGATCGTTCTTGGAGGTGGGTAGAGATGGAGTCAGGGGATGGTGCTTGGAGGTGGGTATGGTGTGGAACCAAGGGACAGTGCTTGGAGGTGGGTAGAGGTGGAGTCAGGGGACGGTGCTTGGAGGTGGGTATGGTGTGGAACCAAGGAACAGTGCTTGGAGGTGGGTAGAGGCGGAGTCCAGGGACGGTGCTTGGAGGTGGGTATGGGGTGGAAACAAGGGACTGTGCTTGAAAGTGAGTAGAGGCGGAGTCAAGGGACAGTACTTGGAGGTGGGTATGTGGTGGAAACAAGGGACGGTGCTTGGAGGTGGGTAGGGGGCAGAGACAAGGGACGGTGCTTGGAGGTGGGTATGGGGTGTAAACAAGGAACGGTGCTGGGAAGTGGGTAGAGGCAGAGTCAAGGGACAGTGCTCGGAGGTGGGTATAGGGTGGAACCAAGGGACAGTGCTTGGAGGTGGGTATGGGGTGGAAACAAGGGATGGTGCTTAGAGGTGGGTAAGGGGCAGAGAAAATGGACGGTGCTTGGAGGTGGGTATGGGGTGGAAACAAGGGATGGTACTTGGAGGTGGGTAGGGGGCAGAGACAAGGGATGGTGCCTGGAGGTGGGTATGGGTTGGAACCAAAGGACAGTACTTGGAGATGGGTAGAGGTGGAGTCAAGGGATGGTGCTTGGAGGTGGGTATGGGGTAGAGTCAAGGGACGGTGCTTGGAGGTGGGTATGGGGTAGAGTCAAGGGACAATACTTGGAGGTGGGCATGGAGTGGAACCAAGGGACAGTGCTTGGAGTTGGATAGAGGTGGCGTCAAGGAACAGTGCTTGGAGGTGGGTATGGGGTGGAAACAAGGGACAGTGCTTGGAGGTGGGTAGAGCCGGAGTCAAGGGACGGTGCTTGGAGGTGGGTATGGGTGTAGCCAAGGGATGGTGCTTGGAGGTGGGTAGGGGGCGGAGAGAAGGGAAGGTGCTCAGAGGTGGGTAGCACAGAGGTGGGTAGAGGGCAGAGACAAGGGGTGACTTGAGAGAGGGGAGTTCCTGCACCTATTCTCAGAGAAAAAAAAATCCCTGTGCACCTTTTCGGGTGTGGAGGACTTTTTTTCAATACGCATTTTGCCGGGCAACAAAACATGTCTGCTAACTGCGTTTGGGGTGCCATTAGTAAATAATGCCACTGCAAGCATGACGCATTCCTTTCCTGTGCATTTTGCCTCGCGTTCAGGAAACGTAAAGTATGACTGGGACCTTACGCTTTAAGCCTGGCGCTGTTTTTCTATAACGATAATGAGGTGTATTTTTAATTTTTTTGTTCCTAATTATTACCAATCGGGAAAGCAGAGAGAACCTTCACTATGAACACTGGCATGACTCCAGGATAGTTCATGAGCCTGAGCAGTTCCCCGACGCTGAAGACACTGGTAGACTTGGGTTTACCTGGAAGGGAAATTGGCAGTTGGTGAGGGTGTAAATTCCCGCAATGATACAGTCAGGCCTGGAGCGATTAACGTGTAATGACAAAGCCTTACTTTGTTCAGCGAGGGGCTTGCCTTGCGATTTTTTGGTTTGTACCGGTATGTAAATTAAGACGATTACACAGCAAACGAGACTGGCAGGCAGGGCGATGAAGGAGGGCGTATACAGTCTACAAATACAAAGAGACGCACATCAGTATGGAGACAAAACATAATTAGTGGTAATTGGTCTCTAATATATGCCACACGTTCACACATTACCGGCAGTAGATGGTTTCAAAGGTCACCCAACATACAACTAAATGAGGCTTGGGGGTCATTCACACACCAGTTGTTTCATTTGCCTCCTCTTTGTGTTTCTCAAGAGATCAAACCAAATAAGAGGATTTTTTTCAGGACTTTTTAAGGTATCAATTTCACCAAAAAATTATATATTTCCGAAAATACTTCTCTTGTTTGCCACTTCTTAAAACTGTTTTTCCCATACAAAACTACAGAAAAAAGTCAATACAGTTCCATCAATTATATCATCCAATATATGCATATCATCAGGGCCGGGACAAGGGGTGGGCAGGAGGGACGGGTGCCCCTGGGCACTGTGATGTCATGTGAGCTGGGGGGGGGCACTGCGAGGAAATTAAGGGGGAGGGGATTTGTGTGGGGAGGACGAATTTGGGGGGGGGCAGAAGGGATAAATAATTGTTCTAGGAGGAGAAATATGGGCGGAAGGGGTTCTAAGAGTGGTGATTCAGGGGGATTTGTGTTGGGAGGGGGATGGGAGAAGAGGACTTGTGCTAGGTGGAGAATTTTTTTGGGGGAGGGGGTGGAGCATGGATGATTGGAGGCCATTTGTACGAAATGGGGGAATGGGGTGGAGGATTTGTGCTAGGAGGGGTGATTTTTTAGGAGGGGGGCATTTTTGGTGGGGGGGATTTGGGGGATGGAAGGGGTACAGATTTGTGCTGGGAGAGGGGATTTAAGCAGGGAGGCTGATTTGTGTTGGAATTAGGGGGAATTCATGCTTAGTAGGTAATCATGCAGATTAGTGGTAATTCTTTTTTTTTTTGGGGGGGAGGATTTTTACTGACACATAATTCTCATACTACTTGAGGAGCTGTTTGGGATGTTTGCCCTGGGCTCTGGGTGACCTTGTCCCAGCACTGCATATTATCTTACTAGACAGAAGGAAAAAATATTGTCTAATTCAGCTTGAAAGACCCATTAGGGA
Source organism: Lithobates pipiens (assembly GCF_037356315.1). Taxonomy (NCBI): domain Eukaryota; kingdom Metazoa; phylum Chordata; class Amphibia; order Anura; family Ranidae; genus Lithobates; species Lithobates pipiens. The sequence continues at coordinate 2,404,745 of NW_027507786.1, forward strand.
TTTTGTACCAAGACTATCTGGCAGTCATACAATAGCACCACTGCATATCTGTTAAAGGGAACACCCCCCCCTTTTTCAGCATGTTTGGAAAAAACATTGTGTAGGCAGATGCAGTTAGCTAGCTTGCCACTAGGTGGCTCTATGCCAGAAAAGTGTCCAGTTACATCAGACAGTGTAATCAGGTGCTAGGACCCTTTTAGTTAGAGCCTTCCTGCAGTGATGTCATGGGTGAGTCAGTACCCACATATACTGTAAGCCAGGTTAGGAGGAACCCTAGTGCACTTGGGGTATGAGCGCTGAACACCTCACACCTGTGACCTGCACAGATGTAACCAGCAGGTGGACAGGGCAGGGGGCCAGGGAGGAGAGGACCTGCACCCAGGAGAGCTGGCTGTTGACTTCCTGATACTCATGGAGGAGGAGGAGGGGGGTTGTTGTCGACGCGATTATGCATGCGCGTGGGAGACTTCTTCCCGGCATGGTCCAGCAGGATCTGCCGGACCTTCAGCCGGGCCTTCACAGTGCCGCTGATGTCAGCGGCTGCATGCAAAGTACAGGTTTAGGAGATATTCATTTTACCTACAGGTAAGCCTTATTATAGGCCTTATTATAGGCTTACATGTAGGTAAAAATAACAAATAAGGGTATACAACCGCTTTAACTGCTTGCCGACCACCTCACGCTGATATATGTTGGCAGAAGGGCTCGTACAGGCAGAATCACGTACCTGTTTGTTGCCCGTTAAGAGTTGGCCAGCGGGCGTGTGCTGCAAGCTCCCTAAGTCAGGTCACGGGTCCCGCGGACTCGACCGCTGCGGAGATACCCGCGATCGCCTCACGGGGAGGAAGACCGGGGAGATGCTAAAGTAAACAAGCATCTCCCCGTTCTGCCTAGTGACAGTGTCACTGATCTCTGCTCCCTGTGATCAGGAGCAGATATCAGTGATGTGTCACACACAGCCACGCCCCCCCCCCCCCCAACAGTTAGAAACACTCCCCAGGGCTCACTTAACTCCTACACTGCCACCTAGTGGTTAACCCCTTCACTGCCCGTATCATTTACACAGGAATCAGTACATTTGTATAGCACTGATTGATGTATATTGATCCCAAAAATGTATCAAAAATGTCTGAAGTGTCCGCCATAATGTCGCAGTTACGATAAAAATTGCTGTTCGCCACCTTTTAAAAATGTAATAATTATTAATATAGATGCCATAAAACGATCCCCTATTTTGTAAATGCTATAACTTTTGCGCAAACCAATCAACAATAGCTTATTGCGTTTTTTTTTTTAACCAAAAATATGTAAGAAGAATACGTATCGGCCTAAACTGAGGAAAAAAACGTTTTTTTTATGTATTTTTGGGGGATATTTATTATAGAAAAATGTAAAAAATAATGTGTTTTTTTTTTCAAAATTGTCGCTCTTTTTTTGTTTATAGCGCAAAAAATAAAAACCGCAGAGGTGATCAAATACCACCAAAAGAAAGCTCTATTTGTGGGGAAAAAAGGACGTCAATTTTGTTTGGGAGGCACGTCGCACGACCGCGCAATTGTCAGCTAAAACGATGCAGTGCCGAATCGCAAAAAAAGTGCTCTGGTCAGGAAGGGGGTAAATCCTTCCGGGGCTGAAGTGGTTAAAGAATTTTTATGATGAGAGCTAATACATCAAACGTCATCTGTACCATTAATACAATGGTGCACAACACGATACCAAGCAAGGATCCCTCGAGCCAACTACGTGCGCATTGCTGCAGACACCTTTCTCAATAAACGCTCAAAAGATGAACTCTTAGGAGGTATAAAAGACAAATGAATGCAGCTCTGTAATCATTAATGTATAATTGAATGCATTTTTTTTTTTAAATGCATGCAGTGTAAGTAGCTGGTATTAGCCTATTGCTATCCCTGTACAGCAGGGCTGTAGTCTGGGAGGAAGAAGCAGCACAAGCCGCCAATCAGTACATGTTCTGACAAGCAGCATGAGAGCTAATTACGGTGCTGCTTCTCTTTTCACTGTCCAGTCGCAGGCTAGGGGTGGGTTCAGGATGGCCTGGGCTCAGAGGAAGCGGAGTAGAATGATGCTGGCTTTGAGGATCAGAAGCTCTTTTGGGGGGGGGAAAACTCTGCTTTCTCTGTCGATATTGTTTGTTCAGTGGCGGCTGGTGAAGTTTTTGGATGGGGGGGCGCCAGACCCCGCCCATCATTTTGGCCCCTCCCACTTCTCATAAACCACGCCCCTTATGTAATCTGGAAAAACATCAACCCATGTGACCAACCCATGTGACATCAACCCATGTGACACCGCCCCATTGTCCCTATATAAGTGGCAGCGCAGCGAGTCCCTGGCATTGCGGCCGGAGAGATCGTCGAGTCAACATCTCCTGGAGAAGAAGAAGAAGAAGAACGGGCGGCGGCGGAGACAGAAGACCGGGCCACTGCCTGTAAAAGAGCTATAAGAAGGCGCGGTGGCCCGGCAGAAGAACCGAAGAGGGGGACAAGACCCCCGAAGTCGGAAGAAGAGGCCGGCGGCGAGGAAGAAAGCCGGACTCCTCCGCTAGCAAAAGAGCTACAAGAAGATAGCGGAGGAGTCTGGCGAGAATACCCCAGAAGACGGAAGACCCCCGGAGCTGTGCAATAAAATATTTTAACCCTGTGTTGTGTTTTTTTTGTACTTTTTTTCACAGGTGAATGGGTAGGGGTACATTTTTTTTTTTACACCTAGGGGGAGGGGGGGCGGCGCCCGGGCGCCCCCTATGGGCGGGCCGCCACTGTGTTTGTTTATTATGTTATCTTTTCAAAGGCTAATCATTTTTATATTGGTATTTTTAGATGGTGTTTTGCTTTAAACAAGCCTAAGTGACAAATGTGACCTATGACGCTGTAGCACACAGTCATTGCTTGGCAAGGTGCATCCAGTCCAACATCCGATTCCCAGCAGTTCTCTATGCAAACACACAGCACTTGTTTGCACAGGATATGAACCCGACTGAGCAACTTGGATTGTGCTTTTTTTCTTCTTCCAGTACCATCCACATAGAACGGCTCTCCAAGTACTTCTCTCTGCCGGTCTCCCAACCCCTATGCCACGTACACACGACCGAACTTTCCGGCAGAAAAGGTCCCACAGACCGACCTAGAAATAGAACATGTTTCAAATCTGTCAGACGGACCAGAAATTGATCGGTCCAGATTTGGACCGATCAATTCCTTTTGGGAAAACCGTTCGTCTGTGTGCCGGTCCGACGGACCAAATACGACGCTAGGGCAGCTATTGGCTGCTGGCTATTGAACTTCCTTTTCTAGTCCCATCGTACGTCATCACGGTCTTTGGTTTTGTTCATGTGTGGGCAAGTCCGTTCGGTTGGAAGTCTGTTGTAACTCCATCGAAAGTCTGTCGGAACCCCGTCGGGATGACCGTCGGACCTGTTCTGCAGGAAAGTCCGGTCGTGTGTACACGGCATTACCCACTTTTCTCAAAAAATCCAGCAAGACAACTATTTGGTGCCTGTAGACTAAGGGCTTGTTCACACTAGCCATTGGGGGCGGTAAAATCCCACAGTTGAGCCCCCCCGCTTTTACCACAACCCCAAATCACCCCCTCCAACTGCAGGGGTGTACACATGCCAAGCCGGGAATTATACCCCATCGCCTTTGGCGGGCATAGCTTCCCTAAACGTTACCCCTTCAAGCAGGGCCGGGACAAGAGGTGAGCAGGAGGGACGGCTGCCCCTGGCGCAATGGTCTATTGCAGGGGTAGGGGGCACCCTAACCCTAAGGGAAAGGGGGGCGAAGTCTGGCATCTTTGCCCTGGGCGCTGGATGACCTTGTCCCGGCACTGCCTTCAAGTGAAAAGGGGTTGCTCTGCAAGAGCCCCGCAGCGGTTGCAGCGCACTGGTGTGGGGCTCAAAGCAGTGTGAGGAGGCAATACAAGGCTTCCATACCACCTGTCAAATTCTCTCTGAAGAGCGATCTGATCACACAAGACCAACACTAGTGTGAAGGAGCCCTAACAGTGACTGCAGCGTTCAGAAGCAGCTAAAAAAAAATGCTCAACTGCTCCTAAACATCCGTTTACCAGCAGCAGTGTAAATGAAGCCTTAGGCCGCGTACACACGGGCGGACTGTCCGCCCAACTAGGTTCGTCAAACAGTTTAACAAACAGTCCGTTCAAAATTTGCATGAGCGGACTTGACCACACACGACGAACGAACAGTCCACTGAAAACTTGCGCGATGACGTGAACGGCACGTACGACGGGACGAGAGATTCGGCGTCCGATACACTGCAATGCAACCTTCGCCGTGTAAATTCTTTCTGAGTATGCGCGAGACTTAGTTTGCCGAACAAGCCTACACACGAGCGGACTGTTCGCTCAAACCAAGTTTCAGCGGACAGTCTTACGGAAATTCCGAAAAACTTTGTTCGTCAGACTGTCCGCTGAAACTGTCCGCTGAAGCCCACACACGAGCGGACTGTCCGCTGAAACACTGTTCAGCGGACAAAGTTGGACGTACAGTCCGCCCGTGTGTACGCGGCCTCAATGTAAAAATGTAGCCCTGGTCACAGTTCTGGGGGCGTTAATGGAGTGCGCCCCAGAAAAAGACAGCTGCACATAAATGCGGAGGCAGTCGTGGAACTACCAGCGTTACAAAGGTCGCAATTGCAACTGGACCCTGGCATCCTGCCACTGTGGGGGAGGGGGGGGACAATATGGCAGAAAGGGGGCTGCTGCAGAACATGTGAAATGGTCCTGTTGCGAGACTGTAAGGACTTTTTTCTTACACCCTGCCAGCGCACCGCTCCAGTGTGAAAGCCCTCTGGAGTGAATAGAGCGTCTGTTTCAGGGCGATTTTTAGGTGCTATTTTTAATGCTATAGCGCCTGCAAAGCGCCTCAGTGTGAAAGGGGTCTAAGGTTCGCTTTGCACGGCTTCAACCCCAAAGCCATGTGACTTGCTTGCGACTTTTGTTTTAGCATTGCAGTTTATGGCACTTAAATCGCACCAAAGTCGCAGAAAAGTAGCGCAGTAAAACTTTTTTTTTTTGGCTGTTGCAACATTACACGCATAAAGTAAACCGGAATCCATTGAAATGAATGCGTTTTGACTTGTCATGTGACTTTGTCACATAGTAAGTCCCAGCAATGTGAACTAAGAGTTAAAGTGGTTGTAAACCCTTACAAACCACTTTGACCTACAGGTAAGCCTAGATTAAGGCTTACCTGTAGGTCCAAGAAATATCTCCTAAACCTATACGGTTTAGGAGATATTTGCCTGAAGACAGGCATGCGCCGTAGACAGCGACGCGCAGGCGCACTAAACGCGGCATTTCCAACAATGGATCTGCCGCGCGTGTCGGCTCCCGTGTGCATGCGTGGGAGTGATGTCATCGCGGCTCCGCCGAATGACAGCGGCGGAGCTGCGAGACGCCACCAGCAAGATGGATGCGGCGGACTACAGGGGACAGCGGCGACTTCGCTGGCTCCTGTGTCAGGTAAGTGACACATAATGGGCTACTATGCGATGCATGGTAGTCCATTATGCTTTGCCTTTGCAGGGAATGAAAGAGGAAGTAAACTCATCAGGGTTTACTTCCTCTTTAAGCATACCTCCCAACATTTTGAGATGGGAATGAGGGACACCTACTAACAAACGTATGTAGACTTAGGACACGCCCCCCTTGCCACACCCCCTTAAAGGAGAATTAACCAAAAAAAAAAGGTTATTTAAATCCACATAGACTTTTTTTTCCCACTACTGTTCCTTTATATTGGCTTTTAAAATGTACAAATGCAGCAATTAACCACTTCAGCCCCAGAAGGATTTACCCCTTTCCTGACCCAAGCACTTTTTTGCGATTTGACACTGCATCGCTTTGACTGACAATTGCGTGGTCGTGCAATGTGGCTCCCAAACAAAATTTATGTCTTTTTTCCCCCACAAATAGAGCTTTCTTTTGGTGCTATTTGGTCACCTCTGCGTTTTTTTATTTTTTGCGCTATAAACAAAAAAAGAGCGACAATTTTGAAAAAAAAAACGTATTATTTTTTACTATAATAAATATCCCCCAAAAATATATAAAAAAAATATGTTTTCCTCAGTTTAGGCCGATACGTATTCTTCTACATAGTTTTAGTAAAAAAAAAATCACAATAAGCGTTTATTGATTGGTTTGCGCAAAAGTTATAGCGTCTACAAAATAAGGGATAGTTTTATGGCATTTTTATAAAAAAATTTTTTTTACTAGTAATGACGGTGATCAGCCATTTTTATCGTGACAGCGACATTATGGCGGACACAAAGGCCAACTTTGACACATTTTTGGGACCATTGGCATTAATACAGTGAACAATGCTATAAAATTGCATTGATTACTGTAAAAATTTCACTGGTAGTGAAGGGGTTAACCACTAGGGGGTGGGGAAGGGTTAAGTGTGTCCTAGGGAAGTGTTTCTAACTGTCTGGGGGATGGGCTGTGTGTGACGTGACACTGATCGCTGCTCCTGATGACAGGGAGCAGACGATCGGTGTCCTGTCACTAGGCAGAACGGGGAGATGCTGTGTTTACATCGGCATCTCCCCATTCTTCAGCTCCGTGACACGATCGCGGGTATCCCCGCAGTGATCGAGTCCGCGGGTCCCGCGGGCACTGCCACGGAGCTTGCGGCAGGCGCACGGCGGGAAATTCAAAGTAATGTACGGGTACGGGTTACTTTGCCCAGCCGTGCCATTCTGCCGACATATATTTGCCGACAGCAGTCGGCAAGTGGTCAAAAAAAATCAGATGAAAGGTTTAGCGCTGGGAAACATTTTTTGAAAGATAAAAAGTGAATTTTTCCATACAAATATATGGATCAGACCAAAATGAGGGACAAATGAGGAGGAATGAGGGACATTGCTCCAAATTTGGGACAGTCCCTCGAAATCAGGGACAGTTGGGAGCCAGTGGCGGCTGGTGAAGTTTTTGGATGGGGGGGGCCAGACCCCGCCCATCATGACCCCGCCCATCATGACCCCGCCCATCATTTTGGCCCCTCCCACTTCTCATAAAACACGCCCCTTATGTAATCTGAAAAAAAATTGACGTGGGTTCCCCCTCCAGAGCATACCAGGCCCTTAGGTCTGGTATGGATTCCAAGGGGAACCCCCTACGCCGAAAAAACGGCGTGGGGGTCCCCCCCAGATCCACACCAGACCCTTATCCGAGCACGCTACCCGGCCGGCCAGGAAAGGGGGTGGGGACGAGCGGGCGCCCCCCCCCTCCTGAGCCGTACCAGGCCGCGTGCCCTCAACATGGGGGGGTGCCTTGGGGGAGGGGGGGCGTGCGGCCCCCCCACCCCAAAGCACCTTGTCCCCATGCTGATGAGAACAAGGGCCTCTTCCCGACAACCCTGGCCGTTGGTTGTCGGGGTCTGCGGGCGGGGGGCTTATCGGAATCCGGGAGCCCCCTTTAATAAGGGGGCCCCAGATACCGGCCCCCACCCTATGTGAATGAGTATGGGGTACAATGTACCCCTACCCATTCACCTGTGGAAAAAAAGTACAAAAAAAAACACAACACAGGGTTAAAATATTTTATTGCACAGCTCCGGGGGTCTTCCGTCTTCGGGGGTCTTCTCGCCGGACTCCTCCGCTATCTTCTTGTAGCTCTTTTGCTAGCGGAGGAGCCCGGCTTTCTTCCTCGCCGCCGGCCTCTTCTTCCGACTTCGGGGGTCTTGTCCCCCTCTTCGGTTCTTCTGCCGGGCCACCGCGCCTTCTTATAGCTCTTTTACAGGCGGTGGCCCAGTCTTCTGCCGCCGCCGCCGCCGCCCGTTCTTCTTCATCTTCTTCTTCTCCTTCTTCTCCAGGAGATGTTGCCTCGACGATCTCCCTGGCCGGAATGCCAGGGACGCGCTGCGCTGCCACTTATATAGGGACAATGGGGCGGTGTCACATGGGTTGATGTCACATGGGTTGGTCACATGGGTTGATGTCACAGTCTGGCGAGAAGACCCCCGAAGATGGAAGACCCCCGGAGCTGTGCAATAAAATATTTTAACCCTGTGTTGTGTTTTTTTTTTGTACTTTTTTTCCACAGGTGAATGGGTAGGGGTACATTGTACCCCATACTCATTCACATAGGGTGGGGGGCCGGTATCCGGGGCCCCCTTATTAAAGGGGCTCCCGGATTCCGATAAGCCCCCCGCCCGCAGACCCCGACAACCAATGGCCAGGGTTGTCAGGAAGAGGCCCTTGTCCTCATCAACATGGGGACAAGGTGCTTTGGGGTGGGGGGGCCGCACGCCCCCCTCCCCCAAGGCACCCCCCCATGTTGAGGGCACACGGCCTGGTACGGCTCAGGAGGGGGGGGCCGCCCGCTCGTCCCCACCCCCTTTCCTGGCCGGCCGGGTAGCGTGCTCGGATAAGGGTCTGGTGTGAATCTGGGGGGGACCCCCACACCGTTTTTTCGGCGTAGGGGGTTCCCCTTGGAATCCATACCAGACCTAAGGGCCTGGTATGCTTTTGGAGGGGGAACCCACGTCAATTTTTTTTTCAGATTACATAAGGGGCGTTTTTCTGAAATTTGGCGTGGAGTTCCCCCTTCAGAGCTCATTCTCTGATTGGCCACGGCAAAAGTCGCCTGGCCTGGGGAAACCTTTCTGGCTGTGAAAGCTTTTTGCATTCATTCAGCTAAATGCATGAACATTCTCCACAAAGTAGAAGCTAGAATGCCTTTATGCGGTGACTCACCTCTCACTGTCTGGCAGCTCCGCTCGGGCTAAGGAACGGAGCTGCCTACGTCACTTCCGGGTTTCGTGAAGCAGCCGAAAGCCGGAAGTGACTGCCTGTCTAAGAATGACAATGCTCCCGCCCGTAGAATCACGGCGGAAGCTAGTCGGCGTTCTGCAGTGCGCCGCAAGGCGGGTTTTTAACCCGCAAATGAAGCGCCATGGATGCAATCTTGTGATTGCATGGACGTGGCGCTTCTCATAGTGCACTGTGACCGGCGCGACAGTACACTGTGTTAAATTGTTAAATGACATTTTTTTTTTTTTTTTAAATGTCTTAAAGGGCCCGTTTTTTTTTTTTTTTTTTTTAACTTTTTTTTTTTTTTACACCTAGGGAGAGGGGGGGCGGCGCCCGGGCGCCCCCTATGGGCGGGCCACCACTGTTGGGAGCTATGGTAAAGGGCCCCGGGCTTGGAGGGAAGGGCCCTGAGACCAGAGGGAAGGGCCCCAGGACCGATAGAAAGGGCACTGGGACTGATGGAAAGGACCCCAGCAGTCAGTGGGGCCCTTCATGGTTTCTTACGCCGGGGCCCTGAAGGTTCCTCTGGTGTTAAGGCTCACCTGCCCTGCTGTCGCACTGTTGTAAAGGGGGTTAAAGAAAGTAGGTGCTACTGCAACTTCTTTGGTTGACTACTTACATGGGGGTAGGAGCCCCTTGTGTTGCCTTGTATATATATTCATACATGAGCCTAGTACAGTTGACGGTCCCTAAATTTTAGTTCATTTGTCCTTAAAAAAAAAATAATAATACATTTTTGCGACCCTCCAAGCAGGGTCACGGGAACTTCGGGAACATCAGAAAACATTTTGTGTTCCTATAAAGCCCCAGACCAGGAAATCTATTATACAGCCTCCACGTCCCCTGGACCTCGTGGACCTCAGGGCCTCAGGCCATACTCTATTCGGGGAGGAAGTTATCCCTTTTCAGAGCTGTAATTATTGCCGGTCCGCAGGGCAGAAGCATTGAATCCGATGGAGGACTTCCCCCATCTCTGAACCAGCAGCTCCCCCCCTCCTCCCCTTTCATACATACTGCGGCAGTGACATGAGCCTCACCCCACTATGGGAACAAAGGAGCCATTGTGGCCGCCATCTTGCACAGACGTGATTAGTGATGTCAGAAAGGACACTCTGTGTGTCCGGCGCTTGGCTTCCTGACCAAATTAGACATTTACTGTAAAGGAGACAAAAGGCATCGGGGGGCCTGCAAAATCTCAAAACCTGACAGATTCGAAAGAATATTTGTGTAAAATGTCCCGAAAAAGCAGGAAGACTCATCCATATTTGTGACAAGGACTAAAGTGAGAGTTTCATGGGGGGCACCTGCTGCCTTTGCAAAATTTATGTAGACATTTTAAAAGGGAATGTGGACTTATTCTATGGGAACAGAGAAGATGTCAGGGCCACAACTATCCAAAATTGTATTGGCTGGAAGAAAAAAAAGTTTAAAGGAATATTTTATTGAAATAAAACAATAATTACATTTGAAGAATATATTACCTATGTTGACTCATTCTATGGATACAGAGAATGTGTAAACCCTTGTACACACGGTCGGACATTCCGACAACCAAATCCGTCGGATTTTGTCCGTCAGATTTTGTCCGACGGATTTTGTCCGAAACTGTTGCATACACACGGTCGGACAAAGTTGTTTCGGAAAATCCGATCGTTCAGAATGTAGTGACGTTATTTCGTTACGACGGGACTACGTTCAGGCTAGAAGCCAATAGCTTTGGTGTAGGAATTTGATCTGAGCATGCGTGGCACTTTGTCCGATCGAAATTCTCTACACATGATCGGACAAGATCCGATCGGATCATGTCGGAAAATTTTATAGCCAAGCTGGAAAACTTGGTCCTTCGGATATTCAGACGGAAACAGTCCGATGGAGCCCACACACGGTTGGATTATCCGACAACACGGTCCGATCGGACATTTTCCGTTGGAATATCCGACCGTGTGTACAAGGGCTTAGGGCCAAAATTGTCCAAATTTGTATTGGCTGGACACATTTTTTTTTTATATTTTTAATTAATATTTTATTGAATTTTTGTTTTATTAAAATTGTAAGCATTATCTATTTGCTAGCAAACCTTTCATAATCCTAGACAGCGAAAACAGTATATTATGGAGAAAAGGATGCACATGCACAGTAACTCAAAAGGGCATTAATTGCCGGTATCATGGCCACGCGTAAGCAGTCCTTGGGCATTAATTGCAGGTATCATGGCTACGCGTAAGCAGTCCTTGGGCATTAATTGCAGGTATCATGGCTACGCGTAAGCAGTCCTTGGGCAATAATTGCAGGTATCATAGCCACGCGTAAGCAGTCCTTGTGCATTAATTGCAGGTATCATGGCCACGCGTAAGCAGTCCTTGGGCATTAATTGCAGGTATCATGGCCACGCGTAAGCAGTCCTTGGGCATTAATTGCAGGTATCATGGCCACGCGTAAGCAGTCCTTGGGCATTAATTGCAGGTATAATGGCCACGCGTAAGCAGTCCTTGGGCATTAATTGCAGGTATCATGGCTACGCGTAAGCAGTCCTTGCATACTTAGGAGCAGGGGTGGCGTTCTATGGGTATGCCTACCAGGAAAGTGGGCATATAAAAAACAGACCTTCCTATTAAATCATCACACATAGATGCCAACTGTCCCAAATTTTCTGGGACAGTCCCACATCTTGACCCTCTTTCCTGTCAATGTTGTGTCCAAGGCAACGCCCCAGGATCACAGCATGAACCTAATTTAGGTTATTGCACATGCACAGTTACTCAAAAGGGCATTAATTGCAGAAATAATGGCCACAAGTGAGCTGTCCCTGCATATTCAGAGGTAGGGTCTGAACGGGACAACCCATAAAGTGGGTGTGCCTGCCTGGAAAGTGGGCACACAAAGCACAGACCTTCCTATGACATCATTACATATAGTTGCCAACTGTCCTGAATTTTCTGGGACAGTCCTACATCTTGACCCTCTGTCCTGCCAGTGTTCACCCCTAAAGTCCCCTGTTCACCCCCTTCACCTTCCTGTTACATCGTTACACATAGATGCCAAATGTCCCGATTATTTTTGGACAGTCTGACATCTTGACCCTCTGTCTTGCCAATGCTGTGTCCCAGGCAATGTCCCAGCATCACAGCAGGAACCTAAATTTGGTTACTGTACATGCACAGTAACATGCACAGTAACACAAAAAGGGCATTCATTTCAGGTATCATGGCCACAAGTGAGGGATCCCTGCATATTCAGGGGCAGGGTTGGAGTGAGACAACCCATTAAGTGGGTGTGGTATGGGCATGCCTGTCTGTAAAGGGGGCACACAAAACACAGACCTTCCTATTACATAATTACACATAGATGCCAACTGTCCCGAATTTTCTGGGACAGTCCCACATCTTGGCCCTTTGTCCTGCCAATGTTGTGTCCCAGGCAGCGTCCCGGGATCACAGCATCAACCCTATATAAGTTGCTGCACATGAACTGTAACTCAAAAGGGCATTAATTGCAGGTATCATGGCAAGTAAGTGGTCCCTGCATATTTAGAGGCAGGGTCTGTGCGGAACAACCCATAAAGTGGGAGTGGTATGGGCATGCCTGTCCAGAAAGTGAACACACGAAACACAGACTTTGCTATTACATCATCACACATAGATGGCAACTGTCCCAAATTTTCTGGGACAGTCCCACATCTTGATCCTGTTGTGTCCCAGGCAACGTCCCGGGATCACAGCATGAACCTCATTTAAGTTGATGCATATGCACATTAACTCAAAAGGGCATTCGTTGATTGCTGGTATCATGACCACAAGGGAGAAGCCCCTGCATATTTAGAGGCAGGGTCGGGGTGGGAGAACCCATAAAGTGGGTGTGGTATGGGCATGCCTACCCTCAGGGATGGACTGGGACAAAAATTTGGCCCTGGACTTCATCCAGACCGGCCCACTTTCATTTTGCAAACACACACAAAACAGTATATAAACTATACGCAATGGTGCAAAAAAATAAAATAAAATAAGTAAAATCATTTCACTGTAAGTATAAACAGCTTTTTTTGTATTATTTAGAGAAAAATATGCTTTACAACATAACAGACGCCTTTAGCATTAAATGTGTAAGTTACACTCCGTTCAATGGCAGGTGTCATAAATAAGGAAAACAGTTATACCAGTGGTTAGTCATTAATGCATCAGTGACCAGTGGCAATACATTCATTCATCATCAGTGATCATGACCAGCAGAGAGAGTACATTAACTCATCAGTGACCATGACTACCAGTGGCCATAAATTCATTCATCAGTGACCATGAACAACAGTGGCACTAGCAAATTCATTTATCAGTAACTGTGACCAGTGGCATTAAATTATTAATCCGTTACCGTGGCCAGTGGCATTTAATTATTCATCAGTTACCGTGACCAGTGGCATTAAATTATTAATCAGTTACCGTGGCCAGTGGCATTCAATTATTCATCTGTTACCATGGCCAGTGCCATTAAATTATTCATCAGTTACCGTGGCCAGTGGCATTCAATTATTCATCAGTTACCGTGGCCAGTGGCATTCAATTATTCACCAGTTACCGTGGCCAGTTGCATTCAATCATTCATTAGTTACCATGGCCAGTGGCATTCAATCATTCATCAGTTACCGTGGCCAGTTGCATTCAATCATTCATCAGTTACCATGGCCAGTGGCATTCAATTATTCATCAGTTACCGTGGCCAGTTGCATTCAATTATTCATCAGTTACCGTGGCCAGTGGCATTAAATTATTCATCAGTTACCATGACCAGTGGCATTAAATTAATATTAATGCCACTGGTCACGCTAACTGATTAATAATTTAATGCCGCTGGTCAATTATTAATTTAATGCCACTGGTCATGGTAACTGATGACTAATTTAATGCCACTGGTCACAGTAACTGCTTAATAATCAGTTACTGTGATCAGTGGCATTAAATTATTTATCAGTTACCATGACCAGTGGCAGTACATTTACCCCCCCCCCCCCCCCCCATGCTGCATATTACAGAAATCAGACACTGACAATAAAAGACTCAGCTTGTTATTAATCATGCAGCCTGCATCCCATATAGCATCTGATTAGCTTATTTAGTGTTTTTACTGGTTACTTGAATCACACTGTCGACTTTGTCCCTGTCTGTTTTGCTGTCTGGACTTGCTGCAAGGAATTTTCAGGTTCCTCCTCCTCCTCCTCCTCAGCGGCGCTGGCTCCTCTTGGTTGCAGTCTTGCAGGCAGCTGAGTTTGAGCAGCCGCTCGCTACGCTCCTCCTATATCCCCAGGCCGCTTCCCCCTCCCTGGCCGTGAGTGACGTCACGGCGCCGGGACAAGGAGTTCGTAATGTTAGGGGGAATTACAAATGAGTTCCAGCTTCACGATGATGGTGCTTGTGTGCCGCCGCCGCCGGGTGCAGGAGCGAAGCCAGCCAGCGTTACACTGACAACCGGCCCACTGAGCCAATCGGCCCACCGGGAAACTCCCGGTAGTCCCGATGGCCAGTACAGGCCTGCCTACCCTGAAAGTGGGCACACGAAACACAGACTGTTAACAGTGTCCCTGGATCTGGGACCCGAATGTTGGCTAACTCTAATGTGTTTTTTTACTGAAATTTTGTGTTTTAGACTTTTGCGGTAATATTGTGTGACATAATAAATTGGAACTACCACTATTTTATTCTCTAGGGTGTCTGCTTTCAGAAAATATATGTTTTGGGGATTTTATGTAATCTTCAGGCCTAAAGTTTTTTAAACGTGTGCAAGAAACACAAAAATGACAGCGACAGCGAAAAGTTTAATGGATAAATTCACCTTTGAGAACATGTTACATATTCTAGCTTTCTAGTTAAAAAAACAAAAAAAAACTGGTTCCTAAATGTTTTAGCTGGCTCCTAGATTCAAAGGAAATGTGTCAAGCCCTGGTTTATGAGATTTGCAAAATCATTGGATTTTGTTTTTATGTAGATTTTACACAGCGTCCCAAATTTTTGGGAATTTGGGTTGTACAACTAAATTAAAAAATACTATTTTTAAAATGGATTCGTTTGCCACCCTCTCTGGATATTTGACCCAGAAAAGTCTGGAAAGGTGGTGTAACACCATTGATAATTCAATAGTTTCCATAATTATGTAATGCACAAATGCTGTCATCATTTATGCAATGCATGATACAATATAAGTAACTCACTACATTTCTATGGTAGGTAGTCACAGGGTTGTTGGTTGAATTTCAATGTCATGATAAGGAAGAGAACAAATAATTTCAAGCACACCGTAGTTATAAAATTATAAAAAGTTACATTACAGGATGGAAAATTAAAGCGGGACTGTACTGGGGAAAAAAATATTAAAAGCCAGCAGCTATAAATACTACAGCTGCTGACTTTTAATAAATGGACACTCACCTGTCCCGGGGTCCAGCGATGCCGGCAGCCGAGGCCGATAGATCGCTCGGCTCTCGGCTGCTGCCACCACCATTCTAGGTGAGGGAATCAGAAAGTGAAGCGAATCGGCTTCACTTCCCGGTTCCCTACTGCGCATGCGCGAGTCGCGCAGCGCAATGGGAATTGTCCGCGCTGTCTCTGGGACCCGTGTGTGTCCCAGCAGACAGCGCGGCAGGACAGGAAGAGGCATAGACTCCCACGGGAGTCTATGCCCGGAAGTGGGTGTAAATACCTGTCTTTGACAGGTATCTCCACCCCCCTCCCCCCTGAAAGGTGCCAATTGTGACACCGGAGGGGGGAAGGGTTCCGATCAGCGGAAGTTCCACTTTAGGGTGGAACCCCGCTTTAAGTAATTTGAGGATCCATAGAAACCCTACTGTGTGGATACAAGGTAAACCCCTGGAACCCAACACTCAGCCCATACAAGCTAAACCCCTGGAACCCAACGCTCAGCCCATACAAGCTAATCCCCTGGAACCCAATGCTCAGCCCATACAAGCTAAACCACTGGAACCATACGCTCAGCCCATTCAAGCTGAACCCCTGGAACCCAACGCTCAGCCCATACAAGTTAAACCCCTGGAACCCAACGCTCAGCCCATACAAGCTAATCCCCTGGAACCCAATGCTCAGCCCATACAAGCTAAACCACTGGAACCCAACGCTCAGCCCATTCAAGCTGAACCCCTGGAACCCAACGCTCAGCCCATTCAAGCTGAACCCCTGGAACCCAACGCTCAGCCCATACAAGCTAAACCCCTGGAACCCAACACTCAGCACATACAAGTTAAACCCCTGGAACTCAACGCTCAGCCCATTCAAGCTGAACCCCTGGAACCCAACGCTCAGCCCATACAAGTTAAACCCCTGGAACCCAACACTCAGCCCATACAAGCTAAACCACTGGAACCCAACAATCAGCCCATACAAGTTAAACCCCTGGAACTCAACGCTCAGCCATACAAGCTAAACCCCTGGAACCCAACGCTCAGCCCATACAAGCTAAACCCCTGGAACCCAACACTCAGCCCATACAAGCTCAACCCCTGGAACCCAACGCTCAGCCCATACAAGCTCAACCCCAGGAACCCAACGCTCAGCCCATACAAGTTAAACCCCTGGGACTCAACGCTCAGCCAATACAAGCTCAACCCCTGGAACCCAAGCATTGACCACGAATGTGGGGTGGGGTGAGGTGAGGTTTAGCAGCATTGTCACTGACCTCAAACGTAGAGTTATTACGGAGGACACTGACTCCAGTGTAGGGGATTATCACTGCAGTCAATTACACCAATGATGGGGGTGATTACGGAGGCCATTCACACTAATGTTGGGGACTATTATTGTGGCCACTGACCACCAATGTGGAGGTTTTACTGAGGTCAGTGGCACTAATTTTGTGGGTTATTATTGCAGTCACTGACATCAATGCTGGGGGATATTACTACATCCACTGGCACTAATGATGGGGGTCATTATTGTGTCCACTGACATCAATGCTGGGGGATATTACTGTAGTCACTGACACCAATGCTGAGACCTATTACTGCAGTTATGGTTTCCAATGCTAGGGGTTATTATTGTGGCTACTGACACCAATGCTGGGGGTTATTATTGTTATTACTGACACCAATGCTGGGAGTTATTATTGTGGCCACTGATACCAATGCTGGAGGTTATTACTTCAGTCGCTGATACCAATGCTGAGACCTATTACTGCAGTTATGGTTTCCAATTGGGTTATTATTGTGGATGCTGGGGGGGGTTATCATTGTTTTACTGACACCAATGCTGGGGGTTATTATTGTGGTTTCTGACACCAATGCTGGGGGTTATTATTTAATTCAGTGATACCAATACTGGGGGTTATTATTGCAGTCATTGACATCAATGCTGGGGGTTATTACTACATCCACTGGCACTAATGCTGGGGGTCATTATTGTGGCCACTGATACCAATGCTGGAGGTTAGTAGCCATTAATTTTTTTTGTAGTATAGTATACACTATAGCAGTGGTCATCAACCCTGTCCTCAGGGCCCACTAACAGGCCAGGATTTATGTATTACTTTGGGGAAATTCAGACTAGAATACTGCAATCACTGAGCAGCAAATTATATCACCTGTGATATATTTCAGTTATCTTGCAAACCTGGCCTGTTAGTGGACCCTGAGGACAGGGTTGATGACCACTTGCTCTTGTTGATATCACCGCCCCCCAGTGATGTCGAACATGTCACAAAACAGCTGCCCGCAGCTCCAGATGGCAACAGATTTGTGTGTGAATATCTCGGTTACTTGGGGAGTCATAGCCCAGTCTGAATAATATGTCTCGGATTCAGGCAGAGTGAAACCCGGGCACAGGATTTAATACCTGGACTTTCTGGGTGAATCCTGGACAGATGGCAACCCTAAAGCTAGGGCTTATTACTGCAGCCAGTGATACCATAGCTGGGGATTCATGTTGCATCCACTGGCACCAATGTTGGGGGTCATTATTGTGACCACTGACACTAGTGCTGAGGGTTATCATTGCAGTCACTCACATCAATGCTGGGGGTCATTCCTTTGAGCACTGACAACAATGCTGGGTGGTATTATTGCAGCCACTGATACCAATGTTGGGTGATATTATTTCAGCCACTGATACCAATGCTGGGTGGTATTATTTCAGCGACTGATACCAATGCTGGGTGGTATTATTGCAGCACCTGATATCAAAGCTGGGGATTATTGTGGTTACTGACAACAATGCTGGGTGGTATTATTGCAGCAACTGATATCAAAGCTGGGGGTTATTTTGGTTACTGACACCAATGCTGGGGGTTATTATTGTGGCTACTGACACCAATGCTGGGGGTTATTATTGTTGTTACTGACACCAATGCTGGTGGTTATTATTGTGGTTACTGACACCAATGCTGGGGTTATTATTGTGGTTACTGACACCAAAGCTGGGGGTTATTATTGTGGCTACTGACACTAATGCTGGGGGTTATTATTGTGGTTACTGACACCAATGCAGGGGGTTATTATTGTGCCTACTGACACTAATGCTGAGGGTTATTATTGTTGTTACTGACACCAATGCTGGGGGTTATTATTGTGGTTGCTGACACCAATGCTGGGGTTATTATTGTAGTCAGTGATACCAATACTGGGGGTTATTACTGCAGTCACTGACATCAATGCTGGGGGTTATTATTGTAGTCAGTGACACCAATGCTGGGGGTTATTATTTCAGTCAGTTATACCAATACTGGGGGTCATTATTGCAGTCACTGACATCAATGCTGGGGGGTAATGATTGCAGCCACTGACACCAATCCTGGTAGTAATTATTGTAGTTTCTGACACCAATAGTGGGTGTCATTAATGCAGCCACTGACATAAATTCTGGGAGTTACCATTACTGTCATTGTCACCAACAATCTGGATTATTTTACTTCAACATTCTCTTCAGTGAGCATGAAAAATATAACAGAACCAAATTTTGAAAAATTTAGCTTTTGTCGACCCAACTTGAGGCCTCCTAGAATTTTCAAGTTGGCCACCACTGGACTAAACCATTAAAGCAGGGAAGGAGGAGAAACAGCAGAATGGTGATGAGCTCAACTCTCCATCACTCTGCTTTCTCCTCTGATCAGCATACTTTCTTGCTCTAAAGCAGAACTGATTGGTTCCCAGTGTTGCTGCTTCCTAAAAGTAAAAGTGATGGACTGGCCAAGCATGTCTCCAGACCTAAACCCTATTGACCATCTGTGGGGCATCCTCAAATGGAAGGTGGAGGAGCTCAAGGTCTCTAACATCCACCAGCTCTGTGATGTCATCATGGAGGAGGGGAAGAGGACTGCAGTGGCAACCTGTGAAGCTCTGGTGAACTCCATGCCCAAGAGGGTTAAGGCAGTGCTGGAAAATAATGGTGGCCACACAAAATATTGACGCTTTGGACCCAATTTGGACATTTTCACTTAGGGGTGTACTCACTTTTGTTGCCAGCGGTTTAGACAGTAATGGCTGTGTGTTAAGTTATTTTGAGGGGACAGCAAATTTACACTGTTATACAAGCTGTACACTCACTACTTTACATTGTAGACAAGTGTCATTTCTTCAGTGTTGTCACATGAAAAGATAGAATAAAATATTTACAAAAATGTGAGGGGTGTACTTACTTTTGGGAGATTATATATACACACACACATAGTATATATAAATAAAATTATGCATTAATGATCACAGAGCTGCATTAATTTGAATCTTTCATATCAGCCTGGAGTCTGGATTCTGCTCAGGATGGAAGGGTCCTGGCTCAGCCAATCACATCGCTGCGCCTGTCGTCGATATATCTTGATATACAGTATGCCTCCTACGTTGCACATCAAAACACAAGCCGCATGAAAGGAAACCACTCGGAGAACAAAGAGACCCTCATGCGGCAATTCCCGGGTCAGACCCGCATCAGCCCCACAGAAAACGTCTCTGTTCTATAAACGCCCCCATTATGTATAGGGAAATTCCACAGCTTTATGGAACAGCTGTCACTATACATTTGTTTTACTGGGCCAAACAATATACTATAGACTGGCCACAGGCAAACCAGAAAGCTCCAGCTGTCAGAGATCCACAAGTCCCAGCATGCCCACAGCTCTGATACACAATCTGTCCCTTACTTTCCACCATATGGCCAGATCAGGATGTTTATATCTAAAAGAATCTGAACATTTAATATTAAAGTGGATCTATCAGACATATATGTTCATGCTGAGTAATGTGTCAGTGTAATACTGCCAGATATTCATTACTTATAGAGATAACAGTAACCCCCCCCCCCCCGACCGTATCTTAATGTGCTTTTACTTTTAGAAGCACAACACCTTCTTTATTTAGGCATCATCCATGGTTGCCATCTACTTCCTGAGATGCTGACTCAGAAATGACACAATTGTGTAAATTATGGTACCTGTGCAGCTCTTCACTGTAATTGCAAATGTCTGGCAAACAGGGCTGGTGCAAGGATTTTTGACACCCTAGGCAAAACCCAATTTTTCCACCCCCCCCCCCCCCCGTTGGCTCCACCTCTGACATCACCCCCTTTTCCCTGCCCATGTAAACCCCACCATTTTAATGAAGCGCCCATCAAATGCAGCCTCAACAGTGCCCATCAAATGCAGCCTGCCTCACCAATGCTCATCAATGCAGCCTTACCAGCGCCCATCAAATGAAGCCTCAACAGCGCCCATCAAATGCATCCTACCTTACCAGCGCCCATCAAATGCAGCCTCACCGGTGCCCATCAAATGAAGCCTCTACAGCGCCCATCAAATGCATCCTACCTCACCAGCGCCAATCAAATGCAGCCTCACCAGTGCCCATCAAATGCATCCTACCTCACCAGCGCCCATCAAATGCAGCCTGCTTCACCAACGCCCAAAAATGCAGCCTCACAAGCGCCCATCAATGCATCTTCACCAGCGCCCATCAAATGCAGCCTCACCAGCGCCCATTAAATGCAGCCTCCCCAGCACCCATCAAATGCAGCCTCCCCAGCAGCCATCAAATGCTACCTCAACAGCGCCAATCAAATGCATCTTACCTCACCAACGCCCATCAAATGCAGCCCACCAGCACCCATCAAATGCAGCCTCAACAACCGCCATCAAATGCATCTTACCTCACCAGCGCCCATCAAATGCATCTTCACCAGCGCCCATGAAACGCAGCCTCACCAGCGCCCATGAAATGCAGCCTCACCAGCGCCCATCAATGCAGCCTCACCCACGCCCATCAACGCAGCCTCACCCGCGCCCATCAAATGCAGCCTCACCCACGCCCATCAAATGCAGCCCACCAGCAACCATCAAATGCAGCCTAAACAGCGGCCATCAAATGTATCCTACCTCACCAGCGCCCATCAAATGCATCTTCACCAGCGCCCATGAAATGCAGCCTCACCAGCGCCCATGAAATGCAGCCTCACCAGCGCCCATTAAATGCAGCCTCCCCAGCACCCATCAAATGCAGCCTCCCCAGCGCCCATCAAATGCAGTCTCAACAGCGCCAATCAAATGCATCCTACCTCACCAGCGCCCATCAAATGCAGCATCAACAGTGCCCATCAAATTCAGCCTACCAGTGCCCATCAAATGCAGCCTACCTCACCAGCGCTCATCAATGCAGCCTACCAGCACCCATCAATGAATGTTTGTTTGCTTCCATTCATTCGGCAGTTGGGACACAGACACAGTCCTCTGCCGCTGCTACGCCTCTGACACTATGTGCGAACGGAGGGGCAGCTGCCTGCTGATGCTGAGACTTAGTTGCTTGCTGTAGAGAGAAGAGAGTAGGAAAACACTCCAGGACCTTAATGTGCTTCTTTTTGAGCCACTCCTTGGTTGCCTTGGCCGTGTGTTTTGGGTCATTGTCATGCTGGAATACCCATCCACCACTCATTTTCAATGCTCTGGCTGAGGGAAGGAGCTTCTCGCCCGTCCTTTGTCCCTTTGATGCAGTGAAGTTGTCTTGTCCCCTTAGCAGAAAAAACCCCCCTGAAAACATGTTTCCACCTCCATGTTTGATGGTGGGGATGGTGTTCTTGGGGTCATAGGCAACATTCCTCCTCCTCCAAACACGGCGAGTTGAGTTGAGGGCAAAGATCTCGATTTTGGTCTCATCTGACCACAACACTTTCCCCCAGTTTTCCTCTGAATCATTCAGATGTTCATTAGCAAACTTCAGACGGGCTGTACATGTGATTTCTTGAGCAGGGGGACCTTGCGGGCGCTGCAGGATTTCAGTCCTTCACAGCGTAGTGTGTTACCAATTGTTTTCTTGGTGACTATGGTCCCAGCTGTCTTGAGATCATTGACAAGATTTTTCGCATGTAGTCCTTGGCTGATTCCTCACCGTTCTCATGATCATTGAAACTCCACAAGGTGAGATCTTGCATGGAGCCCCAGACCGAGAGAGATTAACCGTTGTTTTGTGTTTCTTCCATTTGCGAATAATCGCGCCAAACGTTGTCACCCTCTCACCAAGCTGCTTGGCGATGGTCTTGTAGCCCATTCCAGCCTTGTGTAGGTCTACAATCTTGTCCCCGACATCCTTGGACAGCTCTTTGGTCTTGGCCATGGTGGAGAGATTGAAATCTGATTGCTTTGAAGGACAGGTGTCTTTTATACAGGTAACAAGCTTAGATTAGGAGCACTCCCTTTAAGAGAGGGCTCCTGTATAGAAGACACCTGGGAGGCAGAAATCTTGCTGATTGATAGGGGATCAAATATTTATTTCACTCATTAAAATGCAAATCAATATATAACTTTTTTGAAATGCGTTTTTCTGGATATTTTTGTTGTTTATCTGTCTCTGACCATGAAAGTTATAGACTGATCATTTCTTGGTCAGTGGTCAAATGTACAAAATCAGCAGGGGGATCGAATACTTTTTTCCCCCCCTCACTGTAGCTGCGAACCCAACCTACAAAGTGACAGGTACTCTTTAAGTGGCAGTGATCAAGTGATAAACAAGGATCATTTGGTCACTAGTTTCCAGATTTCAGTGTATAATACAGAATGGCGCAGTGTGGGTAGACGGCCCGTGTTACATTCTTCCTCAATGACATCAACCAATATGCTTTCTGTCCTCGGAGCAAGAAAATGTGAGCCTGTGGGCCTCCGAATAATAACTTCTCTCATGGCCACTCGTGAATTAAAAACACCATCGACAATGCGGGTCTGTTGACTCTAAATAAAGTATCAAAACAAGAAGCGGCCTGCAGAGCCGGACTGTTTATAAAGTCATAGGACAGATACAAGGGAACCGCAGAATACGGGTCTGAAATACATGGTGTGGCCAAAGGTGGGCACCTCCCCAACCTATGGCGTTCAGGTGATTACAGCAAAGGGTCCAGTAAACCCCCTTAACACGAGACCTTTAGGTGGACTTTAACCCCCCTTTCAGTACTGGGCACTTACACCCCCTTCCTGCCCAGGCCATTTTTCAGCTTTCAGCGTTGTCACAATTTGAATGACAATTGCGCGGTCGTGCAACACTGTAACCATGTGACATTTTTGATAACTTTATTCACACAAATAGAGCTTTCTTTTGGTGGTATTTAATCACTGCTGGGTTTTTTATTTTTTCCAAAAACAACATTTGAAAAAAAAAATGTTTTTCTTAGTTTCTGTCAGTAAATTATGTAAATAAGTAATTTTTCTCCTTCACTGATGGGCACTGATAGGCTGCACTGATGGGCACTGATGAGGTGGCACTAATGAGGAGGCACGAATATGCCGCACTTATGGGCACTGATAGGTGGCACTGATGAGCACTGATAGGCGGCAGTGATAAGGTGGCACTAATGAGGAGGCACGAATATGCCGCACTTATGGGCACTGATAGGCGGCACTGATGAGCACTAATAGGTGGCACTGATGGGCACTGATGAGGTGGCACTAATGAGGAGGCACGAATATGCCGCACTTATGGGCACTGATAGGTGGCACTGATGAGCACTGATAGGCTGCACTGATGGGCACTGATGAGGTGGCACTAATGAGGAAGCACAAATATGCAGCACTTATGGGTACTGATAGGTGGCACTGATGAGCACTGATAGGTGGCACTGGGAACAGATAGGCGGCACTGGTGGGCATGGATAGGTGGCACGGCTAGACGGCACTGATGGGCATTGATGGGAAGCAGTGATGAGCATCGATGGGCAGCACTGACTGGCATCACTGATGGCCACTGATTGCTGGCACTTGTGGGCACTGATTGCTGGCACTTGTGGGCACAGTTTAGTGCCAATTGTGGGCAATGTTTACTGGCAGTGGCATTGCTGGCACTTAATTATAATCAGGGCTCTGATGATCAGTGCCCTGATTACATACCTAGATGTCCTCTTTGAGGAGATTCCACTGATCGGCTCTCCTCTCCACACACTCTGTCAGTGTGAGGCGAGGAGCGCCGATTACCGGCATCTCCGTGTTTACATGTGACCGGCTGTGATTGGACAAGCCAATCACATGGTTAAAGAGCCATGGCTTTTTACACAGATGGGGGTTGTGCCGCGTCCTAGCAACACGGTGCGGCTGCGATCGCTGCGCTGCACGCCCCGGAGGCACATGAAAGCGGTCGTTCTGGGAGGCCGTCATATGACGTCCACCCAGAACGAGAGTCGTACGGCCCAGCGGTGGGTGGGTGGGCGGCAAGTGGTTAAAGTGGTTGTAAACCTTCTTCCTCCTGGATGGGTGGATGCATTTCCTCAGTCCCATCCCCCAGTTATTATACTGCAACATTGTAACTTGTAGCAAGTCATATGGTGAGAGGGCGCAGCAGGGGCTGATTTAAGTCAAACATTTGTGAACATAGCCAAGAACTACACAAACACCAGGATTTACATGATTGTGTTAACGCTGAGCCGGCATCTCAGTCACGGAAGTGGATGATGAGCCTGGATGATGCCTGAATAAAGATGGCTCTGGAGTTTTGGAGAGAGAAGCAGATGAAGACATCGCCAGGGGGAGAACTGTGATCTCTGTGGGAGGTAGTAAATACCTGAAAGTGTAACAGTGCATGTACATAACATCACCGATATTTCTGGTTCTAGGTCAGGTTAAAGATCTGGGTGATTTTCTCAATTAGAAGAAACTTCAAGCTGACTGCAGAGTTCCCTGACACTGAAATATGCCAGAAATGTGTGCAATGTTTGTCTCCAGGAGAGCGCAGTAAACAGATCAAATCTCCAGGAGGAAAAGATGTGATAGAGGCGTGAAGACAAAACTTCCCTTCTGATTCACCGATAGGGTGAGCGGGACGTCGTTGTGTCACTCGGGTGTTCTGTCTCCAAAGAGACAAACGTTTATCAGATTTTCTCATCTGCCGTCTATGTGAGTAATGAAGTCATTTCACACTCCTTGTTACCGAATGACATTCCATTTGTATCAGTGACAGCAGCCATACCACAGCAGACCATGGAGCTACTATGGGGCCCGGAGGTGGAAAGGGGTCCCTTAGACCCCCCCATACACACTATTAGATTTTCAGCAGAATTTTGTCTTCAGATTTGCCAAAACCATGTAGTGCAAGGGCCTGCCTGATTGCATACACATTGAAACTCTTTGCCCCTGTACACACGGTCGGAGATTTTGCCAACCAAATCCGTCGGATTTTGTCCGTCGGATTTAGTCTGACGGATTGTGTCCGAAACTGTTGCATACACACGGTCGGGCCAAGTTGGCGAAAAATCAGATCTTTCAGAACGTGATGACGTAATTTTGTTACGATGGGACTACATTCAGGCTAGTAGCCAATAGCTTTGATGTAGGAATTTGATCTGCTATACACATGATCGGATTAGGTCCGACCGGCCCAGTTGGTCGGGAAATATTTCCAACATGTTGGAAAATTGGGTCGGATGGAGATTCGGACGGAATCAGTCCGATGCATACCACACACAGTCGGATTATCTGACGACACGGTCCGATAAGACGCATTCCGACAGATTCTCCGACCGCGTGTACAAGGCTTTATGCCCCCTACACACGGTCAGAATTATCGACAACAAATGTTGGATGGGAGCTTGTTGTCTGAAATTCCGACTGTGTGTAGGCTCTAGACATGTGTGCGCTGAAATATTTCGTTTCGGAGTTTAGTTTTTGTCAGAAAAATCAATTTGGTTACTCCCAAAATTCGTTTTTATTTATTTTGTTTAGTTAAAAAATGCATTCATCCGAAAATCTGAAAAAATAAAGGTTGAATCTGTCATTGAAGGCTTATGGTGTCTGTCAAATGTTCTAAGAAGATTTGACGGAGCAGCAAAACTGTATGACGCCGCGATCGTACATTTCCGGTCGAATGTTCCGCCTACAAGCTATAGTAGAATTCTAATGTTGTATGACACTAGTAATAATTATATTAATTATTATTACTAGTCAACTAACATTAGAATTCTTCTATAGCCTATGGGTGGAGCATTTGATCATAAATGTCCACTCGCGGCGACTGCTTCGTCGGATCTTCATGTTGAATCTTTTCTCTCTATGTTGAATAATCTTGGACTAATAGAGTTAGGTTAGGCACATTCAACCTTTTTTGCTATTGTCTCTATAATGTCGAATCTTTTCTCTCTATGTCGAATCTTCTCTCTCTATGTCGAATCTTTTCTCTCTATGTCGAATAATCTTAGACTAATAGAGTTAGGTTAGGCTCATTCAACCTTTTTTTGCTATTGTCTCTATAATGTCGAATCTTTTCTCTCTATGTTGAATCTTTTCTCTCTATGTCGAATAATCTTGGACTAATAGAGTTAGGTTAGGCACATTCAACCTTTTTTTCCTATTGTCTCTATAATGTCGAATCTTTTCTCTCTATGTCGAATCTTCTCTCTCTATGTCGAATCTTTTCTCTCTATGTCGAATAATCTTAGACTAATAGAGTTAGGTTAGGCTCATTCAACCTTTTTTTGCTATTGTCTCTATAATGTCGAATCTTTTCTCTCTATGTTGAATCTTTTCTCTCTATGTCGAATAATCTTGGACTAATAGAGTTAGGTTAGGCACATTCAACCTTTTTTTCCTATTGTCTCTATAATGTCGAATCTTTTCTCTCTATGTCGAATAATCTTGGACTAATAGAGTTAGGTTAGGCACATTCTACCTTTTTTTGCTATTGTCTCTATAATGTCGAATCTTTTCTCTCTATGTTGAATCTTTTCTCTCTATGTCGAATAATCTTAGACTAATAGAGTTAGGTTAGGCACATTCGACCTTTTTTTGCTATTGTCTCTATAATGTCGAATCTTTTCTCTCTATGTTGAATCTTTTCTCTCTATGTCGAATAATCTTGGACTAATAGAGTTAGGTTAGGCACATTTGACCTTTTTTGCTATTGTCTCTATAATGTCGAATCTTTTCTCTCTATGTTGAATCTTTTCTCTCTATGTCGAATAATCTTGGACTAATAGAGTTAGGTTAGGCACATTCGACCTTTTTTTGCTATTGTCTCTATAATGTCGAATCTTTTCTCTCTATGTTGAATCTTTTCTCTCTATGTCGAATAATCTTGGACTAATAGAGTTAGGTTAGGCACATTCGACCTTTTTTGCTATTGTCTCTATAATGTCGAATCTTTTCTCTCTATGTCGAATAATCTTAGACTAATAGAGTTAGGTTAGGCACATTCGACCTTTTTTTGCTATTGTCTCTATAATGTCGAATCTTTTCTCTCTATGTTGAATCTTTTCTCTCTATGTCGAATAATCTTGGACTAATAGAGTTAGGTTAGGCACATTCGACCTTTTTTGCTATTGTCTCTATAATGTCGAATCTTTTCTCTCTATGTCGAATAATCTTGGACTAATAGAGTTAGGTTAGGCACATTCGACCTTTTTTTGCTATTGTCTCTATAATGTCGAATCTTTTCTCTCTATGTTGAATCTTTTCTCTCTATGTCGAATAATCTTAGACTAATAGAGTTAGGTTAGGCACATTCGACCTTTTTTGCTATTGTCTCTATAATGTCAAATCTTTTCTCTCTATGTAGAAGAATCTTGGACTAATAGAGCAAAGGTTAGGCACATTCGACCACAGGTTTGATGGATACAGATCGCTATTGTCAGCGTCATGTCGAATCTCCTATCTATATCGAACTGTTGCAACGAAAACAAAAATAAAGCATTTGTTTATGTCGGATCTTTTGGGTTTTCGGATTCTGCACATTCGCTATCGTTTGTCAAAACGATAACGAAAATACCCCGAAATTCGGACGAAAATGCATTCGGACAAAAAAGAATGCACATGTCTAGTAGGCTCCATCGAACATTTGTTGTCGGAATTTACATCACACAAAATTTGAGATCTGGTTCTCAAATTTTCGACAACAAAATCCGTTGCCGGAAATTCTGAGCGTGTGTACACAATTCCGATGCACCATGTTCCACGCATGCTCGGAATCAAGCAGAAGAGCCGCACTGGCTACTGAACTTAATTTTTCTTGGCTCGTCGTACGTGTTGTACGTCACCTCGTTCTTGATGTACGCAATTTCCAACAACATTTGTGTGATTGTGTGTATGCAAGACAAGTTTGAGCCAACATCCTTCGAAAAAAAAAAATCCACGGTTTGGTTGTCGGAATGTGCGATTTTGCATTAAGGTTTGACCTCATATATATTTTTGGTAAATCTGAAGACAAAAATCTGCAGAAGATCTAATAGTGTGTATGGGGGCTTTAGAGCAGCGGTTCTCAACCTCATTCCTCAAGTCCCCCCAACAGGCCATGTTTGCAGGTTTTCCTTTATCTTGCACAGGGGTTTTAAATCAGAGTCAATGGATTGGTATTTTGGGCAGCTATTTTATCTAAGAGAAATTCCCAAAACATGTCCTGTTGGAGGTACTTGAGGACAGGGTTGAGAATCACTGATCTAGAGGGACTGTTAACCACTTGACCTTTGGAAGGTTTACCCCCCTCTTAATGACCAGGCCATTTTTTACATTACGGCACTGCGTTACTTTTACTGACAATTGTGCGGTCGTGCGACGTTGTACCCAAATAAAATCAATGTCCTTTTTTTCCCCACAAATAGAGCTTTCTTGGTATTTGATCTCCTCTATGAATGCCGGAGAATGAAGCAGTGATATTTTTTTCACTGCTTCATAAACGGACACCTAATGCCGCGTACACAGGGCCGGATTTTCCGGCAGACTAGGTCCGACGGTCTTCCCGACGGACTTTCGGCAGAGTTCCGAAGGACTTTCTGAACGAACGGACTTGGCCACACACGAACGGACTAAGTCCGCTCATTTTAAACGTGATGACGTAAGACGGGAGTAAAAAAGGAAGTTCAATAGCCAGTAGCCAATAGCTGCCCTTGCATTGTATTTGGTCCGTCGGACCGGCACACAGACGAACGGTTTTCCCAATAGGAATTGAGTTAGTCGGACAGATTTGAAACATGTTCTATTTCTAGGTCTGTCGGATTTTTTTAAATGAAAAACGATCGGATTAGCCCACACACGATCGGATTGTCCGACGGACTAATTCTGTTGGACCTAGTCTGCCGGAAAGTCCGGTCTTGTGTACGTGGCATAAGTGTAGCAATATGTTGCTAAATGTTGTACATTCATTAAATGGAACCATATTGCTACACTGAAGCCCTGTACACACGGTCCCAAATTCTGACCACAAAATCCGTCGGATTTTGTCTGAAACCTGTCTTGCATACACACGGTCGGACAAAGTTGTCGGAAAATCCGATCGTTCGGGAATGTAGTGACGTTCGTTGAGTATGATGGGACTACGTTGAGGCCAGTAGCCAATAGCTTTGGTCTCGTAATTTGATCTGAGCATGCGTGGCACTTTGTCCGTCGGAATTCTCTACAAACGATCTGATTCCGATTTTTTGGTGGAAAATTTTAGATCCTGCTCTCAATTTTTTCCCGTCGGAATTTCCGACAGAAAAAGTCAGATAGAGCCCACACACGATCTGATTTTCCGACAACATAATCCGATCGGACCTTTTCCGTCTGAATTTCCGACCGTGTGTACAGGGCATTAGAGGCGCCTCTCTTCTCTTTTATATTCAGTTGTGACATGAAGCTACTTGTATATCAAGACATCGCTTGTAGATCAAGTCAAAATTTATAGAAAAATGTTGCTAGTCTTGCAAAACGCTCTCAAACCAAGTTACTCTCAAACCAAGGTTTTACTGTAATGTATATATATATATATACCCTGTTTCCCCGAAAATAAGACCTAGCGTGATTGTCGGTAGGGATGAGCCGAACCCACCCCCCGGTTCGGTTCACACCAGAACCTTCGAACGGACCGAAAATTCGTACGAACTTTAGAACCCTATTTAAGTCTATGAGACTCGAACTTTCGAAATCAAAAGTGCTAATTTTAAAGGCTAATATGCAAGATATGCAACAGACAAC
This sequence comes from Lithobates pipiens, assembly GCF_037356315.1. Lineage (NCBI taxonomy): Eukaryota > Metazoa > Chordata > Amphibia > Anura > Ranidae > Lithobates > Lithobates pipiens. The sequence continues at coordinate 2,434,915 of NW_027507786.1, forward strand.
ACCAGCAATAAAGGGTAACTTCAGGTGTATACTGCGCTGGAGGCACACAACACCCACTTTAACTCCTGCAGATGCCTGTATTAGAGAACACCAGCAATAAAGGGTAGATACAGGTGTATACTGTGCTGGAGGCACACAACACCCACTAACTCCTGCAGATGCCTGAGAAAAGAAAACACTGTCCCTGCCTATCTTGCTCTTTCCCTGCATGCCATCACACTACACAAGGCCGCCGCGCTGGCGGCTTTATATAGTGTGGGGCGTGTACTAAACCCCTCCTCGCTGTCGGCGCTGTGATTGGCCAAGCATGCGGGGTCACAGTGCATGCTTGGCCAACCATGAGCCAGCAATGCACTGCGATGGCGCAGTGCATTGTGGGCCGTTCGTGCCACACGAATTTGGTGGGAACGGTCCACAAAGTTCTGAATTCGCCAAACAGACGAACGGCCGATGTTCGAGTCGAACACCGAGCTCATCCCTAATTGTCGGTGATGGCTGCAATATAAGCCCTACCCCCCAAATAAACCCTAGTTAAAGTCCGTGTAGGTCTTATTTTCAGGGTAGGGCTTATTTTCGGGGAAACAGGGTAGGGCTTATTTGGGGGGTAGGGCTTATATTGCAGCCATCACCGACAATCACGCTAGGTCTTATTTTCAGGGAAACAAGATATATATATATATATATATATATATATATATATATATATATATATATACTGGATAAGGAATAAGTAGAACTTTGAGGACTATAATTATTAGATGTCATCTATGACTGTTCACAAATGCTTTGTATGCATTTATCAATCATTTTAATCAGATCGAGCAGCTGATGTATTGCTGCAAAATTTATCTGAATAGTTTTATGGGATTTTTTTTTTTTTTTACTTTTTAATCTATGAAAAATTTAGTTTTTTGTATTTTATATAATTGCAGCTTTCCCCCATTAATATAAATGGTGGACAGATGACAAGAAGTCAGCTGGGTATGGTGGTTTTTCTCAATGTTTCCTGAAAGAAGTCATAACAGTGGTGTCTGCCTTGTATCATCTCTATAGTCCTCCCCCTCCCATCCCAGCAGAAGCTCTCATTATAGGATCATTCATGATTTTTTTGCAGACAACTCCCCCCTCCCCCTCCATTGATGTGGTGCAGTACATGTGTGTCTTCCTGGGGCTGAGGCACAATTCCAGAAGAAACAACTGAGGGGCCCGGAGTGCTGCAATAAAGAGGGAGGTGCTTGAAAGCATCTAACCCATAGATCCCAACTGTCCCTGATTTGGAGGGACTGTCCCTGATTTGGAGGGACTGTCCCTGATTTTGGGGGACTGTCCCTGATTTGGAGCAATGTCCCTCTGTCCATCATTCCTCCTCATTTGTCCCTCATTTTTGTTTGATCTGTATTGATGTATATAAAATGCACTTTTTTATCTATCAAAAAGTATTTTCCAGCACTAAACCTTTCATCTGATTTCTAAATTGCTGCATTTGTAAATTCCAAAAGCCAATATAAAGGAATAGTAATGGTAAAAAAAAAAGCACTTGTGGGTTTATCCAATCTTGTTATTTTTTGGACAATTCTCCTTTAAGGGGGCGTGACAAGGGGGTGTGTCCTATGCCTGCATACTTTTGCTGATCGGTGTCCCTCATTCCCATTTAAAAAAAAATGGGAGGTATGATCTAATCCACTCCGATGTGCCTGGACATTCACGCAGGTCTGTGCAGTGGGCCACATGGACCATCTGTGCCTCCCACGTGGATGGACATCTTCGCATGCTGTACTGATCGGTACTCCTGTGGAAATTAGGACTTAGAGAAGAGGAGGAAAGCCAGGGAGGAAAAGAAGCCACAGGCAACAATGATTTCAGAGCTGTCAATTCCCTGGCTGTTACAGCCAGGGAAGCAGCTAACCAAGCACAATCTGTGCTTGATTAGCAGCTTTGGAGGGCAGGGGAGACATTAGGGGTCTAATAGACCCCTGATATCTCCATAAAGAGGACCTTTCATCTTTACAAAGCTATCATATATTTATGTTTAAAACAGTAGTGGTTTTTATTTTTTGCACATGAGACAAGTTTACTCACCCGAATGTGGTGGCTATGTATCCTCCCAGCGAGGATCCAATGATAATCCCTACTCCAAAGCAGAGCCCGAGTTTTCCCAGCGCACCAGCGCGTTCCTCGGCCGTCGTCAGGTCAGTGATGATCATCTGAGCTCCTGAGAGAGAGAGAGCAAAAAAAAAAAAAAAAACAACTTTATTATATTCGGAGAATGGAGTTAGGTGTCGGTGGAGTGCTGAACCCAAAACAGGAGGGATCAGAACTGACATCAAATTTTTAGAGGCAGGTTTGTGTCTGACGGAGAAGTGTAACGATGGGTGTGCCATAGATATAATGGGAGTTCAGTAAATCTTTATCGAACGCGCCATCGCGTTTCAACGTTGAAATTGCGCGACTTCATCTGAAAATCGCCATGATTTCGAAGCCGCATATCAGTGCGACTTTGACGACATCTGTGTGGCTTCATGCACAGATGTCAATGTAAGTCGCACCCGAAGGCACCACAATGTCGGCGCCACATTGATCTGAATGGGGGGCATTGCCGACCATAAGGTGCGACTTGTCATGCGATTTGACCAGTCAAATCGCACGACAAGTTGCTCCAATGTGAACGAGGGCTTAAACTGAACGGACAGCAAACTGAAATCGGATTTCTTGCTATGGGTTACTGCAATGTTAAAAATGTGATTAGCGCCGCAAAGTGTTACTAAACCCACAACAGTAAAATAAAGTCTGTATATGCAGTAAAGCATGCTTGTTATACTCATCGTGGAACCTAAGGGGTTAATCCTCTGCATTGTGTAAAAAGGCTGTTTCTCTGTTCCTCCCCTTCTTCCACGGTCCCCAATCCATCTCCTGATAATACAGAGCCTTGGGGGCACTCTGCACATGCTCAGTTTGGTGTGTATTGCTAGAGTTTTTTTGTCTTTTTTTTTTGCGGAGGGTGCATGTGATCAGCACAGGGCCAATCAGCACTGTCCAGACAGAGGGTCAGGGGTCATGCAGCCTGATAGAACAGTCAGAGGAGAATGAAAACTCCTCCTATAAGCTTTAACCAGACACCAATAGAAGTCGCAAGACCGCTATATACTGCTGATGAGAAAAGGTATTCAGCAGTTTATATTTACTTAAAGAGGAACTGCAGTCTGCTCACATCATTTGTAATAAAAACATCTTTGCCATTCTGAAGCTTCCCTCCAACCATTTTTCATATTATTTTATATACACTGCGATTCTGAACTTGCCAAATACATACTCCCAACATTTTGAGATGGGAATGAGGGACACCTACTAGCAAACGTGTGTGTAGGCATAGGACACGCCCCCTGCCACACCCCCTTAAAGGAGAATTAACCAAAAGAAAAGGTTAATTAAATCCACAACCACTACTATGCCTTTATATTGGCTTTTAAAATGTACAAATGCAGCAATTTAGAATTTGGATGAAATGTTTAGCACTGGGGAAACACTTTTCGAAAGATAAAAAGTGCATTTTATATACAACTATATAGATCAGATCAAAATGAGGGACAAATGAGGAGGAATGAGGGACAGAGGGACATTGCTCCAAATCAGGGACAGTCCCTGCAGAAATCTCCCTCCACTGAGTCTGGCTGCAGCCATTTTAACTGTGGGCAACTGAAGCTGCTACCTGTTCACTTCCTGGATTTACACAGACACACCTCCAGCTCTGCAGCTCTCGTTGGCCCCCTTATGGCTCATTCCCCCTCATTTCCTGGCAAACTCTCTTGCCGCCCACATAACACAAAGAGCGTGGGCTTTAACCACTTGAAGACCAGGTCTTTTCTGGTATTTTATATATACATTTTTTTAGCAGAGACCCTCGGGAATAAAATGGCGATCGTCGGCAAATGCTCATAAGAGTTAGTGAGAGAGAGAGAGAGAGAGAGAGAGAGCTGTGCATGATGTCATAATCCTAGACTAATGACCAGACAAGAAACAGGAAGTGGGCTGTATAAGGGATTTACTGGCAGAAAAAAAAAGTTTTACTATCCAAAGTTAAAACAACAACAAGGGCAGAAGATTTAATAGATGGAAAGTTGAAAAAATGATTGTAACGTAGAAGGATTAAATGGTGACCTGTGACCCAAATGAGCACCCTTTAACCCTTTCACTTCACATTGTTGTCCAGTATTCTCTATAATTAGGGTCAGCATCTGGGCCCTGATGAAAGGGAGTATTGAGTCCCTGAAACATGTCGGCTTTTATTTTTATTTTTTTGTGGCCTTCAGTCATGTGCTCCAAAGATTTACTGGACCCACATTAGATCCCTGCGACTCTTCTTTTCACATTCAGAAAAAAGAAAGTCAACCATACTGAATCCGAACTATCTGTGATATCCTATCTAGAGTGACACAAAAGGGGAATTTACTGGTCACAGCAAAGGTGACAAAGAGAAAAGCAGAAATCCACTTAACGTCCACCTTAACCCCTTGACGCCGGCCGCACGCAAATATGGGGCCTCTCAGCGGGTGGGTTTTGACGCCAAGCGGCCACATATTTGCGTGAATAGGTGCAAATACAACTGTGCTGACAGCACGTGCGCTGCGCGCTCCCGGGACAGTTTCCAGAAATTCCAGCAAGCAGGGAACAGGAGCTTTCCGATCATGTGACCGCCGTGACAGCCAATCACCGTGATCACATGATCATAAACCCCGCCCCTCCTCCTGGCATCTGAAACCTCTTAAAGGCCCGGGAGGTGCTGGTGCCAAGAGCTTAACTTAATGTGGCAGCTGAAGGGAGTGGTACAAATTGAAGCTTCAGACCGCTGCTAAAAGGACCAGCTACAATTTTATAAAAAAAAAAATAAGTGAGGGGGGGCGATCCAAGAAGTAGCAAACGCATTTCAGGGGTTCAAGAGCGCCCCCTTCATCAGGGTTTGATTGACAGCCATGTGAAAAGAAACCAGCTGACCAGCTGCTGACGAGGCCTGTGCATGTAATCACACTGGAAGAAATACCATTAAAGAGGAAGTAAACCCTGATGGGTTTTACTTCCCCTTTTGCTCGCTGCAAAGCCTGCAAATGAAAATTATAATGGTCTAGTATGCATCGCATACTAGCCCATTATGTGGCACTTACCTGCAAAAATAATCCAGCGATGTCGCCCCTGTGTAGGCAGCGTCCATCTCCTGGCCCCTCTTCCTTCCGGTCCGCAGACTTCGGGTTTGTGATTCGCCAGAGCTGTGTGACGTCACTCCCGTGCATGCGCATGGGAGACGCGATTAACGGCACAGGCTAGGGAAGAAACAGCACTTAGTTTTGTTTCTTCCCTGCACATGCGCCATTGGAATTTTCGGCGGACTACAAGTGAAATATCTCCTAAACGGTGCACGTTTAGGAGATATTTCCACTACCTATAGGTAAGCCTAGAATAAGGCTTACTTATAGGAAGAAGTCCAAAAAAGTGGGTTTACAACCATTTTAAAGGTCCAGTTCACTTCTAGTTCATTCACATTGTTGTCAATCAAGCCATGGTGAAGGGGGCACTATTGGATCCCCGAAATGCATTGGACACTTTTTGTATTGTCCCCCTGACTTTTATTGGACTAAAGTTGTACCCGGACCTCTTAGCATTGGTGTGGTGCTTCCATTTACATTGTATTTTGTTAGGGCAGCACATACAATTCAGTAAATATTCTGTGTCAAAGACAGCAGGATGTTATTATTATTATTCAGTACTTATATAGACGCCAACAGTTTGCACAGCGCTTTACAACATGAGGGCAGACAGTACACTTATAATACAATTCAATACAGGAGGAATCAAAGGGATATAAACAAAGACTGTGCTCATGATACAGGAGATGGTCAGAGACTGCAGACATGATACAAAAGATGGTCAGAGACTGCAGACATGATAAAAGAGATGGTCAGAGACTGTAGCCATGACACAAGAGATGGTCAGAGACTGCAGACATGACACAAGAGATGGTCAGAGACTGCAGACATGATACAAGAGATGGTCAGAGACTGCAGACATGATACAAGAGATGGTCAGAGACTGCAGACATGATACAAGAGATGGTCAGAGACTGCAGCCATGACACAAGAGATGGCCAAAGACTGGGAGCATGACAATAGAGATGGTTAGAAACTGTTGGCACCATACAAGAGATGGTCAGAGACTGCAGACATGATACAGGAGATGGTCAGAGACTGCAGACATGATACAAGAGATGGTCAGAGACTGCAGACATGATACACGAGATGGTCAGAGACTGCAGCCATGACACAAGAGATGGCCAAAGACTGGGAGCATGACAATAGAGATGGTTAGAAACTGTTGGCACCATACAAGAGATGGTCAGAGACTGCAGACATGATACAGGAGATGGTCAGAGACTGCAGACATGACACAAGAGATGGTCAGAGACTGCAGACATGATACAAGAGATGGTCAGAGACTGCAGACATGATACAAGAGATGGTCAGAGACTGCAGCCATGACACAAGAGATGGCCAAAGACTGGGAGCATGACAATAGAGATGGTTAGAAACTGTTGGCACCATACAAGAGATGGTCAGAGACTGCAGACATGATACAGGAGATGGTCAGAGACTGCAGACATGATACAAGAGATGGTCTGAGACTGCAGACATTATATAAGAGATGGTCAGAGAGTGTGGGCATGATACAGGACACTGTGAACATGATATAGGAGGAGTTGCTGGACACTGGTAACCTTCTTCAAGAGACAGTCAGACTTGGGACACATTACATGAGACTGCTAGAAATCACTCCTATAACAGGGCAATAGGAAAACCCAGATTAGTCTCTGCAGGGGCCCAGAGGGCCACCCAAAAAATGCCAAATGCAGTCCCCGGGGCCACAGGTTGGGCGCTGGGGGGGGGATAAAGTATTACATTAATACCTCGCATTGCGAGTAACGTGGTTTACGAGTGTTTCGCAATACAAGCTATTATTTTTTTTAAATCCTGACTCGGTTTGCGAGCGTTGTCTCGGAAGACAAGCCAGATTCAAGCCTCTGGGGTGTGCAGTACCGCATTTGGCCAGAGGTGCGGGGGCACCGGTGACACTCAGAAACACTCCGTTCCCGAGCCTCTACGAGTGTTTCCGGCGCCCCCCCACCTCTGGCCACATGCAGTACTGCATACAATAGCAGTCACTGTGGAAAGAATGATCTGAGTTTTCATTGACTCCTATAGGGAACCTCCTTTTTATATATCTGCTTTGGATTTCAAGCATTCTTCTGGAACATCTTATGCTCGGAATCCAGGGTTCCACTGTAGTTTTTAAACTAGTATTGAATTTGATACAATGTTGCAGTATGTACTGAGAATGAACATGTTTGGCACCATTATGTATCAAATAATATACATGCAAAACACTTTATTTCTTAGTTAGCATGTCAGCTACAAATACACGTTGCCTAATGTAAAAGTCGCATCCGATTTGTCAGTGAGGCCCATGGTGGAGGATGAACGATCCTTCACATCCCTTCTTAAAATAGTTAGCAAGTTATCTGTAACTACACTTAGTTCTTTGTAGACCTGACCCTATTTTTTATTTTATTTTTTTTAATCGAACTGGATACATTGTCCTCTATGTACTCCACTATGAAGTGCACATAGGAAGCTGTGCTGGTTTAGTGTTCTATTTACAAAAGTGATTATGATTCCGCTCTGCAAACACACAGCTCAATCCCTCAATCAGCAAGCAGGCTCAACGTTGGTGTAATGTCTCCATCTAGTGGGGTGTTTTGATATTGCACGATGTTTTCCAAAGTTCTGAAACTTAAAAAATGTCCAAACGAGTTCACTAAAACCAAAAGTCAGCCCTTGTTCACACTGAATGCGGCTTTGAAATTGCGTGACTTCATTTAAAAAATCGCACAAATTCAAAGCCGTATTTCAGTGCAACTGCAGGTGCGACTTTGAAGACATCTGTGCGGCTTCATGCACAGATGTCTATGTAAGTCGCACCCGAAATCGCCAAAATTAGGGCAGGGGCTACTTTTTTTAAAATCGATGCGGCACCACAAAGTTGGCGTCGACATCGATTTGAACTGGGGCCATTCCCAACAATAGTGTGCTTGTCATGCGATTTGACCGGTCAAATCGCATGACAAGTTGCTACAATGTGAACGAGGGCTTAAGCTGAACGGACAGCAAACTGAAATCTGATTTCTTGCTATTCGTACTAAACCCAAAAAGTAAAATCAGTCTGTATATGAAGTAAAGCACGCTTGTTATACTCACTGTAGAACCTATGGGGTTAATCCTCCATATTGTGTAAAAATTCTGTTTGATCCTGTCTTCTCTGATCCACCCCTTCTTCCACAGTCCCCAATCCATCTCCTGATATGACAGAGCCTTGGGGGAACTCTGCACATGCTCAGTTGGGTGTGTATTGCTAGATTTGTTTTTTCTTTTTTTTGGGAGAGAGTGCATGTGATCAGCACTGTCCAGAGGGTCAGGGGTCTTGCAGCCTCATAGGACAGTCAGAGGAGAATGAAAACTCCTCCCACAAGCTTTAACCAGACACTGATAGAAGTCACAGGACTGCTATATATTGCTGATGAGAAAAGGTATTTAGCAGTTTATATTTACTTATATAATTGCATTTCTGTGTAGTGTGGGAGACCAGATACAGTGGAAATGTCGGCTCCTGGGTTTGCTAACACTTCAAAGAGGAACTAAACCCATCGATTTAACGGTTTCCCAAAACAATTGTGTCCAAGGAGCTTTCAGCAGCTTTATACTCCCATCCAAACTGTAAAGTCATCAAATGGTTGTATGTCAAAACTGATCACATGTGCAATGCCATGGCAACTGCAGATCAATCAGAAATTAAAGCGGAGTTGGCATACACGTTCGCTACACATGCTGCAGCTGCTGACTTTTAATATTGGGACACTTACCTGTCCTGGAGTCCAGCGATATCGGCACCGCAGCTGATTTTCAGTTCTGCTCTGGGGTGTTGCCGCTTCCATTTGTGCCTTCTGGCTTCACAGCCGGTTCCCTACTGCACACTCACGAAGCACCCTGCCCTTTCTAAATGGCCCAGCGGCCAGCAGCATACATTACATAAAACCTGACCCCTGAATTATGTACATTACATACTCCTGACCCCTGAATTATGTACATTACATCTACCTGACCCCTGAATTATGTACATTACATACTCCTGACCCCTGATCTATCTACATTGCATATGCCTGATCCCTGAACTATATACATTACATACGGATGACCCCAGAACTATGTACATTACATACTCCTGACCCCTGAACTATGTACATTACATACGCCTGACCCCTGAACTATGTACATTACATACTCCTGATTCCTTGAACTGTGTACATTACATACGCCTGACCCCTGAACTATGTACATTACATACTACTGACCCCTGAACTATGTACATTACATACTCCTGACCCCTGAACTATGTACATTACATACTCCTGACCCCTGAACTATGTACATTGCATACTCCTGACCCCTGAACTATGTACATTGCATACTCCTGACCCCTGAACTATGTACATTATATACACCTGACCCCTGAACTATGTACATTGCATATGCCCGATCCCTGAACTATATACATTACATACGCCTGACCCCTGAACTATGTACATTGCATATGCCCGATCCCTGAACTATATACATTACATACCCCTGACCCCTGAAATATGTACATTACATACTCCTGATTCCTTGAACTATCTACTTTACATACTCCTGACCCCTGAACTATGTACATTACATACGCCTGAGCCCTAAACTATGTACATTGCATATGCCTGATCCGTGAACTATATACATTACATACGCCTGACCCCTGAACTATGTACATTACATATGCCTGACCCCTGAACTATGTACATTACATACTCCTGATTCCTTGAACTATCTACTTTACATACTCCTGACCCCTGAACTATGTACATTACATACGCCTGAGCCCTAAACTATGTACATTGCATATGCCTGATCCGTGAACTATATACATTACATACGCCTGACCCCTGAAATATGTACATTACATACTCCTGATTCCTTGAACTATCTACTTTACATACTCCTGACCCCTGAACTATGTACATTACATACGCCTGAGCCCTAAACTATGTACATTGCATATGCCTGATCCGTGAACTATATACATTACATACGCCTGACCCCTGAACTATGTACATTACATATGCCTGACCCCTGAACTATGTACATTACATACTGCTGATTCCTTGAACTGTGTACATTACATACGCCTGACCCCTGAACTATGTACATTATATACACCTGACCCCCGAACTATATACATTACATACGCCTGACCCCTGAACTATGTATATTATATACACCTGACCCCTGAACTATATACATTACATACGCCTGACCCCTGAACTATGTACATTATATACACCTGACCCCTGAACTATATACATTACATATGCCTGACCCCTGAACTATGTACATTACATACACCTGACCCCTGAACTATGTACATTGCTAATGCCTGATCCCTGAACTATATACATTACATACGCCTGACCCCTGCACTATCTACAGTACATACTCCTGATTCCTTGAACAGTATACATTACATATGCCTGACCCCTGCACTATCTACATTACATACTCCTGACGCCTGAACTATGTAAGTTACCCACCTCTAACTCCTGCACTCTGTTTGGTACCTACCCCGGACATCTACACTGTGTACATTACATACTCCTGATCCCTGCACTCTGTATGTTACATGTTCCTAAAATCTGCTATAAACACCTGACATAGTAAATTCTACCCGGTACTAGACAGACGTATCAATACAATGGCTACAGAGTAGAGTTTTCCTTTAAATGAGTCTGAATTCATAAATGACAATTATTACTCTATTACAACCCATAGAAGTGAATAATCAGTAAGGCTGCTGTATACAATACCTGGCAAGCCGTGCATGAAAACGGAGGGCAGGCGAGACAGAAACAGGAAGGGTATGCTGGTGGTGAATGCCAGGATCAGGTAATAGACGGATGCAGACAGGAAGGAGAGTGTGAGAGCCGCACGGGCACCATATTGATCCGAAAACCTGCAAGAGAAATGAAACATGCAGGCGTGTCATGACTGGTAATCTGGCAACAATCAGACACTGGTAACCTGGCAACAAACAGACCGTGGTAACCTGCCAACAGCCAGACACTGGTACTTTGGCAACAGTCAGACCCTGGTACCTTGGCAACAGTCTGACCCTGGTAACCTGCCAACAGTCAGACACTGGTAGTCTGGCAACAGTCAGACACTGGTAACCTGCCAACAGTCAGACACTGGTAACCTGCCAACAGTCAGACACTGGTAACCTGCCAACAGTCAGACACTGGTAGTCTGGCAACAGCCAGACACTGGTAACCTGCCAACAGTCAGACCCTGGTAACCTGCCAACAGTCAGACACTGGTAGTCTTGCCAACAGTCACACACTGGTACCTTGACAACAGTCACACACTGGTACCTTGACAACAGTCACACACTGGTACCTTGACAACAGTCACACACTGGTAGCCTGGCAACAATCAGACACTGGTACCTTGCCAACAATCAGACACTGGTACCTTGCCAACAGTCAGACACTGGTACCTTGCCAACAGTCAGACACTGGTAGCCTGGCAACAGTCAGACACTGGTACCTTGCCAACAGTCAGGCACTGGTACCTTGGCAACAGTCAGACCCTGGTAATCTGCCAACAGTCAGACACTGGTAGTCTTGCCAACAGTCACACACTGGTACCTTGACAACAGTCACACACTGGTACCTTGAGAACAGTCACACACTGGTAGCCTGGCAACAATCAGACACTGATACCTTGCCAACAATCAGACACTGGTACCTTGCCAACAGTCAAACACTGGTACCTTGCCAACAGTCAGGCCCTGGTAGCCTGGCAACAGTCAGACACTGGTACCTTGCCAACAGTCAGACACTGGTACCTTGCCAACAGTCAGACCATGGTAATCTGCCAACAGTCAGACACTGGTAGTCTTGCCAACTGTCAGACACTGCCACCTTGCCAACAATCAGACACTGGTACCTTGCCAACAGTCAGACACTGGTAGCCTGCCAACAGTCAGACCCTGGTAGCCTGCCAACAGTCAGACCCTGGTAGCCTGCCAACAGTCAGACACTGGTACCTTGGCAACAGTCAGACCCTTGTAACCTGCCAACAGTCAGACCCCGGTAACCTGCCAACAGTCAGACCCTGGTAACCTGCCAACAGTCAGACACTGGTAGTCTTGCCAACAGTCAGACACTGGTAACCTGGCAAAAGTCAGACGCTGGTAACCTGGCAACCGCCAGATGTTGGTAAACTGGTAACAGTCAGACGCTGTAACCTGGCAACAGCCAGTCGCTGGTAACTTGGCAATAGACAGACACTGGTAACCTGGCAACAGTCGGACCTGGATAACCTGGCAACATTCAGATACCGGTATCATTGTTTGGCTGAGACCCCTACAAAAGCGCCCTTCCCGCGTTGTACTCCTCTACATCCCCTGTAGGTGTTTGTTAATGACATAATGCGCCCGTCCTCAGCTTCCCTCTATGACAAGTACACAGAGAATACAGAAGATTGGGAATGTGGGAATGATTTACAGACGTCCTATCTTGGAAGCGGATGAGATCAATGACACAGGTCACATGACATGTAATGCAGAGGTGACTGGCCTCATAAAACGTCACCGCCTGAGAAGACAATCCACCGCCGACTGTTTACACCGAAAGCTCGGCCTTCAGTAAGAAAAGAGCGCCTGTCTCCTGTACACTGAACCCCTGATTATCTAGATTGCGTGCTCATGTCACGCAACGCTGTACACAAATGAAATTTATGTCATTTTTTCCCCCACAAATAGAGCTTTCTTCTGGTGGTATTTGATCACCTCTGCGTTTATTTTTTATTTTTTGCCCTATAAACGAAAAAAAAAAAACAGAAAATTGTGTAAAAAAATAAAAAATGTTACTGTCTGCTATAAAACATATCCAATCAAAAAAATGTAAAAATCACATTAGAACAGAAATGTAGGCCAATATGTATTCTGCTGCATATTTTTGGTAAAAAAAAAAAAAAATCCCAATAAGCGTATATATTGATTGGTTTCCACAAACGTTATAACGTCTACAAACTTTGGTATATATATACTGGATTTTTTTTTGTATACTAGTAATGGTGGCGATCAGCTGAACCGGCCGAGATTCGAACCGTGTAAGGCCGGCCTGAGGGATGTGCAGCACATCCCCCCCTGTCAGGACCAGTGTTGGTCATCTTACTTTAAAAAAGTAATTAGTTAAGTTACAAATGACTTCTCCCAAAAAGTAATTGCTTTAGTAACTCGGGTACTACATTGGAAAAGTAATTAGTTACTCAGCAAAGTAACTGGGACTTTTTTTAATATTCTATAGACAGGACTAGCGAAGGAAGATTGACACCTCGCGAGCCTCGTCACCTTGTATGGATTTAAAGGGGAACCCCTATGCCAAAAAAACGGCGTGGGGGTCCCCCCAAAATCCATAGCAGACCTTTATCCGAGCACTCATCCCGGCCGGTCAGGAAAGGGGGTCCGGACGAGCGAGCGCCCCCCCCCCCCCCCCCCCCGAACCGTACCAGGCCCGACTTTGGGGGCCTTGCCCCGTTCTTCTTCTTCTTTCCTTCTTCTTTCTTCTTCTTCACCCTCTCCAGCCGTGAAGACCCCCGGACGGCGACGAAGGAGAAAGCCGGGCTCCTCCGCTAGTAAAAGAGCAGAAGATAGCACCCCATACTCATTCGCATAGGGTAGGGGGCCGGAATCTGGGGGCCCCCTTATTAAAGGGGGCTCCCGGATTCTAATAAGCCCCCCGCACGCAGACCCCAACAACCAATGGCCAGGGTTGTCGGGAAGAGGCCCTTGTCCTCATCAACATGGGAACAAGGTGCTTTGGGGTGGGGGCAGGACTAAGGCTAAGGGATAATGGTCTGCTATGGACTTTGGGGGGAACCCCAAGACGTTTTTTTGGGCGTAGGGGTTCCCCTTTAAATCCATACCAGGCGACGGAGCTTGCGAGGTGTCAATCTCACCGATGGAGGCGGCGACACTGACTTCCTTCGCTAGTCCCGTCTACCTGGAGTCACGTTCAAAATGAACGGACTTTACTCCGTGTGTGGGCAAGTCCGTTCATTTCAAAAGTCCGGCGGTAGATGTAATTGCGGTAACGCCGCCCAAGTAATGGGAATGGCGTTACCATGAGGGGAAGAGTAATCAGTTAGATTACTCGTTACCCTCTAAAGTAACTGCGTTAGGTAACTCCGTTTATTTTAACTGAGTCACTTACATCACTGGACAGGACGGAGCTCTGCATTGTTTACATTGATAGAGCTCTGTCCTGTCTTCCTCCTAGCCGATCAGCGGTTGCAGGAAAGGAATACGCACACTGTGTACGGCCGACTTTAATCTACCCTAAGGCTGCATTCACACCTGAGCGTAGCGTTATAGAACGTTTTTTCTGCGTTTTTTGTGCGTTTTTGGGTGTTTTTTTTATTAGCCAATAGAGAAAACTATTATCTGTTGCATCACTTGTTGCTAGGTATTTCAGCTTTTTTAGCTTTTCCATTAGCTTTTATTTCTTCTTTTATTATTATGCATTTATTATACTGTTTTTTTCCAGAAGGGATTCGAGTTTAGTTTAGGTTAGGGTTAGGATTAGGAGTTTGGATCAGGGTTATTTATTATTATTTTATTTATTTATTTTTTATCTTATTTTATTATTATTATTATTATTATTATACGAATAATAATAAATGAATAAGTATGTGTAAAATAAATACACAAATAAATGTAAAAAATTCAATAAATGAATACTAAATAAGAATAAAGAAATAATTAACCCTTACCTCTTAAAAAATAAAATAATACCCTAACACAAAAATATATATAATTATTATTAATAATGATAATGTATTTAATATTTTTTAAAAGTTAATTATTATTTATTAAAGTTACAGTGATCTTGCGCATAACCTGACAATCCATCATGTATAAAATTATTACAATGAATTGTATAGCGCTACCTATGTGAACTGAATCGCCTCAGGGTGCTTTCTTACCACTGGTGTCCATCTGCAGCTTTTTTTTTTTATGCGGTCCTTTAACCTGTAGGGTCCCGACACACTTACAACATTGACATACACATACACATATTATGGCCAATTTTTTTGGACAGTGTCTAATTAACCTACCAGCATGTCTTTAGAGTGTGGGAAGAAACCGGAGTACCCGGAGGAAACCCACGCAGGCACAGGGAGAACATGCAAACTCCAGGCAGATAGTGTCATGGTTGGGATTTGAACCAGCAACCCTATTGTTGCTAGGTGAAAGTGCTAACCACTACACCACTGTGCCACCACTATGCTGCACAATAATGTGAGATAACTTGCAATAAATGTTCTTAAAAACAAATGGTGACTCAATTCAGTTGAATATGTGCAATAAAGTCTACAGAGACGAACATTCAGCGTTTCACACCACCTCGCATGTCACCCCCGATCTGTGGTATACTCCAGCCACGCCCTACGCATTACGTCACGTGACTTCCTCGGGGGGCCCCTGAGGACCGGACTGTAAATAACGTGCGAGGTGGCGTGAAACGCCGAATGTTTGTGTCTATTTGGCACGTTTGCTGCTGCTCTCATGTTTATTGATAGTTTATGTATACTTCATCTTCACTATCTTGAACTACTGGATTATTTTCACCTATGGACTTTATTTCACATATTCAACTGAATTGAGTCACCATTTGTTTTTATGAACATTTATTGCAAGTTATCTCACATTATTGTAATAATTTAATAATTTTTGATTGATTTTATACATGATGGATTGTTAGGTTATGCGCAAGATCACTGTAACTTTAATTGATATTTATTGGAGTAGTTGTGAACACTGTTTTTGTTGCATTTCCACTATTTTAATTTTAATTTTATTTCACTAATAGTAGCGCAGACCATTACAAATAAGAATTATTATTTATTAATGTATTATTACATATTCATTTATTTTACTTATTTATGATGATTTGTAGTTGTGTATTTGTTTTACATTTATTTATTGATATATTATTCCTATTTTATTTTTGACTTTTTTTTCCATTTGAGCAGAAAATCGTGCAAAAACGCACGCAGAAATGCGCAAAACACACATTTCCGTTCATTTCTATGAGAATACAAAACGTGCCAAAAAACGCCCAAATCTGCCCGATTTGAGCGAAACAAACAAAGCTGCAGAACTTGTTTGGCTTCAGGCGACTCGGAGTGGAGATGTGAACCGTCTCCATAGAGAATAATTGATTTTTTTTTCTCCTCCAGCGTTTTTGAGCTTCAAGCTGATAATCGCTTAGGTGTGAATGGGGTCTTATGCCCTGTACACACGGTCGGACTTTCCGACGGAAAATGTGCGATCGGATCGTGTTATCGGAAAATCCGATCGTGTGTGGGCTCCATCTGACTTTTCCATCGGATTTTCCGACGCACAAAGCAGGATCTAAAATTTTCCGACAACAAAATCTGATCTGTTTAAATTCCGATCGTGTGTAGACAATTCCAACGGACAAAGTGCCACGCATGCTCAGAATAGACTAAGAGACGAAAGCTATTGGCTACTGGCCTTTTTATAGACCCGTCGTACGTGTTGTACGTCGCCGTGTTCTGAACGATCGGATTTTCCGACAACTTTGTTGCGACCGTGTGTATGCAAGACAAGTTTGGGCCAAAATCTGTCGGAAAAAATCTGACGGATTTTGTTGTCGGTGCGTCCAACCGTGTGTATGGGGCATTAGATGTAAAGTGCCTTGGTGTTCCTGTTTGCTAGTGAAACTATAGGCAGCTTACAAATTACGGGCCTGGGACAGTCATGGAATGCCTACCTTCCCTTTTCATATTCCCAGCAGCACTTTACTTATTCTAGTTTTATATTTATATTTACATAAATATATATTTCATTTTTTTACCACCCCCCTCCCTTTAGAATGTAAGCTCTGTGAGCCGGGCCCTCCTGTCCCTTCTGTATTGAACTGTATTGTAATTGTGCTGCCCCCCCTCCCCTCTACATTGTAAAGTGCTGCGTAAACTGTTGGTGCTATATAAATCCTGTATAATAATAATATTTCTTATATCCAGTGGTGGCCCGTCCATATGGGACGCAGGGGCGCCGCCCCCCAAATCATGCACCCAGCCCCTAATCTACATGAAGGGTGCCGGACGCATGGATTCCATTTTTTTTTTTTTTTTTTAGAAGCACGTAATTAGAGCCTGAGGCTCTAATTGGCTTTAAAAAAGGGTGGGCACAGAGCACAGCAGGTGGATCGACTGACCGGCCGACCGCGGGGGTGGCTGTGGGTACATGCCCCCCCCCCCCCCCCAAAAAAAAAAAAATATATTCCACCAGCCGCCATTGCTTATATCTGAAAAAGCAAATTAATCCAAAATACAGCAGCTTTTCTGGTTGTTCTGGTTGGTCCAGTTTTAAAGCTGAAATGTAAGCTGCTTATAATTTGCCATACCTGGTTTCTCCCTTCCCCCCCTCATCAACACACTAAAGGTAAAAAAAAAAGAAAAAAAAAAAAAGAAAAATCATTTTTCAGGACATTCCTTGTTTTAGACCCAGTGATGTGATCACTTGGACTCTGTGCTTTTCTATGCAATGCAGGCAGATCATGATTTT
Organism: Lithobates pipiens; assembly: GCF_037356315.1. Classification (NCBI taxonomy): domain Eukaryota; kingdom Metazoa; phylum Chordata; class Amphibia; order Anura; family Ranidae; genus Lithobates; species Lithobates pipiens. The sequence goes on from NW_027507786.1 coordinate 2,452,699, forward strand.
TGCATTGAGAAGCAAGGAGACCCAGAGATGAGATCGCAGGGTCTACAATAAAATATTTAATAAAACAAAAATGTAAATGTCATCAGTATGTTGGTAAGTGGATGGGGGGGGGGGGGGGGGGGGGGAGAAGAACCAGGGAAGCCACAATACTCCAGCGGCCGGTGACACTTTATATTACAGCCCAGCTTCTTCAGTTCATTCACCTCGCTTGGTATCAACTCTGGAGATAAAGCAATGATTAGCAAATACCTTGAAGGATAGAAGATTATAAACTCTGCAGATGCTGACTGTGCTGGAAATCCCAACACTTGTCAGTCAAGCAAAATTGAAGGGAGATTCCATCTGAAGGGGGAGATTTAGTGCTGCCATTACGGAGTATTTAGCAATGAAAATCTGATATTTTGCTGCCTTCTGTTTGGAAAAGTCAGGCTGGATTCACACCTGATGCCGCGGTCACACGAACGGACTTTTCGCCAGCAAAGGTCCGACGGAACGAATCCGTCGGACAATTTCGATCGTGTGTGGGCTCCATCGGACCTTCGATGTCTAAAAATCTGACGGACTTTAGAAATAGAACAAGTTTCAAATTTTTCCGCCGGAACGCCGCCTATCGAGAAATCCGTTTGTGTGTATGCTAGTCCAATGGATGAAAACCGACGCTAGGGCAGCTATTGGCTACTGGCTATGAACTCCCTTATTCTAGTCCGGTCGTACGTCACCACGGTCCAATCCGTCGGTCTTTGGTGTGATTGTGCGTGGCCAAGTCCGTTCGTTCGGAAAGTCCTTCGGAACTCCGCCGAAAGTCCATCGGGAAGACCGCTGGACCTAGTCTGCCGGAATGTCCGGACGTGTGTACGCGGAATTAGTGTCATGTTTTTGAGTGGTTGTTTGCGCATTTTTTAAGCGTTTGTGTGCAGCGTTTTTGAGATTTGGCATTTTATAATTATCCAATAAAGAAAAATATCATCTGTTTCATCTTTTTTTTTTTTAAGCTTTTTTCATTGGCTTTTACTTATTTATTATTATTCATTTATAAATTGTTTTACTTTTTTTTGTTAGGCCCCTTTCACACATGCGGACCGTCCAGATCCACCTGTCAGTTTTTTAGGAGGACCTGAACGTATTCTCCATGTACCTCTATGGAGCGACGGAGGTCAGCGGTGACATCCGATCCGCTGAATCCAGACAGACGGAGACCGTATTTTCCACCCGTCTGGTGGAGCGGATGAAAACGGACAGGAGGTCCAAAATCCTGGTATCATGTCAAATGCCCCACTGCTCCCATCAGAGTTCCCCTATCCATCAAAGCCCTACCTTACTCCAGCAGCATGGTGGAAGGCAGAGCAGGTCTGGATGGAGGTGCGCTCCATCCTCTCCCAAATGCTGGTGGTGGCCTTGCTTTCCACCTGTCCTGGATCAGTCTAAGCCCTTGTACACACGATCGGAGATTCCGACGGAATGTGTCTGATCGAAGCGTTTTGTCGGATATTCCGACTGTGTGTGGTCTCCATCGGACTGTTTCCGTCGGAATATCCGTCGGACCAAATTTTCCAACTTGCCGGAAATATTTTCCGACAAAATGCTCCAATTGGACATACTCCGATCATGTGTAGAGAATTCCGATCGGACAAAGTGCCACGCATGCTCAGATCAAATTCCTACATCAAAGCTATTGGCTACTAGCCTGAAGATAGTCCCGTTGTAACGAAATAACGTCATCACGTTCTGAATGATCGGATTTTCCGACAACTTTGTCCGACCGTGTGTATGCAACAGTTTCGGACAAAATCCGACGGATTTGGTTGTCGGAATCTCCGATCGTGTGTACAAGGCCTTAGGAGTTTCCATCAAGCGGACAGGAAACTGTGCATCCTGGTCCTGGTCCTAGCACTTCATTACTTGTTCTGGTGTTGGTGGCCGCCCATACCATGGTAGCGCATGATGCCAATCTAAGGCAAACCGCATCCCATGTTCACAGCACCCCAGAAAAACCCAACCGGTACCCTGTTTGGGGCACATTTACCTATAGAATGAAATGGGAACCTTCACAGGCACATTCATACACTGCCAAAGCAGCAGCGTGGGGGCTTATAGGTAAGACTCTTGCCTTTCAAAACTGTGGTATTGGGTTCCGTTAGCACTAAGGACCCTGTCTGTGTGCGATTTGGATTGGTGGCTAAATCTTTGCCAAACATCTGATCGTTCAATTGGATTCCACCATAATGCGTGGGTATAATATGAACAACAGCGTTTAGATATACTTATGCCGCGTACACACGACTGACTTTCCGAATGAACGGACTTGGCCACACACAATCACACCAAAGTCTGACGGATTGGAACGTGATGACGTACGACCGGACTAGAATAAGGAAGTTCATAGCCAGTAGCCAATAGCTGCCCTAGCGTCGGTTTTCATCCGTCGGAACTATCATACACACGAGCGGATTTCTCTATAGGAACTGGGTCCAGCGGAGTTCCGGTGGAAAATTTTGAAACATGTTCTATTTCTAAAGTCTGTCAGATTTTTGGACAGCAAAGGTCCGATGGAGCCCACAACACAATGGATTCTTCCAACGGATTCGTTCCGTCTGACTTTTGCTGTCGAAAAGTCTGGCCGTGGCATCAGGAAGCAGAGACTTATTGACTGGATTTTCCCACCAAAGAAGTAACCTTTCTATACGATTTGGAGAAAATAGACATACAAATCTAAAAGTAGATCCATGGTGTCCATGTTTTCTACGCCGAATAGATTGAATTTAAAAAAATCTCACCTGCCAAAAATCGGACCTCCCACGAGCTGAAGGATTCCAAAAAATGTCTGTAGATAGCCGAAACCTACAGTGTCCAAGCCCAGGTTCTTCGCCAGATACTGAAATATGAGCCATCAAAGAGAGATGGTTAGTTGGAAGGAAGGCACGGGTGATGGAGATAAAATTATGGAAGTTGTAGTGTGGTGGTACATGATTTGGTGAGTCATTACTAAATACATGATTTGGTGAGTCATTACTAAATACATGATTTGGTGAGTCATTACTAAATACATGATTTGGTGAGTCATTACTAAATACATGATTTGGTGAGTCATTACTGTTAGGTTGCTCGTCTTCTGTAAGTAACCCCTGGTAGCCTAGGCTAGGATTGAAGGGCGGAGGTCCCTTTCACCGGTGGACAAAACATTACACATACACACTATTGTACGTGAATAATGAATGTGCCTATTGAAGCACACACAACAGTTTTATTTAGTTTGAGCAGAAGGACAGCCCTGTGGTTTAACCAATCAGGTAATTCATACATACATCGACATTTTTCTTAAACTCATGACATTATCTAAGTCAAAGGTGAAATACAGTCTTCTGATAGTTATTTCGTCATTTCAACATCTGCTGACTGACCATATTCTTGCGTAACCAGTCCTATCTTAGCTTTGTACCTCTTACCGCAGACAGATGCATCCTAATATGTCAACATCTTGCATCTTAATTCTGAACTTAGTGAAATGCACGCCTAAGCATATTATCTTAGACCTTTAACCTAGTACCGTATATCTTTTGGCAACCTTAATAAGTATTCCCTTATAATTACTAAATACATGATTTGGTGAGTCATTACTAAATACATGATTTGGTGAGTCATTATTAAATACATGATTTGGTGAGTCATTATTAAATACTGCTGTTGGCCATATCCAAGCTGTATGACTTTTTTTTAGCATGCTGGGGGGAATATAAGTGATATTTTTCAGGCAGCCAACCTGCAATTAGCCATAGTAAAGTAACTGCAACAACATGCATATTTGCCAACAGTCTCCGGTTTCCAGGCCTTGGTGTTTTAAAGCCTTATTCCTAAGAAATTCCTAGTAGGAATAATGTCCCTGGTCTTCAGTCAGTAATCCCACCGCATTCCCTCACCAGAAATTACAGTAATTAAGAACATACAATGATATAGACACTTTCGAATACAATTATAACCATGCAAGCAAAATTACTGATTTTGCTTAGTATTAGAAATGAACTTTCTTACTTTTTTTTTTACATGGTTTAAAAATGTCATACATATCTTCTCCCTTATGGTGAGGGCGGGGTTACAGGACACTGTGCAGGCATACAGAATGCCTGTATTCCATAGTCCAGGGGTGTCAAACTGGCGGGCCTCCAGCTGTTGCAAAACTACAAGTCCCATCATGCCTCTGCCTGTGGGAGCCAGTGTTCTATCAGAAAGCAGCTACCCATCAGAAAATGCAACAGAAGTGACATTTTCTCGCGACCATCTTGGTACACCCAAACTTGTCCGAAGTAAGCCTACAGTCAGAAGGTGACATGCGGACATCTTTTTACACCCACTGAAGTCTTGCATTTCACACTAATGCCGCGTACACATGGTCGGACTTTCCGGCAGAAAAAGTCAGATGGAATATTTTCATTGGATATTCCGATCGTGTGTGGGCCTCTTTTTTTTTACGAAAACTCTGAGGGACCTAGAAATAGAACATGTTTTAAATCTTTCCGACGGAATCAATTCCTATCGGGAAAACCGATCTTCTGTATGCTGTTCTCTATGGACCAAAAAACGACGCATGCTCTGAATCAAATACGAGATGGCAGCTATTGGCTACTGGCTATTGAACTTCCTTTTTCTAGTCCCGTCGTACGTGTTGTACGTCACCACGTTCTAGACGATCTGACTTTGGTGTGATCGTGTGTAGGCAAGGCCGTTTCGGCGGAACTCTGTCGGAACTCCGTCGGAAAAACCTTCAGAGCTTATTACGACGGAAAAACCGGTCGTGTGTACGCGGCATAAGTTTTACCAGTAAACGGAGCTTATATAGTCAAATACAGTATTTGGAAGTCCATGTGACTGTTTTGATGTTGAATTATAAAATCAGCGGTGTTCTGTCAGATTAGCAAATATGTGAGATCAGCATGCTTGACGATGCTTTTGAAATTCAACATCAAAACAGTCACACGGACCTCCAAATACTGTATTTGACTATATAAGCTGTTTACTGGTAAAAATAAGTGTGAAATGCCAGACTTCAGTGAGGGTAAAAAGATGTCCGCTTGCCCCCTTCTGACTGTCGGCTTACTGCGGACGAGTGCGGGTGTACCAAGATGGCCGTGCCGTAGGGTTGCCACCTTTTCTTCAAGCCAAACCTGAACACTTTAGCGGCACAGGGCACATTTTTTTCGTAGTATACACTATAGGATTATAAAAGACCTGGGACACCTTTGGGTGCCCCCCAAGGAAAGTGGTAATGCAGTGCGCTGCGGCAAACAGTGGGTGTGGCCAAACTGCTCTTACTAACATCATGCCCCCCCCAGTGATGCCAAACCTACCCTCAGAGAGCAGATCCCGAATGGCAACAGATTTTTGTGTTACTATCTAAGCTACTTGGGGAGCCACAGCCCAGTCTAAATAATGTGCCGGGTTTCAGGCAGACTGAAACCCGGACACAGGATTCCAAAACCGAACTGTCCAGGTGAATCCTGGACAGGTGGCAACCCTACCGTGCCGAAACGTCACTTCCGTTACCTATTCTGATGGGTAGCAGCTTTCTGACAGGACATTAGCCTTCCATTGCCTCATGGGATTTGTAGTTCCGCATAGACATGTGCACTAACAAAAAATTATTTCGTTTTCGTTTTATTCTGGGGTTTTTTTCAGAAAATCTAAAATTTTGTAATTTGAGAAATTCAGAAATTAAAAAATTTGTCAAAATTTGTTAAAAAAATGTATTCAGAACTAAACGAATTGCACATGCCTAGTTCCACAACAAACCAGTTTGACACCTGTTCCAAAGTCTGTTCAGCCTAAGGCAAGTTGCAAGCTTTGCTTGGGCAAGGGGTGTGTTCAGGAGACAGGCTGTAATTGGGAGAGGGTGTGGGCCAGAGGCAGGCTGTGCTGAATTTATAAAGGTTCAGGAAAAAGGTGACGGAGGGCTGAAGTTACACTCTGTAGCGCTCAGTGAGGAGAGCTCTAAGAGCTGATTGGAGGGCAGGGACACACCCCTTTACACAGCAAACAGGAACAGAGCTGGGGATGTTAATCAGCTGGAGATCCCACCCCTGGTCACCATGTTTCGTCAGGAAAACGTCAGAAGTGACCCATGCTGATAGCAGAGGAATGAAGCAGCAGACAGAAATGACACCTATTGCTCTGGATTAAGACAAGTACACACTATAGAGGAATATGCTTTGTTCATATTTCATATCTGAGGTTTTCAACCACTTACCGCAAACTGCCATTTCTGTACGTCGGTACTTTGACGTAGAATACCGGGGTTATGGCAGCAGATACCAAAGCATGTGACTTCAGCTGTTATATTTCTGGGCATTTTCTCCCGGGTCCACATATGTGCGTTTCAGCCATGTCCGCGTTTCCAGCAGCAAAAAGGTGCAAGCACCTTTCTCAAAGCGCGGCCCACTGCAGGTGGTTGGGCTGCTGGAATCGTAGCGCTGCGATTCATGCAGCCACATGCCAGAGGTGTGAACCAAGCCTCAGCCCTCGTTGACATGGAACACAGTTTTGGTCAGATGAACTCGCAAGATTACAAAGCCGCATTAAGGCTGGATTCACACCTATGGCAGTTTTAGTGCATTTTGCAGATTTGCACTACAGTCCATTTAACATGGTTTCCTATGGAACACGTTCTGTAGTGCAAATCTGCAAAAAAAAGCACAAAAAATGCCATAGGTGTGAATCCGGCCTTAGGTCCGACTTCGAGGGTGACTTGAAAAGACATTGGTGCGGGTTCACGGACAGATGTCTATTAAAATCGCTCCCTGAAGTCGCCAAAAGTAGTGCAGGAACTACTTTTGAAAATCGGGGGGGGGGGGGGGGCGCAGTAAAGTTGCCGATTGGGACGCTCCTATTGCCGGTGTCCTATCATATAAGGTCCCCCATCCGATAGTGTCCGCTGTGTACTGCGCATGCGCAGTACACAGCGACACAGATTCCGAAAATTGCCGAGGATGAACGGCGCCTGCGCCGTGAGTCCAGTTTCTATCCCCACCATCCAAGTGGACATAGAGCAGGAATAAAAAAGAGCCGAGCGCAGCGAGGCCGAGCCCGAAGCGTGGGGAGCGAAGCTCGCCCGCGAGGGGCCCTCTAATTTTCCGAACCCTATGTCCGCTTGGATGGCGGGGCTACCACCTCCACTCACGGCGCAGGCACCGTTCAGCTTCGGAGATTTTCCGAAGCTTCTTCTGCGCATTCGCGCAGTACGGGGCAGACGCTATATTATGGCAGGACACTATCTGCCAGAACACCGGCAATAGGCTCCAAATTGGCATGCAATTTGACCTGTCAAATCGCGCCGAGGTCAGTGGGGCTTACATACCCTCCCAACTTTTTGAGATGGGAATGAGGGACACCTATTTGCAAAAGCATGCAGGGAGGGGACACACCTCTTGCCATGCCCCCTTAAAGGAGAATTGTACAAAAAAACAAGATTGGTTAAACCCACAAGTGCTTTTTACTATTCCTTTATATTGGCGTTTGGAATATACAAATGCAGCAATTTAGAAATCAGATGAAAGGTTTAGCAACGGAAAACACTTTTTGATAGATAAAAAGTGCATTTTATATACAAATATATGGATAAGACCAACATGAGGGACAAATGAGGAGGAAAGAGGGACAGAGGGACATTGCTCCAAATCAGGGACAGTTGGGAGCTATGGGCTTAGTGCTTTGTGGTCCTCCAAGACAGCATTGTGAGTAATATTTGCATTACAGCGGCATCACAGAAATGTTCCTGGAAAGAATTTTACTTGGCAGCAAAGTAATAACTAAGGTTGTCACGCTATAGATGGAGGCGGTCAGCACACTGACCTTTGCTACAATGTATTTCATAATTGTCTGGGATACTTACCGGCGTGACTGCAAATTGCATGAACAGGCAGGAGATGTCCAGGGCTGAGAGCAGGTAGGTGATCCTGATGACCTGCTGCTTGGATCTGGAGGGCCCGGGATCTGATGCCATTGCAGCCTGCATGCTCTGAACACTTCTGGAGGAATGAAGAGGATTCTACTTTTCCTTTCCCCAGTTCCTGTGTGCAGAGCAAAGTTCAGGCCAAGTCCCTCCCTCCCTTACAGCGACAGCTTCCATGGCAGCACTGCTGCTCTATTGTAATGATAGAGTGTGGTATACACAGCTCCCAAATGTCCCTGATTTCAAGGGAATGTCCTTGATTTGGAGCAATGTCCCTCTGTCCCTCTTTCCTCCTCATTTGTCCCTCATGTTGGTCTGATACATATAGTTGTATATAAAATGCACTTTTTATCTTTCAAAAAGTGTTTCCCAGCGCTAAACCTTTCATCCGATTTCTAAATTGCTGCATTTATAAATTCCAAACCAATATAAAGGAATAGTAGTGGTAAAAAAAGCACTTGTAGAATTAATTAACCTTTTTTTTTTTTTGGGCTAATTCTCCTTTAAGGGGGTGTGGCAGGAGGCGTGTCCTATGCCTACATACGTTTGCTAGTAGGTGTCCCTCATTCCCATCTCAAAATGTTGGTAGTATATGATTTTGCATAGGGGGGGGGGATCACTACAATTTATGGGGCCACCCCTGCGACTTCTCTTCAGGGCACCTAGCAATATCAGTTAGGACAATAGTGAAAATGACCCTGATATAAGGTATGTCTACATCAAGAACAGGCAGCGGGAGAGCTGTCAGCAGAGTCTGTACACTATGCAGGATCAATGCTGAGACAGGGAGGAGCAACAGTGCAGGGAGTTCACCTTCAGGCTCCATTCACACGTGTGCGACTCCAAAGCAATGCGATTTTTACATTGCGACTTGGATGCGACTTTTTCCTGCACAACTGCAGCATTGATAACATCACACCTCCAAACTTTCTGAAATGGGAATGAGGGACACCTATTAGCAAAAGCATGCAGGCATAGGACACACCCCCTGCCACGCCCTCCTTAAAGGAGAATTGTATAAAAAAAAAATGATTGGTCAAACCCACAAGTGCATTTTACTACTACTATTCCTTTATGTTGGCTTTTGGTATTTACAAATGCAGCGATTTAGAATTTGGATTAGCACTGGGAAACACTTTTTAAAAGATAAATAAAAGTGCATTTTATATATAATATATAGACCAGACCAAAATGAGGGACAAATGAGGAGGAATGAGGGACAGAGGGACATTGCTCCAAATCAGGGACAGTTGGGAGCCATGATAACTTTAACTGCTTGTCGCCCGCATTACTTATACGGTGGCAAGGTGGCACTGCTGTGCCGGATCAGGTATCTAGTACGCAGTGGCGGCTTTTTATTTTTTATTTTGGGGGGGGGGGGGTGGAGGCGGCAGCAAATAACCACCCACCCCCCACTGAACGACACCCACCCCCCTGCTGTTTTCCAGTCAGTCCGGCACTTACCCTATCGGGGCAGGCAACGTGGTGCAGCGGCTCCGTGTTCTCTCCTCCATGGAGACTTTCAGCTCCTCCCTCCCTAGGCATCCAATAGGATCACCTGTCCTTTCAGCCACTCGGAGACCAGTGTCAAAACTGCCGGCTTCATGACACCTGACATAGGAGCCAGCGATGTCACCGCTGTCCCCTGTAGTCCAGAGCATCCATCTTCTTCTGGGTATTGCTGCTCACAGCGCCGGAGCAGCGATGATGCCACTCCCGCGCATGCGCACAGGAGCCGCCACTAACGGGATATCGCCGTTAGCAGTGGCATGCAGCTAATGGCAATAGTGTGCCTGCGCATGCACCGTAGACAGCTGTCACTGTCTTTTAGTAAATATCTCCTAAACTGTGTAGGTTTAGGAGATATTGCTTGGACCTACAGGTAAGCCTTAATCTAGGTTTACCTGTAGGTCAAAGTGGATTGTAAGGGTTTATAACCACTTTAACCAATCTTGTTTTTTGTACAATTCTCCTTTAAGGGGGAGTGGCAAGGAGTGTGTCCTATGCCTGCATGCTTTTGCTGATAGGTGTCCCTCATTCCCATCTCAAAAAGTTGGGAGGTATGCGCATTGGAAACCATTCGCTGGTGTCCTGAAAGGGGCTGGATGCACGGATAGGGGGGCAGCACCCATGTGCCCTTAATGGACGGGGCTAGTATGTAATCCGACACCTCCGAGTCTGTGATTTCCGTGGACTCCATGTCCACTGGCACCCGCCGATCATCCAGCACAGAGGCAGAGCGGCAGTCTTCCTATGTAAACAATGGAGATTGTCGCTCTGTAAGTAGGGAAGGCATAGATCCTGTGTTCCTGCAAAGCAGAGACATGGATCCATGCCTTCCTCTAGTAAAAGCCCCTTCCAAAGCACATTAAACACAGGATAGGCACGCCCTATCCCTTTGATCGCCCCTGATGTTAACCGCTTCCCAACCAGTGTCATTGGTACCATGACAGTGCATATTTTTAGCACTGATCTCTGTATTAGTGTCACTGGTTCCCACAAAGTGTCAGATTGTCCGCTGCAATATTACAGTCCTGCTATAAGTCGTTGATCGCTGCCATTACTAGTAAAAATAAATAAATAAAAACCCCATTGTTTCTAGATGCTATACCAGTGATGGCGAACCTTGGCACCCCAGATGTTTTGGAACTACATTTCCCATGATGCTCTGGCACTCTGCGGTGTAGTGGAGCATCATGGGAAATGTAGTTCCAAAACATCTGGGGTGCCAAGGTTCGCCATCACTGTGCTATACCTTTTGCAGAAACCAATGAATATACTGACCTCATACGCACTGGATTGTATTATTATTATTATTATTATTATTAATGTTATAAAAATGCCAGTGGCTTTGCAATGAGTTTTTCAACACTTTTCAACATTTTTACAGTAATGTTTTTTAGTGTTTTTCAGTGTTTAAGCGTTTTTGTTTTTTTTACCAAATATATTGTCCTAAACTGATGCGGGAACCGGGGGACCAATATTTTTTTATTATTTTTTTCATCCAGATACCCCTAAAGTGATTATAATATCTGGAGATGTGTGGCCCTTGGTATCAAGCCAGCTGCTGAGCTTGCCTTTTTGGTCTTTTTTTACCGTCTATGGTTACCTTTAGCGCATGCTTTCCTTGATGCAGTTAAAATATCCAGTCATCCCGGCAGTTCTTGGGCCCCCCCCTTTCCTAGGAGATATAGAAGGCACTGTACCTTGCAAGTGACCAGCATCAACTGAGGAAGCCCGATATATGGACGAAACATGTTGGGAAGTCCATCATTTATTGCGGTGTTGCCAAAGCTGTAATTGATGCACTTGCTATCGCTGTATCTCCTGCCTTCCCCCTTTTTTAATGTATGAATTCTTATTTTGCTCCTCAAAATAAAATAATTTTTTATATGCTATATTTTATATTTTTTCAATTGATTTGCACCTATAAAGTCCCAATTTCTTTACTCTTTAATGATGAAGAAATTAGTTTTATTAGATTTTATTTTTTGGATATTTATTATAGCAAAAAGTAAAAAATATTTTTTTTTTCCAAAAATTACGATCTTTTTCTTTTATAGCGCAAAAAGGTGATCAAATACCACCAAAAGAAAGCTCTATTTGTGGGGGGGAGGGGGAGAGACATACATTTTATTTGGGTACAGCCTCGCACAAATGCACAATTGACAGTTATGCCCCATACATGCGTTTGAAAATGTGCGATGGGATGATGTTGTCTGAAAATCAGATCGCGTGTGGGCTCCATCTGACTTTTTTCCGTGAGACTTTCCGATGCACAAAGTTTGAGAGCAGGATCTAAAATTTTCCGACAACAAAATCCGATCGTTCAAATTCTGATCGTGTGTAGACAATTCCGACGGACAAAGTGCCACGCATGCTCAGAATAGACTAAGCCCTTGTACACACGGTCGGACATTCTGACAACCAAATCCGTTGGATTTTGTCCGACGGATTTTGTCCGAAACTGTTGCATACACACGGTCGGACAAAGTTGTTGGAAAATCAGATCGTTCAGAACGTGGTGACGTTATTTCGTTAGGATGGGACTACGTTCAGGCTAGTAGCCAATAGCTTTGGTGTAGGAATTTGATCTGAGCATGCGTGGCACTTTGTCCGATCGGAATTCTCTACACATGATCTGAGTATGTCCGATCGGATCATGTTGTCGGAAAATTTTATAGCCCAGCCCTAAAACTTTGTTGGTCGGATATTCCGACGGAAACAGTCCGATGGAGCGCACACACGGTCGGATTATCCGACAACGCGGTCCGATCGGACATTTTCCGTCGGAATGTCCCAACGTGTGTACAAGGGCTAAGAGACGAAAGCTATTGGCTACTGGCCTCTTTATATTCCTGTTTGTACATGTTCTATGTCACCGCGATTCTGAACGATCGGATTTTCCGACAACTTTGTGCGACCGTGTGTATGCAAGAAAAGTTTGGGCCAACATCCGTCGGAAACAATTTGACGGATTTTGTTGTCGGAATGTCCGAGTATGGGGCATTAAAGTAACGCAGGGGGGGGTAAACCTTCCGAAGCTGAAGTGGTTAAGATGCGACCTTTGAGAATTTACATTGCAGTTTATGGCACATCAAATAATTTTATTTATTTTAGGTACTTATATAGCGCCATCAATTTACGAAACGCTTTACTTATATATTGTACGTTCACATCAGTCCCTGCCTTCAAAGAGCTTACACTCTAAAGTCCCCAACTCACATTCCTACATACACACAGTAGGGGCAATTTGGACAGGATCCAATTAACCTACCAGCATGGTAGGATAATTGTATGCTGGTAGGTTAATTGGATCCTGTCCAAATTGCCCCTAGTATGTGTATGTAGTTGTGTGAGTTAGTTGATAGCAGCCTATGTGTGCATGGACACATAGGATAACATGCCGGAGTGTGGGAGGAAACCGGAGTACCCGGAGGAAACCCACGCAGGCACAGGGAGAACATGCAAACTCCAGGCAGGTAGTGTTTGGGATTTGAACCAGCGACCCTTTTCAGGCCCCTTTCACACTGAGGCGTTTTTCAGGCGCCTGAAAAAATTGGCTCCTTTCACTCTGGAGCGGTGCGCTGGCAGGACGGTAAAAAAAAACTCCTGCTAGCAGCATCTTTGGAGCGGTGAAGGAGCGGTGTATTCACCACTCCTAAACCGCTCCTACCCATTGAAATCAATGGGGCAGCGCGGCTATACCGCTGCAGAGGCGCTTTGCGGGCAGCTTTAACCCTTTTCCGTCCGCTAGCGGGGGTTAAAACCGCCCCGCTAGCGGGCGAATACCGCCACTAAAATGACAGCAAAGCGGCGCTTAAAATAGTGCCGCTTTACCGCCGACGCCCGCACCGAGCCAGTGTGAAAGGGGCCTAACTTGTAGGTGAAAGTGCTACCCACTGCACCACTGTGCCGCCCCAAATTAGTGCAGGGGCCTTTTTAAAGTGGCTGTGACTTTAAGTCGCATAGATTTGAACAGCTTCCATTAAAATACATGGGCTGCGACTTGTCATGCGACTTTATGAGGGTTATTTACTAAAACGGAAGCATGCAAAATCTGGTGCAGCTGTGCATAGAAACCAATCAGCTTCCAAGTTTAAGCCCCCCCCCCCCCCACCCTTCACATTGGGCCGATTTGACATGTCAAATCGCATACCAAATCGGAGCCTATTGCCCGCAACGGCACAAAATTCACAAAAGCGACTTTTGGCGACTTTGTGGGGCGATTTCAATAGACATTTGTGCATGAACCCCCCCTCCCCCCTCCCAAACTCGCACTGAAATGTAGGTTTGACATCATAGTTACATAGTTATGTTGAAAAAAGTCACAAGTCCGTCCAGTCCATCCAGTTCAGCTGAACTCGCACGACTTCTAACCCACCCTCGATGTGAACGGGGGCTTATTGTCAAAGCTTAATTGAACAAGCTGAAGTTAGAAGCTGATTGGCTGCCATGCACAGCTGCACAAGATTCTGAGTGCTCCAGTTTTAGTAAATCTGCCCCTTATGTGTCCAAAGTTACATGACAAGTCGCACAAGTGCAAATGGAGCATGGTATTATTAAACCCTCTGCGTTTTTTAATTTAACCGCTTCAGCCCCGGAAGATTTTCCCCCTTAATGACCATGCCATTTATTTTTTTTGCGATACGGCACTGCGTCTCTTCAACTGACAATGGCGCTGTGCCCAAATACAATCTATGTCCTTTTGTTCCCCACAAATAGAGTTTTCTTTTGGTGGTATTTGATCACCTCTGTGGTTTATATTTTTTTCGCTATAAACAAAAAAGAGCAACGGTTTTTAAAAAAAAAAAGCATTATTTTTTACTTTTTGCTATAATAAATATCCCCCAAAAATATATAAAAACTGTTTTTTCCCTCAGTTTAGGCTGATACGTGTTCTTCAACATATTTTTGGTAATTGATTGGTTTGCACAAAAGTTATAGCGTCTACAAAATAGGGGAAAGATTTATGGCATTTTTATTGATATTTTCTTTTTTACTAGTAATCGCGGCGATCGACGATTTTTATCGTGACTGCGACATTATAGCGGACACGTTTGGACACTTTTGACACATTTTTGGAACCATTGGCATCAATACAGCGATCAGTGCTATAAAATTGCATTGATTACTGTAAAAATGTCACTGGTAGTGAAGGGGTTAACCACTAGGGGACGGGGGAGGCGTTAAGTGTGTCCTGGGGAGTGATTCTAACTGTCTGGGGGATGGGCTAGCAGTGACACGACACTGATTGCTGCTCCCGATGACAGGGAGCAGGCGATCGGTGTCCTGCAATTTTTTCAGAACGGGGAGATGCTGTGTTTACATCGGCATCTCCCCGTTCTTCAGCTCCGTGACACGATCGCGGGCAACCAGGCGGATATCGAGTCCACGGGGCACGGTCACGGAGCTCGCGGCAGGTGGGAAATTCAAAGTGACGTACAGGTACGTTACTTTGCCCAGCCGTGCCATTCTGCCAATGGTATAAGTACAGGAGCCGGTCGGCAAGCGGTTAAGGGGGGCAAATCCTTCCGGTCCCTAAGTGGTTAAACATTGGCTGGGAAAAAAAAATTCCCAAACATTGATGGCATAGCGGTAAGCAATGTCTGGGGCCAAAGTGCAAAAATATGGTGAACCTCTGCTTTAAAGCGGAGGTCCACCCTAAAATGGACCTTCCGCTCATCGGAACCCTCCCCCCCTCCGGAGCCACAATTGGCATCTTTCAGGGGGGAGGGGGGTGCAGTTACCTGGATAATCCAGGTAACTGCACCCACTTCCGGGATAGCTCTCTGCGGAAAGGGGCGTAGATTACGCCGCTTTCCGCAAGTGCCCGCCCCTTTCCGCGAGTGCCCCGCTGCCTGCTGGGAAAACACACAGATCCCAGAGGCAGCGGGGACCGTCCTTATTGCGCAGCGCGGCTTGCGCATGCGCAGTAGGGAACCGGGAAATGAAGCCGAAAGGCTCCATTTCCTGATTCCCATACCCAAGATGGCGGCGGCAGGACCCGTCAGATGACCTAGCGATCGGCTTCGGGTGCCGACATCGCGGGCGCGCTGGACAGGTAAGTGTCACTATTTTAAAAGTCAGCAGCTGCAGTATTTGTAGCTGCTGGCTTTTTAAAAATAAAAAAAAACGTGGAGTCCCGACGGACTCCCGCTTTAAGTAAGCTTATTGTCAAAAAAAAAAAAAAAAACTCTTGCTTAGTCCACTTTAACTAAACTTGAAAAATCATAGATGTCATTGTGAAACAAAATAACATCCACTGAACAATTAAAGGTTCTACGGCTACACTGACAGCTTTCATTCCAAAGTTTTTGTTTCCTGGACAATATCAATATTTCATGTGTTTTTTGTTTTGAGTGCTTTGATCGATGTAGTTCTATGTTTCAGCCACTAGAGGTCTCTGCAATCCAGGAGTTCTATGCTTGTAGTAATGAAATAAAA
The DNA here is from genome assembly GCF_037356315.1 of Lithobates pipiens. Classification (NCBI taxonomy): domain Eukaryota; kingdom Metazoa; phylum Chordata; class Amphibia; order Anura; family Ranidae; genus Lithobates; species Lithobates pipiens. Next base: position 2,468,582 of record NW_027507786.1, read on the forward strand.
AAATGCTTTTTTTTTTTTACTGATCTGAAATGAGATACATTGTTGCCTATAGAACCATGCACACAATAATGATCAGTATTACAGCGTTAAAGTGGTGTTCCACACACCAAAAAAAAAAAAAAAAAGCTTAAAATTCCTAAAAAATAAAATAAAAAAAATAAAAAAAAACATTTGGATTTTTTTTTTTAACTCACCTCTAAATGCCTGTTGCTAGGGGGTCCCTCGTAGTCTGCCTCCTTCAGTTCCTGGGCTGCTGACATGACTTCCCCTCGGCGCAGGAAGGGCTCAGCTCCGCCCCCTCCCTCCTGTCGCGTGACAGGTCCCAGGTGACTGCGCGGCCAATCACGGCGCGCGGCGCTGCTCGTGCATGCGCAGTGGCTTCACAGTTGTAATGCCGGCGCCGCCGACAGGAGAGGGGGACGAGCGGGGCTTCGTTCCCCCGCATCGCTGGACCCTGGGACAGGTAAGTGTCTGATTATTAAAAGTCAGCAGCTGCAGTATTTGTAGCTGCTGACTTTTATTTTTATTTTTTATTTTTTTTTAGGGAAACTCCTCTTTAAGCACAGTGTGGCAAAACGATTTTTTTTTTTAAATTTGTGTTCAGTAATTTACCCGGATACACATGTCTATCAGCATCAGGGCCAGTGCAAGGATTTTTGTCTTAGCCCCCGTACACACGTTCGGACATTCTGCCAACCAAATCCGTCTGATTTTATCCGTCGGATTGTGTCCGAAACTGTTGCATACACACGGTCGGGCAAAGTTGTCGGAAAATCCAATCTTTCAGAATGTGATGACGTTATTTCGTTACGATGGGACTACGTTCAGGCTAGTAGCCAATAGCTTTGATGTAGGAATTTGATCTGAGCATGCGTGGCACTTTGTCCGATCGGAATTCTCTACACATGATCGGAGTATGTCCGATCGAACCAGTTGGTCGGAAAATATTTCCAACAAGTTGGAAAATTTGGTCCGACGGATATTCCGACGGAAACATTCCGATGAAGACCACACACAGTCGGATTATTATTATTATTATTATGTGTACGGGGGCTTAGTGTGATATCTGCGCTAATATATTCTATGAAACACCTTGTTTTACTAAATAATGTGATATGCTGTGTAAAAAATTAAACTCAACACCAACCAAAATCAAAGATCACTAATAACTCCCAAAGAAACTTTCCTAGTGAGAATGTTGGGGCTTTCTGCAATATAGGCGAAATAAACGTTATAGTAGGTATAGACGTTTTTTGTTTTTTTTATAATGCTGTCCCTTTAAATACTCTTATACATGCATTAACCACGTAAGGACCAGCCTCGTTTTGAGATTTTGGTGTTTACAAGTTTAAAACAGTTTTTTTTTTGCTAGAAAATTACTTAGAACCCCCAAACATTATAAATAGTTTTTTTTTTTCTAACACCCTAGAGAATAAAATGGCCGCCATTGCAATACTTTTTTTCACACTGTATTTGGGCAGCGGTCTTACAAGCGCACTTTTATTAGGGAAAAAAAACACTTTTTTGAATATTAAAAATAAGACAACAGTAAAGTTAACCCAATTTCTTTTTCATTGTGAAAGATAATGTTACACCGAGTAAATTGATACACAACATGTCACACTTCAAAATTACGCCCACTCGTAGAATCGCGTCAAACTTTTACCCTTAAAAATCTCCATAGGCGACATTTAAAAAATTCTACAGGTTACATGTTTTGAGTTACAGAGGAGGTCTAGGGCTAGAATTATTTCTCTCACTCTAATGACTGCGGCGATACCTCACATGTGTGGTTTGACCACCGTTTTCATATGCTGGCGCTACTCACGTATGCATTCACTTCTGCGCGAGAGCTAGTCGGGACGGGGTGCTTTTTAAAAAATAAAAAATAAATTCTTATTAATTTTACTTGATCTTATTTATTTTTTCACTGTTTTTAAAAAAAAAAGAAAAAGAAAATAAAATTGGGTCACTTTTATTCCTATTATAAGTAAACATTCCTTGTAATAGAAAAAAGCATGACAGGACTTCTTAAATATGAGATCTGGGGTCAAAAAGTCCTCACATCTCATATTTGGACTTAAATGCAATAAAAGAAAAAACACGAAAAAATGTTGTCATTTGAAAAAATGGTCCTTTAAGACGTATGGGCGGAAGTGACGTTATGACGTCGCTTCCGCCCTGCTATGATATGGAGACAGGTGGGGGCCATCTTCTCCTCACTCATTTCCATACCCGGCCACGGACAGGTCCCGATCGCCGGTGCCGACTGATCCGGTAAGCGGCGGAGGGTGCAGGAGAGTGACGGGAGGGGGGGTGGCTCCCCTCCCGCCACCGATAACAGTGATTTTGCGGCGAATCTGCCGCAGAGACCACCATTATCGTAAACACGACTGGCTCTTGAAGAGATGGATACCTTGGTTGTGGCAGCAGCTGCTGCCGCTACCGAGATATCCATCTTTAAAATGCCGACATATATGTACAGGAAGCCAGTGGCGGAATTATCACGGTCGCACCAGTCGCATTTGCGACTGGGCCCTTGAGTTCCGCCACTGTGGGGGGGCCCGCTGCCGCCCGGGAGATAGTAATTTACACGGAGTCCCGGTAAGCTCCGCCCACCCTTTCCAGCTGCTCCGCCCACCCTTTCCAGCTGCTCCGCCCATCCTCCCCTCCCATCCTCTGCTCCAGCACCACGGGGACAGTCCCCGTCCGCTTCGCCCATCTTCTCTTCTCCGGCCACACCTTCACTCACAGTCTCCGCCCATCTTCTCTTCTCCGGCCACACCTTCACTCACAGTCCCCGCCCATCTTCTCTTCTCCGGCCACACCTACACTCACAGTCTCCACCCATCTTCTCTTCTCCGGCCACACCTTCACTCACAGGCTCTGCCCAGCCTCTCTGCTCGCCCAAGCAAGACCGAGCAAGGAGGAGGAACGAAGTGATCTGCAAGTGAGTGGCACCATCACTTAATAACAACACTGCCACTGATACCCCCTCCACACCACTACTGCCACCGATACCCCCTCCACACCACTACTGCCACCGATACCCCCTCCACACCACTACTGCCACCGATACCCCCTCCACACCACTACTGCCACCGATACCCCCTCCACACCACTACTGCCACCGATACCCCTCCACACCACTACTGCCACCGATACCCCTCCACACCACTACTGCCACCGATACCCCCTCCACACCACTACTGCCACTGATACCCCCACACACCACTGCCACGATACCCCCCCACACCACCACTGATACCCCCACACACCACCACAACTGCCACCGATACCCCCCACACCACCACAACTGCCACTGATACCCCCACACACCACCACAACTGCCAATGATACCCCCACACACCACCACAACTGCCACTGATTCCCCGTCCCCCCCACCACCACCACTAATACCCCCCAAACCACCACAACCACTGATCCACCCCATGATGACCACTACTGTCACTGATCCACCCCACCATGACCGCTGCTGCCACTGATCCCATCCTGCAACCACCATCCTTGCCACTGATACCATTCACCTCCCCACCACTCATCCCATCCCACCCCCCCAACGACCACCCTCACCACAGATCCCATCCTCCCACCACCACTGCCACTCATCCCATTCCATCCCCCTCCACCCCCCCAACCATCACCCTTTCCACTGATCTCATTTCCACCTCCACATCTGCCATTCATCCCATTCAACCCCCCTATCACTGATCCCACCCCCCAACCACAACCCTTTGCCACTGATCCCACCCCCCCTCACCACTGACACTCATCCCATTCCCCCACCACCACCGCTACTACTGATCCCATCCCCACCAAACCACCACCGCTGCCACTGATTCCATCCTCCCCACCTCTGCCACTCATCCCATCCCCCACCACGGATGCCACTGATCCTATCCCTCCTCAACCACCACTGCTGTCAATAATCCCACTACCACCACTGCCACTCATCCCAGGGGCGTAACTACAGGGGTCACAATTGCCCATGAACACCTGGATGGGGGCAGGGGGCATTTAGAGGAACAAATCCCCTCAATTTTTCTACTGTGGCCACTAAAAGTCTGCTTCTCCTCCTGTCTCTCTGATGGGCATTAAGTGACTGCAGGAGGAAAATGGAGGGGATTTGTTCCCCCTGCTATCCAGGTCCTGCTACCCCTGGGATCAGTGGGAAGAGCCCTGGCTGGAGGTCAGGGGGGCCCTCCATGGTTTCTTGCATCGGGGCCCTGGAGGTTCTAGTTACGCCACTGCAGGAAGCGGTCGGCAATCAGAATAATTGCAAAAGTAGTCCATGTAAAATGCAATCTTCAAAGTGCAGAAGTAGCAAGGGCAGAAAAACTCTTTACCCACCTCCCGCCGAAGGCCGTCATATGACGTCCTGGACTTGTGGAGTGGAGTGGAGATATCTGAATGACGGGTGCAGCTACAGATTCAGATATGATGCTTTTCTGCCGGTGATTCCCTGCAATGTAAGAACAATCATAGTGGCCGTTCAGCTGCTTGATTGTTTTTACAGTCAGCAGGAGGGGACATCCCAGATAGTTCTTAGCAGTCTCTATGACATTCGGAGGCCTGGGTGTGACGTTATGACACTGCCGTGTACTCGGCTGGAAAGGGCAAGATCATTTTTTTTTTATCTTAGTCTTTCCTGCCTGTAAAGAGGACCAATCATGCCCTATTCAAACTACAGGAGATGTTTACATTTCTCGTAATAAGAATAAGGCTGGGTTCACACTGCTGCGGGGGGAGATCCGGATGTGATTCGCACCGCACTGCAGTGCAAATCACATCCGATCTCCGTAGCGATGCGAGTTCAGCCATACAGATAGTATGGCTGAATTCGCATCGCTCCTGCAGCAAACTCGCACGGGACCCTTTTTTTGGTCCGCAACAGAATCGGATCGCATGGGTGTTCACACCATGCGATCCGATTCCTGTGCGAGTCTGCAGATCGCACTGCGATATGCGGACGGATCTGGGGGTGTCATTAACATTTCATTGACACTCCCAGCCGTTCGCATAGGGCAGTGTGAACTGCCGGCGGGAGTCATGCGATGCGGGAAAACGCCGCGGATTCGCGGCGTTCCCGCATCGCTGTGGTGTGAACCCAGCTTTAAAGTGATCCAAAAAAAAAAAAACATTTAAAGGGAAAGTGTAAAAATAAAAAAAATGTAAATAAAAAAAACAATAAAAAAATTAATTAAAGTGCCACATCCCCGCATTTTTGCACGCAGAAGTGAACGCATGCATACGCCGCGCCCACTTATGTAAACTGCATTCAAACCACACATGTGAGTTATCGCTGCAAACACTAGAGAGAGAGCAATAATTCTAGTCCAAGACCTCCTCTGTAACTCTAAACAGGTAACCTGTAAAAATGTTTAAAGTGTCGCCTATGGAGATTTTTAAGTACTGTAGTTTGGCGTCAAAGTAAAGTGTGACATGCATCTGTTTACTCAGCGTAACATCATCTTTCACATTATACAAAAACATTTGGCTGACTTTAGTGTTTTGTTATTTAATTCATTCATTTTTTTTTTTTTTTATGCGTTTGAAAAATTGTTCCGCACGTACCGTGTGACATGAAAAGTTCCAATGACCGCCATTTTATTACCTAGGGTCTCTGCTAAATAAAAAAAACATATATAATGTTTAGAGGGTTCTGAGTAATTTTCTAGCAAAAAAAAATATGATTTTTACATGTAGGAGAGGAGTGCCAGAATAGGCACAGTATTGAAGTGGTTAAAGTGCAAGAGTGCATGAGATCCCACCCAAGAGCTTCTAATTATCTAAAGAACTATAACTTGTAAAATAAGAATTACCCTAAAATACAAATTAAAGTTTAGGAGTAAATTATCTCTTTCTTATTGAATGTAACAGCTTATTAACTGATCGCCGCTTACAGTTTGAACTCAATTGGGGTAAGCGAGACCTGATATTTTAAACTTGATATCATCTTGTTACCTTTATACCTTTGTTAATTACCTTTGGATGAACGTATTTAACGTATGCTAATAAGGAACTATGCTAGTGTATCGTTTACTGTCATGAGCATACGCTCTTGTTGTTGAAGAAATAAAAAAATAAAAAAAATGTAAAGTGAAAAAAGAGAGTGCATGAGGTTCTTCAAAGTGCTCCACGGTATTGTGCTCCACTCCTGTGTCCCTACTCACCAGCAATCACTGGAGCCAGGCATTTAACAGTTAGTCCCAAGTATTCCGATGTAACAGGACTGATTCACAATATATCTCTCCATCACTCCTTCATGTCCTTGCTCGGGTCATTGTGTTATTGCCATGCCATACAATCACAAGGAAATCTCCATAGTGTTATACTGTTTATTGTAATAAAAATATATACAAAATTACACTTACAATGTAGCAATAAGACAGAGCATGTGTGTCCGACTATGGCTGCCGCCTTGATGTGCGTTACCCTCAGTGCCGTCTTTAACACAGGGCAAAAGGGACAGCTGCCTCGGGCCCACTTATTGTTGTGGGGCATAAGGCAGCTTCCCCTTGAGCTGGCATTGCCCGCAAGTAGTTGATAAGCGGATTTGAGAGGGCCTAAGAAAATGTTTGGTGAGTGTCCGACCAATATTAATTACAGGCCTGGTTCCACCAGCCGGAATCTATGTAATAGAACGTCCTTGCTTGACCCGTTTCGCCCCTCCCTCCCCCTTGTTTCTGAAGACACCCAGTGGGAGGGGCAAAACGCGTGCCTCCTCTCCACACTCAACTTGCTCAAATTTCTTAACTTATTTAAATATTGGACATCAGACTAGTTACATAGTAAGTTTGAATAAAGACACCAGTCTGAGTCCATCCACCTCTTGGATAGTCCAGCAGATAAGTATGGGCCCAAAGGGATCCTCCCTACAACAGAGGCCACATGGATTTTCAGTTTGAGATGGGGGGGGTGGGGGGGGCCCTCACAATCTATATGAGGGGTTCGCCTACTCACCTTTTGTGTGTTGATATAACTCTGGGACAACTAGTCTGATGTCCAATATTTAAATAAGGGAAGAATTTTGAGCAAGTTGAATGTGGAGAGGAGGCACCATTAAAATTTTGATCTACGAGCACCTGATTTGTACATATGAGCAAGGGAGATTGAAAGGAATTCTGGTTCTGGACAACTGCCCTGGTTAACTTCAGCAGACCACCGTGACCCCTGGTACCGTGAGACACCCAATGAAACAAGTGAAACAGATATGAATTCAAAAGATGTCTGTCTTTATTGAGCATGAATGTGGCTTATATTCAGTTCAGTTATATTCAGGGGTGTTGTGCAAACATTCTTACACAGACTTAAACTTACACAATAAGAAACTTCACATAAAATGGCAAGAGTTACAAAATGGAGTCAACAAAATAAGCTGTGGTAAGTTTTATTAGCAGCAGCTGGGTCAGGGGTTAGAGTAGCCCAGGAAATTAAGCACATAACAAGTTTGAAACAAGCATACATGAACAAGATAAAAAAGCAAGATCATTAAAATAATCATAGCAATGTCTTTCAACCATGAAAATATCCCACTGAGGCCAAACCCTCCAATGTTGTTAAAAGGGCTCCATGTCTTAGCTAGATCCCTTGCTTCGATTTGTAATTTGTCTACCTCTTTTCTGTGCTGTGCAATGATTTCATAATAATCGGGTACCTCTACACTGGTATCCAAGTGCAACATTCGTAGTACTCAGTTATTTCGCACAGCCCAGTGAGTGCAGCACTCATACTTTCTATTGCTAGATCATGGAATTCTAAGGCCGCGTACACACGGGCGGACTGTTCGCCCAACTTAGTCCGCTGAACAGTGTTTCAGCGGACAGTCCGCTCGTGTGTGGGCTTCAGCGGACTGTTTCAGTGGACAGTCTGACGAACAAAGTTTTTCGGAATTTCCGTAAGACAGTCCGTCCAAACTTGGTTTCAGCGGACAGTCCGCTCGTGTGTAGGCTAGTTCGACATACTAAGTTTCGCGCATGCTCAGAAAGGATTTACACGGCGAAGGTTGCATTGCAGTGTATTGGACGTCGAATTTCTCGTCCCGTCGTACGTGCCGTTCACGTCATCGCGCACGCTTTCAGCGGACTGTTCGTTCATCGTGTGTGGTCAAGTCCGTTCATGCAAATTTTGAGCGGACTGTTTGTCGGATTGTTTGACGAACTTAGTTGGGCAAACAGTCCGCCCGTGTGTACGCGGCCTAACTGTTTCTGATAGCCCTTGTCTCTAGGTTTAGTTTTGAAATGTCATCATAAATCTTGTCTAATATCTTGTCTAATATTTTAGAGTAGTTGTTCAGCCTTTTGATCATATCAATTCCCCATCCTGTCCCTGAGGGGAACCTTGCCCAGGCGGTGCTCGAGAGGGTACCTGGAGTGTATGCTAGCCTTCAGTAGGTGTCCCTTATTGTCCCCCAATATACCCATTATTGTAATCAGTGATGCAAGGTAACACCATCCCTGAGGGTCCATGGGAATCCATAGGTGACATGTTTTCCCACAACAGATGTATGTACTGTTTTGCCAAGGCTAGCAGCGGAGTACTGAGGATTTGTTGTGTATCAATAGAGAGACTTGCAAGAGCTACTAGATGAAAGCTAGGTGAAAGCAACTTTCCCATCTTAGTGTCAGCATTAGTATTGCTCATAAGGGTGTATAGGTTATCATTTAAATTACAGTCCGTGGTGGTAAAAGGTGTGGTGAAGTCTGGGGCCATGGAGAAGTTAATTTTAGTATGGCTACATACCTCTCCACCCTGCAGTGAATTTCCCAACCTAAAACACCAATCAGGGAAGTGATTTCTGCCCATGGCTGGAAAGGTGATGGTGTTGTTTCTTAATGATATTGGTACTTTAGTGAGTGTAATGGGAGGTGTTCCATTCAGGAAGGGGGTGATATTCAAGCGTACAGCCATAAGAGGGATACGTGCTGTGCTAGGATGTAGTTTACTACATATCCAACATTTTTCATATCCTGATTTCTGGGCATAGCTATATCTCTATTTAAGTAACAATTTATTTTTTCTGTGAAACTATCAGTTTCAGTTCCCTCATAATCCGAATACACATGCCTTCTATGTCTAATAAGTGTATTATTAGTGGTGTTATTGGGTAGGCCACATATGCCTCTAAGGGCCCCCAAGTCATCAGGATGACAAATACAGTGAGTTATGATCCATGTTGGTAAGAACACCATCAAAGTCATCAAGAACAGGAGGCCCAAGGCCTTCCCAGAAGTCTGTGGGGAAATAAGCGAGGTCATATTTTTCATATTTTTCAGTCTTGACCACCTGCTTCACTCACTGTTCGAGGATTTGTATCAGCTGCTTCACCTCTTTGTGCTTTATCTTGCTTCTTAGGTGTTTGGTTCACCTTCTTCACATGACTAGCATGGATCCAAGCCTGTTGTCCCTCTACCAGAATGGCTGTTTGGGTAACCACGTTCACTGTAGTCAGGGGCTCAAATGGGTACTCTTGCTTCTTGGCACGATTCAGTTGCTGGACCACTACGATGTCTCCCACCTGAAAAGGGTGAGTAGGTTCCTATGAAGAAAAAGCAGAGGTGCGAGTGACACGTTTTTCAACTCTATCCAAAGTTTCAATCAATTTCTTAACATATTCCTCCTGTATAAGGTCAAGATCCCCTCTTTCTAACATAAGTGGCTGTCTGGCCCATGGGGTCTGCCCATCAAGACCTCAAACGGAGAGTATCCCGTGGTTTTTAGAGGGATCCATTCTTATCTCTTTAAGGACTGCAGGAAGTACCTTTTTCCATCCATTGAAAGTTCCCCCTGTGGCTTTCCTGATTTTATCTTTGAGTGTCCTATTCAGTGCCGGCCCATCCATAGAGGGCGCACGCACCGCCCTCCCATCCATGTGTCTGGGCCCCTGATATACATATCAGGATGCCGGGTGCATGGATTCCAATGGGGGGGAGTGGATTTTTGAAGCATGTGATTAGAGCCAGAGGCTCTAATGGGCTTTGAAAAAGGGTGGGCTCAGGGAGCAGAGCACTGCGTCCTGATCCCACCCTGTTGTGTGAATATAGCAAATAAATTTTCGCTATTTTCACACTAAAGTTCCTGCCCGCCAATCAGGTGGCAGGTCGTGAGAACTGTTTTCCTGACAGACCCAAGTGTCAGGCGATCCTGTTGGATGCCTTGCGCTTAGGTGGAAGAGGAACAGTACGCTGTAGGAGATGGGGCAGCGGACAATGGAGCCTACCGCTCCCCACACCTCCGGGAGAAGTAGGAGAGGAGATCACAGCCCGGACCCACAGTAAGCTGTGAGGAAGAGCATACACCGGAGCCGCCACTCCCTGCACCTCCCACTGCCCCCACCTATGGCCATGATCCCTGTACCTCCGGGCGAAGGAGGAGATCACAACCATGATCAGGTAAGTGACACGGCGGGGGGGGTTGCTGTCATTGCCGCTCCGCCGCCTGCCCCAGGTTGGGGGGATGCTGCCAATGCCACCCCCCCAAATTAAAAAAACACCAGCCACCACTGGTCCTATTCATTCTTTCTACTATCCCTGAACTCTGGGGGTGGTATGGGATGTGAAACTTCCAGTCAATCTTCAATGTTTTCACTAAATCTTGACACACTTTGTCTATGAAGGCAGGACCATTGCCTGACTTAATTTGAAGTGGACAGCCCCATTTTGGGATTATTTCCTGTGTAAGGATTCTGACTGTTTGTGCATCTTTCTTTGTGATGACGAACACTTCTGTCCATCGTGAGAACATATCTACTACCACAAGTAAATATTCTTGTCCCTTGCCTAGTTTGGGCATGTGTGTAAAATCAATCTGAAGGTGAGTGAATGGTGTGGGGTGGAATGGACCTGGAGGTCAGATAAGGTTTGGTCTAGAAGGTGCATTTCTGGAGCATTTCTGAAGCTAGGAAGGGCATTTATATTTTGTCCTCTTGCCTGTTAGCTGCTTCTTTTTCTATTCTATCTGCCAGTGCGTTTCCCTTAGCAATGTCATCCTATTTTCCTGTGTGTGCTTTGCAATGGAAGATGGCTATTGATTTTGGAAGTTGTATTGCTTCTAATAGATTTACCATCGGCCGCTATGTAACCCCTTCTTTGCTAAATGACTCCGAAATCGTATGAGACTCCGAATGCATATTTGGAATCAGTGTATATGTTCATGTCTTGGCCCTCAAAGAGCTGACAGGCTGTTGTGAGTGTGATCTGTTCTGCCACTTGAGCTGACTGAAAGGGAACTGGGTTTGCTTCTAGTATTATATCAGATAGTTGAAATACAGACAACCCCCCATGATGTGTTATTATTTGGCCTTGAACAAGAGCCGTCTACAAATACATTTTGTGCATAAAGGAGCGGTTGAACACATGTCAGACCTGGAAGATGTGTCTTGGTGTAAGAGGTCCATGCACTTATGTTGAGGCACTACCTCATCTTCCTCCCCCTTCAAGCCTAGTAAGGCATTCAGGATAGGAGTGGGGCCAGAGGTGGGCGATGTATATTTTATCTCACGTTTTGGGTTGGACAACAAGATCACCTCATAGCCGCTCAACCTTTGAGTCGACATGTGTTGAGTATGGATGTTTTTTTAACAGGATGGACACATTGTGCGTAGTATGCAGTGTGGTTACATGAACCAAGGTGAATGAAGTAGCCATCTCCACAACCATCGCATAGGATGCTAAAGCTTGGAGACACGCCGGCATGCCCTGTACTGGCATAGGCACAACCCTTGAAAAAAATGCAATAGGGTGGAGTTTGCCCCCATGCTCCTGTGCTAGGACTCCCACCATGGTTTTACAGTTGTCCCTGGCAAATAAGTGAAACATCTTGCCATATTCAGATAATCCAAGACCAGGAGCTGTGACCATTGCCGTTTTAAGATACACAAAAGCATTACACATTTCATCATTCTATTTTACACAATCTGCCATGTCGATATTTGTGGCTTGTCTCAGGAGGTTATCATAGTAGGAACAGGTATCCATTGGCAGCAGTAATCAATCATATCAAGAAAAGATAGCATATCTTTCTTAGTAAGTGGGCAGGGAAGACCCACGAGAGCCACAGCTCTCTTGTGACTGATTTTCCTCTCTCCTTTAGAAAGCACAAAACCAAGGTATTCAACAGTTTCCTGACACCATTGTAACTTTTTCCTAGAAACCTTGTGACCATTATCTTTTATCTGTAACAGATCTAAACCATCCTCTTTGCATGCAACCTGGCTTGGACTTGCAACAATAAATTGTCAACATATTGGAGTAGGACAGAACCATGGTGGGGAGTCCAGGACTGCAAGGTTGCCTAGAGGACCACTGAGTATACTACAGGGGAGTCCACATAACCCTGAGGCATTCTACACCATGTCATCTGGCGATTTCTAAAACAAAATACAATGCAAGTATTGGCTGTGTCTCCTCATCCACGGGGACGGAAAAAAAATGGGTTTGTTAAATCAATCACAGAGAAATATTCAGCATCGGGTGGAATGGATGTGAGAAGTGATGGCACATCAGGCACTATGGGTGCGATGGGTAAAACTAAGTTGTTTATGGCCCTTAGGTTCTGCACAAACCTATAACTGCCATCCGGCTTTTTAACTGTATTTATAGGTGTGTTGAAGGGTGAGACTGTCTCTTTTAAAATTCCCTGTTCAAGAAAGTGCTCCACCATCAGAGCAATTCCCTGCTCTTTCTCTGGACAGGGTATATTGTTTGTGTATGGTGGAGGGCTGAATGGGAGGGGAGGGGCAGTTGGATCTGGTCTATTTTTATCTGCCTCATCCTTATGACATCATTAATAAAAGGAAAGAGTTGGGACTATAAATGAAGCACGCCTAAAAAATAAAAATTGTAAAATCACACGATGAAGGATTCCAAAAGAATATACATTGCAAGGAATGACATGATAAAATACAGCTAAAGAACACCTTAACAATTTATTATGCATGGTAATAACATAATTCACAACCAATCTAGGGATAATAGATACATTGGTATATGGTAATATAATTTTAAGGGTTCACAGTGAACATAATTCTGTTACTAATCATAATAGAAAATCGTAAAAATTCATAGCATTTATAATGTGGAATCTCAAAATCCCATGATTGTATGGTGTAGCATAAGGCAGGGCTCTACGCGTTTCATAGAGTTTTATCCACTCATCAGGAGCAGTTACAAATGCAGAGATCTATAATAGAGAGAGGAATGCAAAATGAACAGATGCTGGACATAAGGAAAGAAAGAACGACGGTAAGATAAGGTATTACCAAACGTTCATACCTACACGAAATTGGATATATAATAAGTAAGTAAGTAAGATGTTGTTAACAGCTGGGGGCACTATAGAGGAACAAACATCCCACGGGAGCTGAGGCCACACAGGCGCGGCCAGGTAGGTGGCCAAGGAGATAATATGAGGACTGTGGGTGATGTAGGGAACTCCTGTTGATAGAGGTGTGTGCCAATTCCAGTGGGTGTGCTGTAAAAAAGCATATGACTATATTAGTGTATGGAGCTGGCTTTGGGCAAGTACTGTCCAATCTGGGTGGAGTGATATACAAATTAGGGTGACTCACATATCCAACCAGGGCGGGGGTCTAAGTGGCGGAAATAAATGACTCAGTAGGTGTGAATGCTATAAATCAAAAATTATTACCTTAAAACTTCCAAGCATCTACTGAGGCTAATCTGTGAGAATCTAGGGGGTGAAGAGGGATGTGGACTCCACCCATGTGTGGTCCCGATGGTCACAGCTGGCAGCGCTGTGCCACCAATGCCACACTGCATTATAAAGAGGAGGGGGAAGGCAAGGGGCGGTGCCACCATCTGGATTTCTGACGTCATATGGTAAGCAGTGTCCCTGACCCTCCCACATATACAACGCTGATGGAAACACTGGCGTGTTGCGTCAGATGATGCCGCACGTCCGATGCACTGGACGCGGTGCCAATGTGCAACAGGCACCCGCCCACCACCCCAACACCATAGGAGGGGAGAGGGGCCTACGCCGCACAATGTAGCTTACCTTCATTCTTATGTCCAGCATCTGTTCATTTTGCATTCCTCTCTATTATAGATCTCTGAATTTGGAATTTGTGTCCTGATGAGTGAATAAAACTCCACGAAAAGCGTAGAGCCCTGCCTTATGCTACACCGCACAATCATGCGATTTTGAGATTCCACATTATAAATATGAATTTTTACGGTTTTCTATTATGATTATTAACAGAATTATGTTGACCATGAACCCTTACAATTATATTACCATATACCAATGTATCTATTATCCCTAGATTGGTTGTGAATTATGTTATTACCATGCATAATAAATTGTTAAGGTGTTCTTTATCTGTATTTTATCATGTCATTCCTTTAATCAATGCATATTCTTTTGGAATCCTTCATAATGTGATTTTACAATTTTTATTTCTTAGCTGTGCTTCATTTAAAGTCCTAACCCTTTCCTTTTATTGATGTTGTCAAAGCAATAGGGATGGAGGTGGTTGAATCTACCCATTCATTGCCTCATGTAAATTCCCAAAACCCCTCACCCCCCTTTTTTCTACAATGCCTCATCCTTATGTTTTCTATCAGTATCCTCTCTATTTATGTTTTTAGAGGGGGTTTTTTCTTACCATTTCTCTGACATCAATAAAGGGCGTATTTTAACCAGTTCTCCCCCCTTTTTCTCATGTATTCCGTGCCCCATTGGTGATCACTGGAATGCCATGGGAGGGCTTCTTGTCTCCACATGTGAAATTCATCGTTATCTCCTTCTCGAGGGACTGGGTCACTACTATGAAAATTTTCTGTCTACCCAGCCAAGTTATCCACCCAGGGGTTTATAAACTCATAATCAGTTCCACATATTCTGGCTACATAATCTTTTCAATTGAGGACTCCATTAGGGATCACCACGCCTCTCTACATACCCTACAGGTACATGTGAAGGCACTCGAGTCTGAGGCAGAGGACATCGAAAATAGGAGCAGGCAGAACAACCTGAGGGTGGTGGGCTTCCTGAGAGAGCTGAGGACCATGAGCTTGTGGCCTTCACAGAACACATGCTTTGCACTCTCCTCCCTGGAGCAGTGTTCTCCCCACATTATGCGGTAGAGAGGGCCCACAGGATGCCCCCCATACAGGGACAGCCGGAAGCACCCCCACACACCTTTATCTTCTGCCTACTGAACTTTCAGGATCTGGAGCTCTGGGAGGCTAGGAAGGTGGCTGAACTCCGCTATGAAAATGCAAAGATAATGCTTTTCCCAGATTATTCGATTAACACCCAAAGGCTCCGCAGAACCTTCGATCACATTAAGGCTCAGCTCCGCACCAAAGGCCTGAAGTACAGCATGCTGTTCCCTGCTCACCACAGAGTGGTGGATGGTAAATCTACCCGCTTCTTTACATCTCCGGACAAAGCTTCTCAATGGCTGGATACCCTTCCCAGAGCCCGGTAACTGTGTTTTATTTGCTTCTACTTTGTTCTCCCCATGTTTACCAGCTAGTCCCCTTCCCTGGTCATCTATAGCGGCAGTTTTCTGCCATGGGATGTTCAACAATGCTAATGTGACTTGCAGACTACCACCCTGCCTCCCACCATCCCCGTGGCAGCTGCTCCCTGCCTGATTCCCTTGCAGGGGACTCTTCCAAGCCTGTGACTATGGGCCCCTGTTCTGCTGCTAGCTGTGGTCCCGACTCCTCTTGCTGTTGCAGCTCCCCCGTGGAAGAAACATTGCACTGCTCCCTGGCAGCTCTCCCCCTTTTTAAGGACCTACGGATGCTGGCCCCATTCCCGGGGATTGCCCGTCTGCCCTCTATGGGAGATGGTGTGTAAGTATCCCCTCTTTTACCGGGCCTAATGTTACAGGATCAAGGACTGCCCCCACACCCTGGATCACATGGCAATGCTCCTCTAAACACTGACAGTTTTTTCTTTGACTAAAGGGGGCTGCTGCTTCAGATCATTGGCCTCATTGGGCCCTGTGAGATCTGCCTTAGGATATTGCAACAAGAGGACTCCATCCAATCAGGGGAGGCAGGAGTTTTACGGTGAGGCTCTCTTTTGGGAGACACGCTGGTGCTGGTTCTGGTTATAAGTTGTTATATTACTTACCAAGCATGTGCTCTTAGCCTGTGCTAAGTGAGACTGAATCAATCTCGGCAATTTTCAGGTTTATGTTACTGACATTCAGGTTTAGGGACGGCTGCCTAAGGTTTGAACTGACTGAATAGCCTTGCCTTAGCACCCCATGGTCGCTATCTTTTCTCCTTGCCCACACTGGAGAATTGCCTAAAGTGCTCAGGTTGTGTTAAACTCTGGTTATGGGATTGGGCATGCCGAGTTCCCCAACGGACGTGCAGGGAAAGAGGAGGGGGGCTGTGGTTTTTTGTGGTTATTGTTTTTATGTTAAACTGTGTTTGTCGCTGTGGTCTTCTCTGGCGGTCTAGCCCTGTCCTGGCTTGGCCTAAAGATTGGGTTTGTAATAACTTTGCTCTCCCAGGTCCATAAGGTAGATATACTCCTGAGGGGTATATCAGATCATGCTCCTATGCTGTGTAGTTTCCAAACCAAGACACCCCCATCGGAGAGACTGTGGCGACTATCTCGCTGCTGGATCTCAGATCCCATAATAGAGGCTGAAATCTCCACATACATAAACAAATTCTGGTTGACAAATGCAGGAACTATTTCCATAGACAGTACCTGAGATGCATTTAAGCCCTATACCAGGGGATGCTACCAGTCCGCCATCTCCTGAGCTAGGAGGAATGCAGCTATCACCATTGCAGAGGCTGAGGCTAAATCACAAACTCTGGAATCCCAGTATGTTTTATCCTGAAACCCTGATCACCTATCTTGATATGCAAGCCACATTGATGCTTCTCTGGGTGACAAAAGCTAAAAAAACAAATGGCACAATCGCAGCGCATCTTTGAACAGGAGGAAAAAAATGGACGGCTCTTGGCCTGGTTGGCTAAAGAGCAGCAACCAATCTCCTCAATTGCCCGAATACGTGATGCCAATGGCATCTCTATGGTTGGCCATCAATGCCCGATTTGCTTCCTACTATAACGGCCTATACTCCTCCAAGGTAGACTACTCTGGGGAGGAACTGAACTCCTTCCTCGACCAGGTCACCTTTCCCACTCTCACCACCACAGCTCGTGAATGCCTTGACAACACCATAACTGTGGAAGAGGTTCAACAAGTCTTAGGTGACCTGCAGGCAGGGAAGACCCCAGGAGTGGATGGCATTCCTCTGGAATTCTACAAACAACATGGAGAGCAGCTGACACCTAAACTGCATGAGATGATAGTTAAGACTTTAAAAGAAGGGACCCTCCCGACTTCTATGGCTGAAGCGGTCATAGTGGTTATACCGAAACCGGGTAAAGACCCCGAGCTGTGTACTTCCTACCACCCTATCTCCTTGCTAAATGCTGACGCTAAGATTCTTACTAAGATCCTAGCTAGGAGATTGAATGAGGTTATCCATATCTGATTAAAATGTATGTGCTACCTAAATTTGTTTATCTTTTCAAACAAACCCCGGTTCCCATCCCGCACACGTTTTTTTCTGCTTATCTCCTTTGTGTGGAATGATGGCACCCTCAGAATAGCAAGAACTACTCTGCAACTGCCAGTTACTCTAGGAAGACTGGCATTGCCCTGTTTTATCAAATATTACTGGGCAGCGTTCCTTGTGACAGTCAGATGGTGGCTGTCCAAGGAGCCGGCCAATCCCGCAGCTACGTTAGAGGCGGCATTGCTTGGATTCTAACCGGAACTCAGGAACTTAATAGAAAGGGGTCCCAGATCCAACCCAAACATTACCCCATCAATGCGTGTTACGCTTCAGGTCTGGGATATGATAGGGGCCAAAGTGGAGAAACCCAAGAGCTGGTCCCCACACACTCCACTATGGGGGAACCCGAGACTGCTACATTTTTCGGTCCATCCCACACCCTGTGATATGAGTCCGATATGGTATCAAAACGCAGGCAGATATTGTCTCTTCGGATGGGATGTGCACGTTTGATGCTCTAAAAAGAGAGCTCAGAGTGCCTAACCATATGTTCTTTAGGTACCTTCAGCTCCGCCATGCCTACCGGTAGAGCTGCACGATTAATCGTTTAAAAAAATGCTATCTCGATTCACCCCCCCCCCCCCCCCGACGATCTCTTCCACTGAGAGTAGGCGATTCTTTCATATAAACAAGTGGAGAGATTATCTGCTCACTCAACTGTCAAAAGAAAGCGTCCTGGGCAATCTGCCAAGTGTAGAACTTGAAACATTGTAACCAACACTTACTTCTTAGATCAAAGGGATAGAACTTGTGTGTAGACAAATAATCTGGGCAGTCTGCCAAACTTTCAAGTGTAAATGCAGGAAGTTTAACCACTTAAAGTCTAAATCTTTTTCTGACACTTCTTTCTTAAGTTAAAATCAATATTTTTTGCTAGAAAATGACTTGAAACCCCCAAAATTTATATAATTTATATATATATATATATACATATACAGTGGTGTGAAAAAGTGTTTGCCCCCTCATTTCCTGTTCCTTTGCATGTTTGTCACACTTAAGTGTTTCGGAACATCAAACCAATTTAAACAATAGTCAAGGACAACACAAGTAAACACAAAATGCAATTTGTAAATGAAGGTGTTTATTATTAAAGGTGAAAAAAAATCCAAACCATCATGGCCCTGTGTGAAAAAGTGATTGCTCCATAAACCTAATAACTGGTTGGGCCACCCTTAGCAGCAACAACTGCAACCAAGCGTTTGCGATAACGTGCAATGAGGCTTTTACAGCGTCCTGGAGGAATTTTGGCCCACTCATCTTTGCAGAATTGTCCTAATTCAGTTACATTAGAGGGTTTTCGAGCATGAACGGCCTTTTTAAGGTCATACCAGAACATCTCAATAGGATTCAGGTCAGGACTTTGGCTAGGCCACTCCAAAGTCTTCATTTTGTTTTTCTTCAGCCATTCGGTGGTGGACTTGCTGGTGTGTTTAGGATCATTGTCCTGCTGCAGAACCCAAGTTCGTTTCAGCTTGAGTACACGAACAGATGGTCGGACATTCTCCTTCAGGATCTCTTGGTAGACAACAGAATTCATAGTTCCTTTTATCACGGCAAGTCTTCCAGGTCCTGAAGCAGCAAAACAGCCCCAGACCATCACACTACCACCACCATATTTTACTGTTGGTATAATGTTCTTTTTATGAAATGTAGTGTTCCTTCTACGCCAGATATACTTGGACACACACCTTCCAAAGAGTTCCACTTTTGTCTCATCGGTCCACAGAATGTTGTCCCAAAAGTCTTGGGGATCATCAAGATGTGTTGTGGAGAAATTGAGACAAGCTTTGATGTTCTTTTTGCTCAGCAGTGGTTTTCTCCTTGGAACTCTGCCATGCAGGCCATTTTTGCCCAGTCTTTTCCTGATGGTGGAGGCATGAACGCTGACCTTAACTGAGGCAAGTGAGGCCTGCAGTTCCTTGGACGTTGTTGTGGGGTCTTTTGTGACCTCTTGGATGAGTCGTCGCTGCGCTCTTGGGGTAATTTTGGGCGGTCGGCCACTCCTGGGAAGGTTCACCACTGTTCCATGTCTTCGCCATATGTGGATAATGGCTCTCACTGTGGTTCGCTAGATTCCCAAAGCTTTGGAAATGGCTTTATAACCCTTTCCAGACTGATAGATCTCAATTACTTTCTTTCTCAATTGTTCCTGAATTTCTTTGGGTCTCGGCATGATGTGTAGCTTTTAAGGATCTTCTGGTGGACCTTACTGTGTCAAGCAGCTCCTATTTAAGTGATGCCTTGATTGTGAACAGGTGTGGCAATAATCAGGCCTGGGTGTGGCTAGAGAAATTGAACTCAGGTGTGGACAACCACAGTTATAGTATGTTTTAACAAGGGGGGCAATCACTTTTTCACACAGGGCCATGATGGTTTGGATTTTTTTTCACCTTTAATAATAAACACCTTCATTTACAAATTGCATTTTGTGTTTACTTGTGTTGTCCTTGACTATTGTTTAAATTGGTTTGATGTTCCGAAACACTTAAGTGTGACAAACATGCAAAGGAACAGGAAATGAGGAAGGGGGCAAACACTTTTTCACACCACTGTATATATATATATATATATATATATATATATATATATATATATATATATATATTTATATAAAATCAGAGATCCTAGGGAATAAAATGGCAATTTCTGCAATATTTTATGCCACACTGCATTTGCCCAGCAGTCTTTTCAAATGCAATTTTTGGGGAAAAAATACACTTCAATAAATAAAATAAAAAAAAACGAACCAGTAAGGTTAGCACAATTTTTGGGGTTTTAATGTGAAAGATGATACGCCACGAGAATCGTGAGAGAAATCTTCTCATTAATTAAAAAAATCATCATTCTCATTTGAGCCAGAATCGTGCAGCTCTACCTACCGGACCCATTTCCCCCACTCTATTATGTTGGAGGCCAATGGTATTGAGCTCATGTTGGGTCTGGCAGAGGACCTTAAACCCAAAATGGCAGGCGGATATACCTGCGCTCACTGATGATGATTGGGAGGAGGGTATCCAGCAATGCGTTCCCCTCATGATCTCTGCGAGAGATAGGGTCACCCAGATTAAGTTTATACACCGAGCATACTACTCCCCGGAGCAACTAGCCAGGGTGTACCCTGCCAGGAGTTCGTTCTGCCCTAAATGCACCTTGGAGATGGGATTCTTCATCCATGTTATATGGTACTGTCAGCAACTCCAAATCTTCTGGGAAGGCATGGTTAATGACATCAGTTCTATAGGCAAACTGTGTGTCCCATGCGACCCGATACCACTGATACTGGGTATTGTTGGCACACTAGAGAAGTCAATATCTAAAAACTGTATTTTACACAGCCTTCTATGCTAGGAAAGCGGTCCTCCTAACATGGAATGACTTCTCCCCTCCAGTACAGCAATAGAGAACCCTGGTGGATGTGGCCCTACGATGTGGCCGTACCACTATATAAGCTGACCTATCTGGGACGCAACTACCCCCAAAAATTTGATAGGCTATGGGTGGCGTGGATTCGGGAGAGGCAGCTAGATCTATAGTAGGGTTTAGCATGGGACTGGCTAAAATGCGAATTCTAGGGGCGCCCCCCCCCTTCCTGACTTGACTTCAATGTAGACACTGACTGGTTTTCAAAATGCATGGGCCCCCATTAATGGCTCTATTTGATCAGGTCCCATCCTGTCTGGGTCCCTATCCATAGCTCTACTCACCTATATTGGACTAACCCCCCTTTTCTGATGTGCCTTCTGTGCAGTATACTCAATCTGTAAAGCTTGATTTACTGACCTGTCTACGGACACTGTTTTAGGTTTTTAATTGTTTTTAATTGTTCATGTTATCTATCTGGATTGTCGAAAATGTACCACTCTTTTCTTGTTTTTGTTTTATTCAAAAAGAATAAACTTCATGTTAAAAGAAAAATGTAAGGCGCATTCTTTCCACTGATCACCAATGTAAGAAGCATTCTTCCCAATGACCGCTAATGTAAGGGGCATTCTTCCCACTGACCACCAAGGTAAGGAGCATTCTTCCCACTGACCACTAAGGTAAGGAACCTTCACTGATCACCAAGGTAAGGAACATTCTTCCCACTAAACACCCAGGTAAGGAACATTCTTCCCACTGACCACCAAGGTAAGGAACATTCTTCCCACTGACCACCATGGTAAGGAACACTCTTCCCAATGACCACTAATGTAAGGAGCATTCTTCCCACTGACCACCATGGTAAGGAAAATTCTTCCCACTGACCACCAAGGTAAGGAACCTTCACTGATCACCAAGGTAAGGAACATTCTTCCCACTAAACACCCAGCTAAGGAACATTCTTCCCACTGACCACCAAGGTAAGGAACATTCTTCCCACTGACCACCAAGGTAAGAAACATTCTTCCCACTGACCACCATGGTAAGGAACATTCTTCCCACTGACCACCATGGTAAGGAATATTCTTCCCACTGACCACCAAGGTAAGGAACCTTCACTGATCACCAAGGTAAGGAACATTCTTCCCACTAACCACCCAGGTAAGGAACATTCTTCCCACTGACCACCAAGGTAAGGAACATTCTTCCCACTGACCACCATGGTAAGGAACATTCTTCCCACTGACCACCAAGGTAAGGAACCTTCACTGATCACCAAGGTAAGGAACATTCTTCCCACTAAACACCCAGGTAAGGAACATTCTTCCCACTGACCACCAAGGTAAGGAACATTCTTCCCACTTACCACCAAGGTAAGGAACATTCTTCCCACTGACCACCATGGTAAGGAACATTCTTCCCACTGACCACCATGGTAAGGAATATTCTTCCCACTGACCACCAAGGTAAGGAACCTTCACTGATCACCAAGGTAAGGAACATTCTTTCCACTAACCACCCAGGTAAGGAACATTCTTCCCACTGACCACCAAGGTAAGGAACATTCTTCCCACTGACCACCATGGTAAGGAACATTCTTCCCACTGACCACCAAGGTAAGGAACCTTCACTGATCACCAAGGTAAGGAACATTCTTTCCACTGACCACCAAGGTAAGGAGCATTTTTCCTATTAACCACCAATGTAAAGGGACATTCTTCCCATTGACCTACTATGTGATGGAGTACTTTATGGACCACCACAGTAAGGGGACAGTATTCCACTGACCACCACTGCTAAGTACTACAATTTTCATGGACTGCATTTCTTTTCTGATCATTTTAACTTTGACATATGGAGCAATCCTGGATGTCCAATATACTATGTACGCCACATCTCTTCTTCTTTATTTATTCTTAGATCTACAACTGCTCACACTAGTGTCCCACCAGCTGTAGGTAGAATAATTATTAGCCGGGGTTCCCTGAGACCTCAAAGTAATTTTCAAGGGTTTCTCCATGTTAAAAAAGGATGAGTACGTCTGCTCCAGAGGATACCCACTTGGAAGTCCCACCGTGAGTTACAATGATTTATTAGCATATGCAAATACACAGCCAGAGAGTGCCTATAATGGAAAAAAATGGCAGAAAGTGCTATACTGGCTGTTGCTACTTTGGAATTCATTATATGATCAGTAGAAAAGACTTTATATAGACAGACTGCGAGGATAAAGGGTCACACAGCTCTCAAGGATAAATTGTTACATATTTTTTTATACCCAAGAACTTGACTATTATTATTATTTATTTTTATTTTTTATTTTATTTTTATTATTATTTTATTATTATTATTATTATTATTTTATTTTTATTATGATTATTATTTATTTTTATTTTTATTATTATTGATTATTTGTTTTGTATATGATGTTTTGATACTTTTATTATGATTTAGTTTACAGAGATATGAATCAATACATACTGTAGATATTTGGGATGTAGTAACATATGTTTGATTTTTTTTCGTCTGTAGTAATATATTATGCTCAATCTTCTTGGCCCTTTGGCTAAGATCAAGTGTAGTATCAGCTCTTATCAGTTGTTGGGGAAAGAACCCTGACTCCCTTTGCCAGTTTGGGGGGGTCAGTTAGTATTTCCCCGATGTAATACGTTGGGGTGGTGGGAGGGACTGATTGAACAGCGCCATCTTTTTTTTTTTTGCAATAACACCAAATCCAAACACCATTGAAGTCAATGGTGACAGAATTTGGGTGGGCGGAACATGCAGCACCCCCACTGCTAAATGACAGATTCCAGGCTGCAGCAGTTCCATTTTTTGCTGGGAATCCTGAGTGACATCATTGATCAAATTCTGTCTGACATCTCCTGTTGATTCCTGGCAGTAAATTTGAACTACCAAAGCATGGAATCTGTCATTTAGTGGTGGGAGTGCAGCGTGTACAGAACGATGGGCGATGGATCATTTCTTTCCAACAACACCAAATCCAAACACCACTGAAATATTTTGTTTCGAAAATTTCGTTTTCATCTGAAAAATAAATTTATTTCGTTACTCCCGAAATTTGTTTTTATTTATTTTGTTTAGTTAAAAAATGCATTTGTCCAAAAATCCGAAATAATTAAAGTCGAATCTGTCATTGAAGGCTTATTTATGGTGTCTGTCGAATGTTCAAAGAAGATTCGACGGAGCAGTGAAACTGTACGACGCCGCGATCGTACATTTCCGGTCGAATGTTCTGCCTACAAGCTATAGTAGAATTCTAATGTTGTATGACACTAGTAATAATTATGTTTATTAAATATTATTACTAGTCAAACAACATTAGAATTCTTCTATAGCCTATGGGCGGAGCATTTGACAATAAATGTCCACTCGCGGCAACTGCTTCGTCAGATCTTCATGTCGAATCTTTTCTCTCTATGTCGAATAATCTTGGACTAATAGAGTTAGGTTAGGCACATTCGACCTTTTTTTGCTATTGTCTCTATAATGTCGAATCTTTTCTCTCTATGTCAAATCTTTTCTCTCTATGTCAACTCTTTTTTCTCAGTGGAATCTTTTCTCTCTATGTCGAATAATCTTGGACTAATAGAGTTAGGTTAGGCACATTCAACCTTTTTTTGCTATTGTCTCTATAATGTCGAATCTTTTCTCTCTATGTCAAATCTTTTCTCTATATGTCGAATCTTTTCTCTCTATGTCGAATAATCTTGGACTAATAGAGTTAGGTTAGGCACATTCAACCTTTTTTTGCTATTGTCTCTATAATGTTGAATCTTTTCTCTCTATGTCAAATCTTTTCTCTCGATCTCGAATCTTTTCTCTCTATGTCGAATAGTCTTGGACTAATAGAGTTAGGTTAGGCACATTTGACCTTTTTTGCTATTGTCTCTATAATGTTGAATCTTTTCTCTCTATGTCAAATCTTTTCTCTCTATGTCAAATCTTTTCTGTCTGTCGAATCTTGTCTCTCTATGTCGGATAATCTTGGACTAATAGAGTTAGGTTAGGCACATTCAACCTTTTTTTGCTATTGTCTCTATAATGTCGAATCTTTTCTCTCTATGTCAAATCTTTTCTCTATATGTCGAATCTTTTCTCTCTATGTCGAATAATCTTGGACTAATAGAGTTAGGTTAGGCACATTCAACCTTTTTTTGCTATTGTCTCTATAATGTTGAATCTTTTCTCTCTATGTCAAATCTTTTCTCTCGATCTCGAATCTTTTCTCTATGTCGAATAGTCTTGGACTAATAGAGTTAGGTTAGGCACATTTGACCTTTTTTGCTATTGTCTCTATAATGTTGAATCTTTTCTCTCTATGTCAAATCTTTTCTCTCTATGTCAAATCTTTTCTCTCTATGTCAAATCTTTTCTGTCTGTCGAATCTTTTCTCTCTATGTCGGATAATCTTGGACTAATAGAGTTAGGTTAGGCACATTCGACCTTTTTTTTACTATTGTCTCTATAATGTCGAATCTTTTCTCTCTATGTCAAATCTTTTCTCTATGTGTCGAATCTTTTCTCTCTATGTCGAATAATCTTGGACTAATAGAGTTAGGTTAGGCACATTCGACCTTTTTTTGCTATTGTCTCTATAATGTCGAATCTTTTCTCTCTATCTCAAATCTTTTCTCTCTATGTCGAATCTTTTCTCTCTATGTCAAATCTTTTCTCTCTGTCGAATCTTTTCTCTCTATGTCGAATCTTTTCTCTCTATGTCAAATCTTTTCTCTCTGTCGAATCTTTTCTCTCTATGTCGAATCTTTTCTCTCTATGTCGAATCTTTTCTCTCTATGTCAAATCTTTTCTCTCTGTCGAATCTTTTCTCTCTATGTCAAATCTTTTCTCTCTGTCGAATCTTTTCTCTCTATGTCGAATCTTTTCTCTCTATGTCGGATAATCTTGGACTAATAGAGTTAGGTTAGGCACATGCAACCTTTTTTTGCTATTGTCTCTATAATGTCGAATATTTTCTCTCTATATCAAATCTTTTCTCTTTGTCGAATCTTTTCTCTCTATGTCGGATAATCTTGGACTAATAGAGTTAGGTTAGGCACATTCAACCTTTTTTTGCTATTGTCTCTATAATGTCGAATCTTTTCTCTCTATGTCAAATCTTTTCTCTCTATGTCGAATAATCTTGGACTAATAGAGTTAGGTTAGGCACATTCGACTTTTTTTGCTATTGTCTCTATAATGTCGAATCTTTTCTCTCTATGTCGAATCTTTTCTCTCTATGTCGAATCTTTTCTCTCCATGTAGAATAATCTTGGACTAATAGAGCTAAGGTTAGGCACATTCGACCACAGGTTTGATGGACACAGATCACTATTGTTAGCGTCATGTCGAATCTCCTATCTATATCAAACTGGTGCAACGAAAACAAAAATGAAGCATTGGTTAATGTCGGATTTTTCGGTTTTCGTATTCTGCGCGTTCGGTATCATTTGTTAAAACGATAACGAAAATACCTGAAATTCGGACGAAAATGCATTCGGACGAAAACAAATGCACATGTCTAGAAGTCAATGATGATTGGCTTCAGGTGGGTGGTACACATGGCACTCCCACTGCTAAATGACAGATTCCAGGCTGCAGCAGTTAAAATTACCTCTGGGAATCCTGGGTGACATTGTTGAACAAACTTTATCTGACATCAGGGATTTCTGGTGGTAAAATGTATATGACCACAGCTGGAAATCAGTCATTGATCAACTGGCAGTAAATGTGAACTACCACAG
This sequence comes from Lithobates pipiens, assembly GCF_037356315.1. NCBI lineage: Eukaryota > Metazoa > Chordata > Amphibia > Anura > Ranidae > Lithobates > Lithobates pipiens. The sequence goes on from NW_027507786.1 coordinate 2,495,312, forward strand.
CTTAGAAGCTGTCATTTGGTGGCGGGAGTGCAGCGTGTACAGATCAATGGGTCATTTCTTTGCAACAACACCAAATCCAAACACCATTGAGGTCAATGATGACCGAATTCAGGTGAGTGGTACACGCTGCACTCCCACTGCTAAATGACAGATTTCAAGCTGCAGCAGTTACATTTTCTGCTGGGAATCCTGGGTGACATCATTGATCAAATGTTATCTGACATCATCTGGGATTTCTGGTGGTAAAATTTAAATGACCACAGCTGGGAATCAGTCATTTGGTGGCGGGAGGGCAGTATGTACAGATCGATGGGTGATCATTTTATGAAACGCCAAATCCAAACACCACTGAAGTCAATGGTGACTGAATTTGGGTTGGCGGTACATGAAACACTTCCACTGCTAAATGACAGATTCCAGGCTGCAGCAGTAATTTACAACCTGGAACCCTGGGTGTATTGATCAAATTTTGTCTAACTTCATCTAGGATTTCAAGTGGTAAAACTGAAATGACTGTAGCTAGGAATCAGTCATTTTGGTGGTGGGAAAGCAGCGTCATGGGTCATTTTATGCAACACCAAATCCAACACCTCTGTCAATGGTGAACTGCTGATCAACTGATTGATCAGCCATAGAAGTCAACGGTGACTGAATTTGGGTGGGTGGTACATGTGGCACTCCCACTGCTGATCAACTGATTGATCAAATTTTGTCTGATGTCACCTGGTATTTCTGGTGATAAATTTAAATTACAGCAACTGGGAACTGGGAATCTGTTATTTGGTGGCGGAAGTGTAGCATGTACAGATCAGTGGGTGATAATTTTATGAAACAACACCATAGAAGTCAATGGTGACTGAATTCGGGTGGGTGGTACATGCGGCACTCCCACTGTTGATCAACTGATTGATTACATTTTGTCTGATGTCACCTGGTATTTCTAGTGGTAAATATTAATGACCGCATCTGGCAATCTGTTATTTGGTGGCGGGAGTGCAGCATGTACAGATCGATGGGTGATCATTTTATGAAACACCATACAAGTCAGCGGTGACTGAATTCGGGTGGGTGGTACATGCGGCACTCCCACTGTTGATCAACTGATTGATTAAATTTTGTCTGATGTTGTCTGGGTTTTCTGGTGGTAAATTTCAAATTACCACAGCTGGGAATCTGTTATTTGGTGGCGGGAGTGCCACATGTGCAGATCGATGGGTGATCATTTTATGAAACAACACCAAAGAAGTCAATGGTGACTGAATTCGGGTGGGTGGTACATGTGGCACTCCCACTGCTGATCAAATATTGTCTGATGTCGCCTGTGATTTCTGGTGGTAAATTTTAATTACCGCACCTGGGAATCTGTTATTTGGTGGTGGGCGTGCACCATGTACAGATTGATGGGTGATCATTTTATGAAACCACAGCAAATCCTACACCGTGGCCATAGAAGCCAATAGTGACTGAATTCGGGTGGGTGGTACATGCGGCACCCCCATTTCTGATCAACTGATCAAATTTTGTCTATGATGTCACATGGGATTTCTGGTGGAAAATTTAAATTACTGCAGCTGGGAATCTGTCGTTTGATGGCGAGAGAGCAGCGTGTACAGATCGATGGGTGATGGGTCATTTTATGCAACAGCACCAAATCCAACACCTTTGAAGTCAATGGTGAATTGCGAATCAACTGATCAAATTTTGCCTGTGATGTCACCTGGTATTTCTGGTGGTAAATTTAAATTACCGCAGCTGGGATTCTATTATTTGGTGGCGGGAGTGCAGCATGCACAGATCGATGGGCGATCATTTTATGAAACACCATAAAGTCGGCGGTGACTGAATTCGGGTAGGTGGTACATACGGCACTCCCACTGCTGATCAAATGATCAAATTTTGTCTATGATGTCATCTGGGATTTCTGGTGATAAATTTCAAATTACCGCAGCTGGGAATCTGTCGTTTGGCGGGAGTGCAGCATGTACAGATTGATGAATGATGGGTCATTTTTTTTCATCAAATTCAGCGCACTTTCTAGCTTTTCAGAACCAAATCTGCAATGTTTATAGAGAATTTATGTTTTTTTTCAAAAACAAACAGCAACCATAGCCCTGAATTCTACCTATCTTCTTGCACTCCTCTATAGGGTACAAAAAACCCTCTTAAATGCATCATATTGTTTTCCGAATAAAACAAAATTTTGGCATTCTAAATTTCTCGCGTCTGTATACAATTGTACCAACGTCATCTTCTACGTGACCCCGGGTGAGCTGCGCTACCCCGCCGCCTGGATCGTTGACTAATTCATACCAGATTTATGTGCCGCTTCATATGACTCATATGGTTTTATCGCAGGCTGTTTTATATACGGTCCCTGTTAAAGGGGAAAGTACGTAGGCTTTTTTTTTTTTTTTGTCTTTCTAGTGTCCGCCCAGGCTTGCGTCTCAACGCGCGGCGGACAATGGCTGGATACAAAAAAGCCCCGCAACGCAGCGAGCTATCAAGGACAAGACACCTGGGCCCACAAGAGAAGACCATAAAAGGCCAGGACAATGGCTTGGGAAGCCCCAGGGGTAATAAAGCTTATCTGCATTCACCACCCTGAGATTAGGGCAGGGGGAAAATCCACACAGTTTAATCTGCAGGTCTGGCAGCTTTTCAGATATGACCCTCATTTGTCAATGGGGAGAGGAGGAGGAGGAGGAGGGGGGGAGGAGGAGGGGGGAGGGGGGGGACATGTGTTCTCTTCTGTCTAAACCATTGTTACTTGCCAAACACCAACATAAATATAGTCTGTGGTTTGATCTGTCATTACACATCAGGAGGGAGACGTTTGTCAGCTTCGCCATATTATTAAAGTTTTTTTTTTTTTTTCAATAGTCTGTCCAATGCATTTAGAGGTCATCAACGTAAACTGAAAAGAGTTTTTTTTTTTTTTCTTTGTAGTCCACATGCGCTCTAGATTAAATGACATGACTGCTCCTAGGCTATCCATAGGCAATATTATTATTATTCAGGATTTATATAGCGCCAACAGTTTGCGCAGCGCTTTACAATATGAGGGCAGACAGTACACTTACAAAACAAATCAGTACAGGCGGGATCAGAGGGCCCTGCTCGTTAGAGCTTACAATCTAGAAAATCCATTTTATAGAGGAACATCATTTGTAATAAAAACATCTATGCCATTCTGAAGCTTCCCTCCAACCACTTTGCACACATATATATATATATATATATATATATATATATATATATATATATATATATATATATATATATATATATATATATATATATATATATATATATATATAAATTGTATATATATAAAAATATATATATATACTATATATTATATTATACTACTACATATATATGTATATATATTATATATATAAATATATATATATATATATATATATATACAGTGGTGTGAAAAAGTGTTTGCCCCCTTCCTCATTTCCTGTTCCTTTGCATGTTTGTCACACTTAAGTGTTTCGGAACATCAAACCAAATTAAACAATAGTCAAGGACAACACAAGTAAACACAAAATGCAATTTGTAAATGAAGGTCTTTATTATTAAAGGTGAAAAAAAAATCCAAACCATCATGGCCCTGTGTGAAAAAGTGATTGCCCCCTAAACCTAATAACTGGTTGGGCCACCCTTAGCAGCAACAACTGCAACCAAGCGTTTGCGATAACGTGCAATGAGGCTTTTACAGCGTCCTGGAGGAATTTTGGCCCACTCATCTTTGCAGAATTGTCCTAATTCAGTTACATTAGATGGTTTTCGAGCATGAACTGCCTTTTTAAGGTCATACCACAACATCTCAATAGGATTCAGGTCAGGACTTTGGCTAGGCCACTCCAAAGTCTTCATTTTGTTTTTCTTCAGCCATTCGGTGGTGGACTTGCTGGTGTGTTTAGGATCATTGTCCTGCTGCAGAACCCAAGTTGGTTTCAGCTTGAGTACACGAACAGATGGTCGGACATCCTCCTTCAGGATCTCTTGGTAGACAGCAGAATTCATAGTTCCTTTTATCACGGCAAGTCTTCCAGGTCCTGAAACAGCAAAACAGCCCCAGACCATCACACTACCACCACCATATTTTACTGTTGGTATAATGTTCTTTTTATGAAATGCAGTGTTCCTTCTACGCCAGATATACTTGGACACACACCTTCCAAAGAGTTCCACTTTTGTCTCATCGGTCCACAGAATGTTGTCCCAAAAGTCTTGGGGATCATCAAGATGTGTTGTGGAGAAATTGAGACGAGCTTTGATGTTCTTTTTGCTCAGCAGTGGTTTTCTCCTTGGAACTCTGCCATGCAGGCCATTTTTGCCCAGTCTTTTCCTGATGGTGGAGGCATGAACGCTGACCTTAACTGAGGCAAGTGAGGCCTGCAGTTCCTTGAAAGTTGTTGTGGGGTCTTTTGTGACCTCTTGGATGAGTCGTCGCTGCGCTCTTGGGGTAATTTTGGGCGGCCGGCCACTCCTGGGAAGGTTCACCACTGTTCCATGTCTTCGCCATTTGTGGATAATGGCTCTCACTGTGGTTCGCTGGATTCCCAAAGCTTTGGAAATGGCTTTATAACCCTTTCCAGACTGATAGATCTCAATTACTTTCTTTCTCAATTGTTCCTGAATTTCTTTGGGTCTCGGCATGATGTGTAGCTTTTAAGGATCTTCTGGTGGACCTTACTGTGTCAAGCAGCTCCTATTTAAGTGATGCCTTGATTGTGAACAGGTGTGGCAATAATCAGGCCTGGGTGTGGCTAGAGAAATTGAACTCAGGTGTGGACAACCACAGTTATAGTATGTTTTAACAAGGGAGGCAATCACTTTTTCACACAGGGCCATGATGGTTTGGATTTTTTTTCACCTTTAATAATAAACACCTTAATTTACAAATTGCATTTTGTGTTTACTTGTGTTGTCCTTGACTATTGTTTAAATTGGTTTGATGTTCCGAAAAACACTTAAGTGTGACAAACATGCAAAGGAACAGGAAATGAGGAAGGGGGCAAACACTTTTTCACACCACTGTATATAAATTTTATATATATAAAAATATATATATACTATATATTATATTATACTACTACATATGTATGTATATATATATTTTATATATATATATATATATATATATATATATATATATATATATATATATATATATATCAATTTTATTTTATATATAAATAAAAATATATATAAAAATATATATATACTATATATTATATTATACTACTACATATATATGTATATATATATATATATATATATATATATATATATATATATATATATATATATATATATATACTGTGATTCTGTACTTGCCAAATATGTTGCAGAAATCTCCCCCCACTGAGTCTGGCTGCAGCGCCATCGCTCCCAACTGTCCCGGATTTCGAGGGACAGTCCCTGATTTGGAATAAGTTCCCTCTGTCCCTCATTCCTCCTCATTTGTCCCTCATTTTGGTCTGATCTATATAGATGTATATAAAATGCACTTTTTATCTTTCAAATAGTGTTTCCCAGTGCTAAACTTTTCATCCAATTTCTAAATTGCTGCATTTTTACATATCAAAAGCCAATATAAAGGAATAGTAGTGGTAAAAAAAAAAAAAAACACTTGTGTGTTTAACAAATTATACTCACTCTCATCCAACCAAAATCAGGAGAATCACCAACGCCAGAGAAAAAATACTCATAGTGTAGTATTTATTATAAATACTAATTATAAATGATGTAAGTTTTTTATCAGCCCTGTTTTCATTGCAGTTATATGGACTGCGTGAATCAACAGTTCTACACCCGAGGTCCAGCCGCCATTCCCCATTTTATGGTATCTGGTGTAAGTTTTTATTACTTATCCTACCTATGCTCAAGCAATCTGTTCATGTAGATCATATTTGTGTTTTTATATTTTTTTAATTGTGATTTATAAATAAATATTACACTATGAGTATTTTTTTCTCGCGTTGGGGATTCTCCTCTTGCTTTACTGCATCTACAGACTGATTCTACTGTTGTAGATTTAGTAACACTTCCCATTAACACCTGAGCGATTATCAGCTTGAAGCTCAAAAACGCCGGAGGAGGAAAAAAAAAAAAAAATCAATGATCCTCTATGGAGACGGTTCACATCTCCACTCCATATCGCCTGAAGCCAAACGCCTGAAGCTCAACAAGTTCTGGAGCTTTTTTTGTCGCTCGGATCAAGCAGATTTTGGTGTTTTTTGCCGCTTTCCCATAGACATGAATGGAAACGCGCATTTTTTGCGCGTTTCTGCGCAATTTAATGCTCAAATGAAAAAAGTTAAAAATAAAAAAGTAATCTATGAACAAATACATGTAGAATAAATACACAAATATCTAAAAATCATGATAGATAAGTAAAATACATGAATAATATGTAATAAATAACAATTAACCTCTAACCTGAAAAATATAAAATACATTGTTATGATTATTATTAATAATAATAATCATAATAAAATAACAAACACCCAGACTCGAAAAGAAAAAATGCATTATTAATAATAATAATTTATTTTGCGTTAGGGTGTTTAGTTATTTATTATTTTATTTGTTTAAGGGGTAAGGTACTTACTATGAATTTATTGAATACTTTTTTTTATTTATGATTTTTTTTATTTGTGTATTTATTTTATATTCATTTATTTTTATTTGTATGATAATAAAATTTAATAAATAAATAAAATGGTAATAAATAACCCTAAGCCCCAACTCCTAATCCTAACCTACACTGAACTCGAACCCCTTACCCTAATGGAAAAAAAAAAACATTATAATAAATGAATAATAATGAAAGAGGAAAAAAAAAAGCTAATAGAAAAGCTAAAAAAGCTGAAATGCCTAGCAACAAATGATGAAACAGATACTTTTTCTCTATTGGCTAATAAAAAAAACGCCAAAGCCCTACTGCCTACTGCCTGTGGGGGTAAGGTACTTACTATGAATTTATTGAATACTTTTTTTTATTTATGATTTTTTTTATTTGTGTATTTATTTTATATTTATTCATTTGTTTTTATTTGTATGATAATAAAATATAATAAATAAATAAAATGGTAATAAATAACCCTAAGCCCCAACTCCTAATCCTAACCTCCATTGAACTCGAACCCCTTACCCTAACGGAAAAAAAACATTATAATAAATGAATAATAATGAAAGAGGAAATAAAAGCTAATAGAAAAGCTAAAAAAGCTGAAATGCCTAGCAACAAATGATGCAACAGATACTTTTTCTCTATTGGCTAATAAAAAAAACGCCACAGCCCTACTGCCTACTGCCTGCGCTCCATCAGCCCCCCCCCCCAACCGTGTTTCACCCCTCACTCCCTCCTCTCCCCCCAGCTGTGGGGGAGGTTTCAGGATGGAGAGCGGTGTAAAGGGCTAGTCAATATGTCATTTACCAGCCCCTTTCTTTTCTAAATGATCACAGTGAACACACACACTCACTGGGTTCACTTATGAATGAAGCATAGAATGCTGTTTACTATGCTTCAGCTTGTGGATGAACAGGAAGTGCTCAGCACAGACCACTTCCCATTCATTCACTGTCCCATGTAGCTGAGGCTGCAGAGAAAGGTGTGTGTGTTTGAGCTTTGGGGTGCATGCGGGTAGCAAGCAATTTGTCACGGGGCAATGGCTGATGTTGGCGCTTCAACCATCACGGCACCGTGGTTGATATGATGTCAGGGTGATTAAGAGCATTATTTTTATTGTTATATTGTAATATATAATGAAGTGGTTATACTCACCATAATGCAGAATCAGTGGGGGCCCTGGGCGTGCCAGCTGCCACATTCCCTGCCACCAGATGCAGCTGGTTGCATAGTTAGTAAGGTTGAATAAGTGGTCACTTGCCACCTTCGTCTGCCACCAGGTGTGGATTGTCACTTGCCACTGTCGCCTGCCACGATTTGCGGATTGTCACCTGCCACATTGCCTGCCACCAGATGCGGATTGTCATGTCGCCTGCCACCAGATGTGGATTGTCACCTGCCACTGGATGTGGATTGTCACCTGCCATGCCGCTGCCACCAGATGTGGATTATCACCCGCCACGCAGGCTGCCACCGGATGTGGATTGTCACCTGCCATGCCGCCTGCCACCAGATGTGGATTGTCACCTGCCACGCCGCCTGCCACCGGATGTGGATTGTCACCTGCCACGCCGCCTGCCACCGTATGTGGATTGTCACCTGCCACGCCGCCTGCCACCGGATGTGGATTGTCACCTGCCACGCCGCTTGCCACCAGATGTGGATTGTCACTAGGGTTGCCACCTTTTCTTCAAGTCAAACCCGAACACTTTAGAGGTGCACAGCAATATATATATATATATATATATATATATATATATATTTATAAACTATACATATATTTTGCTAATAAATAACAATAATAACAAGAGTCCCCCTTTACATCAGAGTCCACAGAGTTCCACTTTTACATCTGAACTCGCAGAATTCCCTTTCACTGTAAGGGGGGGACTATGCAGACTCTGATGTAAGGGAGAACACTGGGAACCCTGATTGAAGGAGGGAGAACACTGAGAACTCTGATGTAAAGGAGAACATGGTGGCCTCTGGTGTAAAGAGTAAGTCTGATCTAAGGGGTGCTCTGAGAACCCAGATTTACCTTTGTATACTCACTCAGAGGCAGGAGAAAGAAGGGGGAGGGGGAGACATTAGTCATAGACAGGGATGGATTGGGAGCTCACTCATCCCTTAGCAGTCAGCACCTCTTATCCAGATGTATTTGAGGCTGCTATACTTCAAATTTCCAGCCCCCACTTTTTTTTTCTGAGGCACAGTGCCAGGGATTGGAGTGTGGGCAGACACAGTGGGGTGTTGGGGCAGGACGAAGAGGTGCAGATCGAGCCCTATCTCCTCTGCCATCTGTCTGTGTGTGTCGGGGGGAATTGTTAAGCCCCGTACACACGAGAGGACTTATGTCCGACAGACTTCCAAAGGAGTTCCGTCAGAGTTCTGCTGGAATTCCGACGGAGTTCTGACAGACTTTTCGGCCGAACGGACTTGGCCACACACGATCACACTAAACTCCGACGGATTCGAACGTGATGACGTACGACCCGACTCGAATAAGGAAGTTCATAGCCAGTAGCCAATAGCTGCCCTAGCGTCGGTTTTAGTCCGTCGGAGTAGCATACACACGAGCGGATTTTTCGAAGGGGACCGGGTCCGGCGGAGTTCCGTCGGGAAAATTTGAAGCATGTTCCATATTCTAAAGTCCTTCGGACTTTGGTGAGTCAAGAGTCCGTTGCAGCCCACACACGATCGGATAGTCTGACGGACTCAGTCCTTCGGACTTTGGATGTTGAAAAGTCCGCTCGTGTGTACGCGGCATTAGTGCTGGCTTTGAGCAGCATGAAAGAGAGTGTAACAGACAATCTCAGCTTAGAGAAATGCAACCAACAAGCCTGCTGGGAAGTCATAGATCAGTCTGAATGATGTGTCCGGGTTTCAGACAGTCTGAAAACCGGACACATGATTCCAAACCCGAACTGTCCAGGTGAATCCTGGGCAGGTGGCAACCCTAATTGTCACCTGCCACCAGATGTGGATGATCGCTTGCCACATCACCTGCCACTATTTGCAGATTGTCACTTGCCATGCCAGCCAGTGCCACCAAATGTGCATTGTCACTGCATTGGTGGCAGGCTGGCAGCACTGATCCATTTAGCACAGAGGCAGGTGCAGTTGTCGGTTCTGAGTGAGGGCAGGAGTGTGGTGATGCGGGGCGGGCAGGGAGAGATGATGTCATCTCACTGCTCCCAGCTGCACCTCCGACATTGAAGAGGCCCGGCTCTGAGGGTGGAAGAGCGGTTAAGTGATGGCGGGTGGAGAGAGATAATGTCGCTTCTCTCATCCGCCAGCCCAGTTCTCTTATGCAGCCCTGTTCGCTCGCTGCACTGGCAGCCCTGCTGCAGAGAGGCCACGACCTGCTGGTTAGGCAGGGACCCCTGTGGTAAAAGACTCAGGGCTATGGGCCCCAGATTCGGGGCTAAAGCCCCAATAGCCACCACCTAGCGGCGCCACTGGGCGCAAGTGTGTGCCGCCGCCGGCTTGCTTCCACTATGATTCTACACAGTGGGCTGATCAGCAGGCCCCGCAGACTCGATGTTCACCAGCACCCGCTGATCATCCAGTACACAAGCAGAAAGGCAATCTGCCTATGTAAACAAGGCAGATTGCTGTTCTGTCAGTGAAGAAGGCATGGATCCTGTGTTCCTGTAAAGCAGGGACATGGATCTATGCTTTCCACTAGTAAAAGCCCCTCCCCCACTACAGTAAAACACTGGTTAGGCACGCATTTAACCCTTTGATAGCCCCTGATGTTAACCCCTTCCCAGCCAGTGTTATTAGTGCATATTTTTAGCCCTGATCACGGTATTAGTGTCACTGGTCCCCAAAAAAAGTGTCAAATGTGTGAGGGTCCGGTTTGTCCGGAGAAATATTGCAGTCTAGCTACAAGTCGCTGATTGCCACCATTACTAGTAAAAAATAAATAATTCCATAAATATATCCCAAAGTTTGTAGACTTTATAACTTTTGCGCAAACCAATCAATATACGCTTATTGGGATTTTTTTTTTTTGTTTTACAAAAAATATGTAGCAGAATACATATAGGCCTAAACTGATGAAGAAATTTTATTTTTTACCTTTTTTTATTGGATAAATTTTATTTTTTACCTTTTTTTATTGGATTATTGGTTATTTTTTTATGATTATTATTAATAATAAAAATCATAATAATGTATTTCATATTTTTTAAGGTTAGAGGTTAATTGTTATTTATTACAGGCATTATTACATATTATTCATGTATTTTACTTATTTATGATGATTTTTAGTTATTTGTATATTTATTTTACATTTATTTGTTCATAGATTTTATTTGAGTACAGTGTGGCACGACCGCGCAATTGGCGGTTAAAATAACGCAGTGCCGTATCGCAAAATATGGCCTGGTCATGGGGGGGGGGGGTAGATCTTCTGGAGCTGAAGTGGTTAAAGCAGTTATGTGTTCATTAAAAAAAAAAAATGTATTGTAATTAAATGAAATCTCACTAGTGTAAGTGACCGATAGACTTGGCCTCAGGCAATTGCATACCTCCCAACATTTTGAGATGGAAATGAGGGACACCTACGCTGTTTCCCCCGAAAATAAGACTTAGCGTGATTGTGGGTAATGGCTGCCATAAGCTCTACCCCCCAAATAAGCCCTAGTTAAAGTCCTTGTAGATCTTATTTTCAGGGTAGGGCTTATTTTCGGGGGAAACAGGCTAGGGCTTATTGGGGGGGTAGGCCTTATATTGCTGCCATCACCGACAATCATGCTAGGTCTTATTTTCGGGGAAACAGGGTATTAGAAAACATATGCAGGCATAGGACACGCCTCCTGCAACACCCACTTAAAGAAGAATTAACCCAAAAAAAAGGTTAATTAAATCCACTAATACTATTCCTTTATATTGGCTTTAAAAAATTACAAATGCAGCTATTTAGATTTTGGATGAAAAGTTTAGCTCTGGAAAACACTTTTTGATAGATAAAAAGTGCATTTTATACACAGGTATATAGATCAGACCAAAATGAGGAACAAATGAGGAGGACTGAGGGACATTGCTCCAAAAAAGGGACAGTTGGGAGCTATGCAATTATGCTCAGACTGGGAGAGGGAGGACCACTCTGAGCCAATCAGGTGTGCTGTAAACCTAGAACAGTGTCACCAGAGGGATCGGCTCATCCCTGTCCGATCACAGGCCGAGGTCAGGCCAATGTTTATTGTTTAACTGCAGTGATGAAAAAAAATCAGGGCACCGACCTGGCTCTGTTGTCTGGCAGTGCTGTGATAATCCTGAGACTGGATGGAAAGACTTCTCCTATGTAAGTATTTCAACTTTGTATTTGGCTCTTTTTTTGGGATTTCATACTATTTCTGTACCGTATCTCTTACTCCTCTTTCTACTATTGCATTGCTGTATATTATACCGACATCGTGCAGCTGTTGTGTATTGTACTATTGTAAACCCCTTGTTGCATACTACATTGTTATCCTGGCATTGTTGTGTATTGTACGCTTGTAGACCTTTGTTGTTTTTTGTGCTGCTATCACGCTATTGCTGTATTGCTGTATTGTCGTGCCGTAAATCTGTTGTACATTTATATGGTATCACGTTCCCCGTGTTTTCTACTCTTGTAGAGCATTTCTTCTGTATTGTAATGCTATTATATTATTGCTGTCTATTGTACTGTTAGCCTGCTGTTTCCGTGTACTGTTAGGCCCCATTCACACTTAGCGATTTGGAATCGCTGCAAAACACACGACGCACGTTCGGGTGCCATTCATTCTACATGGCATCCCAGACGCTGTGCTATTTTGCGTCACGCGACAGAATAATGGTGGCAGTTGCGGCAAAATGTGCCTTTAAAAAAACTTGTGAAGCTTGACGCCCAAAAAGGAGCGGCCCATTCAAGTGAATAAGCTGCCCTATGGGCGACACGCGGGGGCGGAGTGAGCCAGAATGTTCGTCCACGCTATGCATAGAGTGATCGGCGCCTTACAGAATTTTCCTGTGTTTATTTCATTGCTTTGCTTTGTACTCTATTGTACTGTTATCCTGCTGTGTCTGTGTACTGTTAGGCCCCATTCACACTTTGCGATTTGGAATCGCTGCAAAACACACGACGCACGTTCGGGTGCCATTCATTCTACTTGGCACCCCAGACGCTGTGCTATTTTGCTTCATGCGACAGAATAATGCGGCAGTTGCGGCAAAATGTGCCTTTAAAAAAACTCGTGAAGCTTGATGCCCAAAAAGGAGTGGCCCATTCAAGTGAATAAGCTGCCCTATGGGCGACACGCGGGGGCGGAGTGAGCCAGAATGTTCATCCACGCTATGCATAGAGTGATCGGCGCCTTGCAGAATTTTCCTGTGTTTATTTCATTGCTTTGCTTTGTACTCTATTGTACTGTTATCCTGCTGTGTCTGTGTACTGTTAGGCCCCATTCACACTTTGCGATTTGGAATCGCTGCAAAACACACGACGCACGTTCGGGTGCCATTCATTCTACTTGGCACCCCAGACGCTGTGCTATTTTGCTTCATGCGACAGAATAATGCGGCAGTTGCGGCAAAATGTGCCTTTAAAAAAACTCGTGAAGCTTGATGCCCAAAAAGGAGTGGCCCATTCAAGTGAATAAGCTGCCCTATGGGCGACACGCGGGGGCGGAGTGAGCCAGAATGTTCATCCACGCTATGCATAGAGTGATCGGCGCCTTGCAGAATTTTCCTGTGTTTATTTCATTGCTTTGCTTTGTACTCTATTGTACTGTTATCCTGCTGTTTCTGTGTACTGTTAGGCCCCATTCACACTTTGCGATTTGGAATCGCTGCAAAACACACGACGCACGTTCGGGTGCCATTCATTCTACATGGCACCCCAGACGCTGTGCTATTTTGCTTCATGCGACAGAATAATGCGGCAGTTGCGGCAAAATGTGCCTTTAAAAAACTTGTGAAGTTTGACGCCCAAAAAGGAGCGGCCCATTCAAGTGAATAAGCTGCCCTATGGGTGACACGCGGGGGCGGAGTGAGCCAGAATGTTCGTCCACGCTATGCATAGAGTGGCGCCTTACAGAATTTTCCTGTGTTTATTTCATTGCTTTGCTTTGTACTCTTGTAGATCTGTTGTATATTGTATTGTTTTCATACTACTTTTCTATATTATACTGTGTAGCACCGCCCTGGGGATACTGGGAGCAAAGTGGGTACCTCCAGATACAGGGAGTGGACTTATGCCCCATACACAGGGTCGGAAATTCCGGCGGAAAAAGTCCGATCGGATTATGTTGTTGGAAAATCCGATCGTGTGTGGGCTCCATCTGACTTTTTCTGTCGGAATTTCCGACGGAAAAAGTTTGAGAGCTGGATCTAAAATTTGCCGACAACAAAATCCAATCTGACTTTTTCTGATCATGTGTAGAGAATTCCGACGGCCAAAGTGCCACGCATGCTCAGAGACGAAAGCTATTGGCTACTGGCCTCTACGTAGTCCCGTCGTACATTTGGTACGTCACCTCGTACTGAACGATCGGCTTGTCCGTCAACTTTGTGCGACTGTGTGTATGCAAGACAAGTTTCGGTCAAAATCCATCGGATCAGACGGATTTTGTGGTCGGAATGTCCGACTGTGTGTATGGAGCATAACATTCACCCCAGGGCTGAGTCCATGGCTATAATGGGAAGTTAGAACAAATGTGGGCGCCAGTCACTTTAGGTATTTTTCAATGCTTTAATTATAACTTGATAGGGGTTGAGGGGAGGTTTCAGATACCCTTTTTAGCAGATCACTTACAGACTCCTTGAATTAAAGGACAAACAACTTTCTTTCAGCAGATCTTGAATATCTGAGTAGGTCTCTCACACAGACCTAGCAACCAGTAAGATGTCTGGATAAGTCTCTCAAACTTAGCAGCCAGGACAAAGTGCCACGCATGCTCAGATCAAATTCCTACATCAAAGCTATTGGCTACTAGCCTGAACGTAGTCCCATCGTAACAAAATTACGTCATCACGTTCTGAAAGATCGGATTTTTCGACAACTTTGTCTGACCGTGTGTATGCAACAGTTTCGGACAAGATCCGACGGACAAAATCCGACGGATTTGGTTGTCGAAATGTCCGACCGTGTGTACAAGGGCTTAGAATAGGTGTGCCTTGACTTAATTTCTGAAGGCCCGATGGTTTTCTTCCATGCGGATGTTCGTGGGTAGAGCGTTCCATAGCCGTGGTCCTTGGACTGCGAATCTTCGTTCTCCCTTTGATTTGTAGCGGGACTTGGGGATGAAGAGGCGGTTTTGGTTAGTAGATCGGAGGTTGCGATTGGGTGTGTAGTGTTTTATTTTCTCACATAGGTATTGAGGAGCGTTTTCTTGTGTGCATTTGTGGGTGAGGCAGAGGGTCTGTGATCTATCCTTTACGGTTAGCCAATGTAGGGTCCTCATGGATGGGTAGATGGGTTCCCAGGATTTTTGTCCCGTGACTAGTCTTGCTGCCATGTTTTGGATGACTTGTAAGCATGCAATCTAGAATTTAGGTAGTCCTATGTAGAGGGAATTTGCGTAGTCGAGTCACGAATTGATGATTGTTCCAACCACTATTGCTTTCAACTTTTCTGGAATGAAGGGGATGAGTCTACGTAGCAGGCGGAGAAGATGGTGGGATCCGCTTACTACTGATCCTATTTGTGCATCCATAGACATCTCTGAGTCGAAGATGACTCAGAGACTTTTGACTTTGGTACCTGGGGAGATGGTCTGTCCAAGGATGGTGGGTGGAATCCATGGGGTCTTAGTTTGTATTTCAGTTTGCGTTGAGGAGAAGAAGCTCTGTTTTCGATCCATTGAGTTTGAGGGAGCTTGTGATCATCCAGTCATCTATCAATGTGAGGCATTTTTCTAGTTCCTGCGATTGGTCGTTTTGTCCGGTGATGCAGAAGTAGAGTTGAGTATCGTCGACGTATAAGTGGAAGTATAAATCCGATTTGCTGAAGATTTTGAAGAGTGGACAGATGTAGATGTTCAAGAGCACAGGTGACAAGGTTGATCCTTGAGGGACTCCATAAGAGATTGTGCGAGATTCAGAGGTGAAGGCTCCTAGTTTCACTGTCTGTGAACGATTCCCCTGACATACCTTCCAATCATCCCTACTAGCACAAATTTCTGGGTTAATTCAATTCAATGGTACAGCATAAACTATTAGCCCTTGTACACACGGTCAGAGATTCCGTCGGAATGTTTCCTATCGGAGTGTTTTGTCAGATTATCCGACTGTGTGTGGTCTGCATCAGACTGTTTCCGGCGGAATATCCGTCGGACCAACTTTTCCAACTTGCCGGAAATATTTTCCGACAAAATGCTCCGATCGGACATACTCCGATCATGTGTAGCCTACTCCGACGGACAAAGTGCCACGCATGCTCAGATCAAATTCCTAGACCAAAGCTATTGGCTACTAGCCTGAACGTAATCCCGTTGTAACAAAATAACGTCATCACTTTATGTACAATCGGATTTTCCGACAACTTAGTCCGACCGTGTGTATGCAACATCACTTCCGGACTTGGTCCGGAATTAATCCGTCGGAGTAACTCCGACGGATTTGGTTGTCGGAATCTCCAACAGTGTGTACAAGGGCTTAATGTGGCCAATGAAATACATGAACACCCAAGCACTTGATGCGCCTAAACGCGTTACCTGTTTACAATCGTTTTTTTCTGCTAAAACCCTGCTGCCAGGAGTGCAAGCATCTAGGAGAGATGGGCAAATGCTCTGTGTGCATGTGGCCTAAAAAGGCCCCATTGTGCCTTGCAGTATACAGCATATATACTTCTCTTTAGAAAAGGCCTAAATAGGGGTATTACCTTTTTATTACACATCTTTGCACCACTTTATCATGACAAAGGAAAATGATTGTGCCCTGTAAATCTTCACTGACAATGAGAAGAATGGTGGCACCTGGCTGACTGACTGCCCAGAATTGTATGGACAGTCCGTAAAAATTGCACCTCCATGAAAAGGTCTATAAAGTCCATGAACAACAATGGAGGTCTGTAAAATGCATTGATTTCTGTCCTTCCTTTAAAGGCAGCACAACTTGGCTGGCCATACATTGATCTTTTTTTTTTTTTTTTACTAAAACTAACTAGTTTCATCCACACATTCGATGTGGGGGGAATCCTCCCTACTGTGCGATTGTATTCTGACATTGGTTCTCCTCCGCGGGTTTACAGAGAATGGTCCGAAAACGCCTTGTTGAGGTCAGAGGAGAATGGGCAGACTGGTTCAGGATGATAAAAAGGCAACAGTAACTCAAATACCCATTCGTTACACCCAAGGTATGCAGAATACCATCTCTGAACGCACAACACATCGAACCTTGAAGCAGATGGGCTACGACAGCAGAAGACCACACTGGGTGCCACTCCTGTCAGCTAAGAACAGGAAACTGAGGCTACAATTGGCAGAGGATAACCATTTTTGGACAATAGATGATTGGAAAAACGTTGGCTGGTCTGACAAGTCTCGATTTCAGCTGCAACATTCAGATGGTCAGGTCAGAATTTGGCATAAACAACATGAAAGCATGGGATCCATCCTGCCTTGGATCACCGGTTCAGGCTGGTGGTGGTGAAATGGTGTGGGGGGAGATTTTCTTGGCACACTTTGGGACCCCTTAGTACCAATTGAGCATCGTTTATATACCATGGGCTACCTGAGTATTGTTGCTGACCATGTCCATCCCTTTATGACTACAGTGTCCCCATCTTCTGATGGATCCTTCCAGCAGGATAATGCCCCATGTCACAAAGCTCCAATCATCTCAGCACTGGACAATGAGGTCCCTGTCCTCCAATGGCCTCCACACTCACCACATCTCATCCAATGGCCTCCACACTCACCAGATCTCATCCAATGGCCTCCACACTCACCACATCTCATCCAATGGCCTCCACACTCACCACATCTCATCCAATAGAGCACCTTTGGGATGTGGTGGAATGGGGGAATGACATCATGGATGTGTAGCCAACAAATCTGCAGCAACTGAATGATGCCATCATGTCACTATAGAGCAAAATCTCTGAGGAATGTTTCCAACACCTTGATGTATCTATGTCATGAAAAATGAAGGCAAAAGGGGGTCCAACCCGCTATTAGCAAGGTGTACCTAATAAAGTGTCCGTTGAGTGTATGTGACTGCGTTGACTGGGAAATCAAGTGATTTTCTTTCCTTCCACCACAAAATCGACCCATCTATGGGCTGTTTTAGGGTTTCCATCTACACTAGACAGGGCGTGCTTAGGCTATGAAAAGCAGAGTTAGCATCCACTTCCACTGCTAGGTTTGTTCTTGTTGGGGGTGATGTCACAGTAGGAATGATGCCAATTACCCCCATGATCTGTTGGTTTGTGGGAGTTGGGCTTTGACAACAGACCTAATAATTAACCCTCTGCAGGCTTTGTCTTTCAGCCAGCTGGCTCATATAAACATGCTCTTTCAACTTGGCCATGCGGGGTAGCACGCCATGCATGCATTGCAGTTTTATTCATTTTCAATTGTACCAAAACACTCCCCCACGATGTACAAAACTCCCCCACAATGTACAATGTTGTGCCACAGTGGGGAGAGATTTACTAAAATTGGAGAGTGTAAAATCTGATGCAGCTGTGCATGGCAGCCAATCGGCTTCAAACTTCAGCTTGTTCACTTAAGCTTTGACAATAAACCCTCGTTCACATCAGCGCAATATGGCATGCCAAATCGCAGCCTAAATGGCATTGTCCCAATCGGTGCAACGCCGACTTTGGGGTGCCGCACCGATTTTTAAAAGTAGTTCCTGCACTTCTTTTGGCAACTTCGGGGGGGGGGGGGCGATTTCAATAGACATCTGTGAATGAACCTGCATAGATGTCTATCATTGCCCCTGAACTCGCAATGAACTGCGTATTTGAAATCGTGCGAGTTGAGCTGATTTCAAACCCGCACTCAGGCTAGGCTCACACTATAGCGATGCGGGAACGCCACGAATCCGCGGCGTTTTCCCGCATCGCATGACTCCCACCGGCAGTTCACACTGCCCTATGCGGACTGCTGGGAGTGTCAATGAAATCTTAATGACACCCCCAGATCCGTCCGCATATCGCAGTGCGGAGCGATGTGAATTCAGCCATACTATCTGTATGGCTGAACTCGCATCGCTACGGAGATCGGATGCGATTTGCACTGCAGTGCGGTGCGAATCACATCCGGATCTCCCCCCCGCAGCAGTGTGAACCCAGCCTCAGTGTGAATGTAATCTAAAACCTGGAAGCTGATTGGTTTCTATGCACAGCTGCACCAGGTTTTGCACTCTCCGGTTTTAGTAAATCAACCCCTGTGCGTTCTAATGAAAACGGGCCCTTGTATGAATGACCACAATTATCCCTCAAACAACTTGTGTAGTCCAGCGTTGCTGTCAAGTGCTGTCTTTTGCTTTTTGAATGCAGCTCTGATCTAATTGGTTGATTGATCATTTTGCACGCTGTTGAATGCAGAACGCTGCTTTGCCTTCAATACAAACACACCTGCTACATCTATAGAAAAGAAATGCAAAGCCGACCAAATGCTGTTATCGGCACAGCCATTGAGGTAAATGGGAATCTGCTGGCTGGGGTTGCCAATTGTCCAGGATTCAGTCCGGGTTTTGATTTAGGCTACTTTCACGCTGTAGCTGCTCTGCGTTAGCAGTAAAGTGCTGCTAGTTTTAGCCGTATTTTTCGCCCGCTAGCGGGGAGCTTTTCGGCCACGGGGGGCGCTTTTAACCTTTGCTTGCGGCCGAACAAAGGGTGAAAAGCGTCTGTGTTGCAGCACTGCTGAAGCACTTTGCAGGCGCTTCATCCCCGCTACCCATTCATTTCAATGGACAGGGCGTTTTGAGGGCGGTGTATATACCGCTCCCAAACCGCCCCAAGGATGCTGATGGCAGGACTTTTCAGAACATCCTACAAGCGCACCGCCCCCAGTGTGAAAAGTCACACTAAAATGAATGGGGAGGTGGTTTTCAGGCATTATAAGCTATTAGTGGCGCTGAAACACCTGAAAACTGCCTACGTGTGAAAGCAGCCTTATATGTCTGGGTTTCAGTCTGTCTGAAACCTGGACACATTATTCAGACCGGACTCTGGCTCCTCAAGTAACCAAGACACACAAATTTGTTGCCGCCTGGGAGCAGTGGGCTTTGGAGGACAGATTCAGGCATTGCTGGGTGGCGGGGCGATGATGACAGCAAGAGTAGTTTGGCCACACCCACTGTTCGCTGCAGCACGCTACATGCGCTGCATTACTGCTCTCCTTGGGGCACCCAAAGGTGTCCCAGGTCTTTTATAATCTTATAATGTACACTAAGAAAAATGAATTGCCCTGTGCCACTAAAGTATTTGGGTTTAGCTTGAAGAAAAGATTGAAATCCTACCGCTAGCCTGGATTTAACATGCGATTCAAACTCACCAAATCTGCACCCTCTACACAAGCCCTAAATCTATTTTTCTGGGGTGTAAGGCGTGGCCAATAAAGATTTGGCTGACAAATGATTGCATAGTCTAAGCTATTGCCGTGTATTTTACTACTATGCTATTATTGTGCTGTACATCGCTTTTATATGGCTGCGCAGTTAGGGCTCTTTCAGGCAGTTGGCAATGCTTACCATTAGGGATGAGCTAACTCGAACATCGGCCGTTCGTCTGTTTGGCGAATTCAGAACTTTGTGGACCGTTCGCACCAAATTCGTGAGTTACGAACGGCCCACAATGCACTACGCCATCGCAGTGCATTGCTGGCTCATGATTGGCCAAGCATGCACTGTGACCCCGCATGCTTGGCCAATCACAGCGCCGGCAGGGAGAAGAGCCATAGCTCAGGGGGTTTAGTACATTATATAAGGCTGCCAGCGCGGCGGCCTTGTGTAGTGTGTTCCGGCGTGCAGGGAAAGAGCAAGATAGGCAGGGAAAGTGTGTTCTTTTCTCAGGCATCTTAAAGTTAAAGTGGGTGTTGTGTGCCTCCAGCACAGTATACACCTGTATCTACCCTTTATTGCTGGTGTTCTCTAATACAGGCATCTGCAGGAGTTAGTGGGTGTTGTGTGCCTACAGCACAGCACAGTATACACCTATGTCTACCCTCTATTGCTGTTGTTCTCTAATACAGGCATCTGCAGGAGTTAAAGTGGGTGTTGTGTGCCTCCAGCACAGTATACACCTGTATCTACCCTCTATTGCTGTTGTTCTCTAATACAGGCATCTACAGGAGTTAGTGGGTGTTGTGTGCCTCCAGCACAGTATACACCTGAAGATACCCCTTATTGCTGGTGTTCTTCTGTTGCATATCTTGCATATTAGCCTTTAAAATTAGCACTTTTGATTTCGAACATTCGAGTCCCATAGACTTTATTAGGGTTCTAAAGTTTGTACGAATTTTAGGTCCGTTCGAAGGTTCTGGTGC
Source organism: Lithobates pipiens (assembly GCF_037356315.1). NCBI lineage: Eukaryota > Metazoa > Chordata > Amphibia > Anura > Ranidae > Lithobates > Lithobates pipiens. The sequence continues at coordinate 2,516,426 of NW_027507786.1, forward strand.
GAACCGAACCGAGGCGGTGTTCGGCTCATTCCTACTTACCATCTTCTGAAAAGCGATCTACAGTCAGGGCTGTCTTTAAGGCAGGGAAAAAGGGGTAGCTGCCCTGGGCCCATTGTTGTGGGGGCCAAAGCAGCTGCCTCATACTTGCCAACTACCCTGGTTTAAGTTCCCTTGTCCCTTGAAGTTTCAGTCCCGTGCTGTGTCCTGATATCTCAGTGTGAAGTGCTGCTACTAATGCTGCCCAGCTCTGCCATATTGCCGTGTACAGATGACTCGCCTGCAGACCCTGACGACCATTTTAAATTAAGGCTCCCAGTGATGCGGCCCATATAATTCCAATGGGCGTCTGGCTTGCAGTGCCGCTGCAGCCTCAATGATCTTGATGGGCAAGTTTGCCAAGGGGTGCAACCTTTCAAACTCTGCAGCAAAGTTACTAAACCCAGGACCATGCATTCACTATATCTGGTCTCCCACAGTACACAGAACTTGGAAATGCAATTATTTTAGTAAATATAAACTGCTAAATACCTTTTTGCACACGGGTGGCTGGAGGTGGAGGGTGACTAGCAGAGCTCCATGCTCAACTATCGCACTGGCTGCTCTTTAGTTGTGCATTCCCCGCATGAGCTGTGTCCTCGGCCGACTCCTCAGAGTACCCCTCTCCTTCTCCATGCATTGCCGCTCAGTCCAATGTCTGTTCTCCCCAGCCAGAGTCCCGTCCCCCCCCCCGAGTCCGGCCCACACTGCACTGCATACTTCTCCCGGCTAAACAAACTTTAAACACACAGATGCAGTGCAGCCCTATGAGAGCCCCCCGGAGGACACTGCAGGCTTGTCAACCCCCATCCTCCCCCGTCATACACAGATGATGAAAGGTCTTTCTGGGAGATATGCTGATCACCCATCCAGCACACTGGATGGAGCCCATGCCAACATGGATGAGTGCGCGGCCTGCAGCTTGTTCATGGTGAGTGAGAGGACCCCATCCCCCACACACCATTACTTACCCCCTCCATCTCCCCCTGGGGACAGGGGCCCCTTCTCACGTGGGGACAGGGACCCCCATCTCCCCTGGGGACAGGGACCCCCATCTCCCCTGGGGACAGGGACCCCTTCTCACCTGGGGGCAGTAACTTCATCTGCCCTGGAGAAAGGGGGCACCTAAAAATAAATAATAAAAAACTACTGATGCCAGTGGTGGAACTACAAGGCTCACAAAGGTCATACCTGTGACCACGCCCTGGAGTTCCACCGCCGGACTCGGAGGGAAGGGCCCTGGCTGGGGTTCAGGGGGGCCCTTCATGGTTTCTTGCATCCAGGGCCAGATTAAGAACATCGTGGGCCTGGTGCTGAGGATTTTGGTGGGGCCTTTTATAAACAATAAATAAATAAAAATGCTAACTATTTTTTGTTATAACAAATTAAATTAAAGAGAGAGAAGGAGGATGAGAGATGGATACTTGTACATTATGGCATAACCAACCCAAGGGCCTCTAAAAAGTAGTACTGTTAGAAAAGTTTACTACCGCTTTACTATCACCGGAGCTTCTCATGGGGCCCCTACTGACCCTGTGGCCCTTGGGCAGTGCCTAAGTACATGGTTGTCAACATTTCAAAAATATTTTCAGGGACGCTTTTTTTTTACAAGTGCTATATTTAGAGTAGCTGACATCCCCCTATGTTCCTCTATACATCACAATAGTAATTACAAAATAAAATAAGTACTAATAATGGGGCAGAACAAATATGAGGACTGTGAGATTTCCTTTAGTTGAACTGACAAAAGTGCCCATTCTAGAGCTGGTAACATTGAGGAACATATAATTTTAACATATAATTTTAACATATAATTTTAAAGAACAGTTTTTGTGGGTAAGAGGCATAGGGGAGGAGTATGGATGGTATAAAAGTGGGAAGTATGTGCAGGTGAGGGAGAGGAATGTGGAGGGTCTAACAGTGGGCCCTATGTACATGAGAGGAGAGCAGAGGGTATGGCAGAAGGCACTATGTACAGGAGAGGAGTGTGAAGGGTAAGACAGTGGGCAGTATGCACAGCAGAGGAGTGTAGAGGGTATGACATTGGGCACAATATATAAGAGAAAAGTGTGGAGGGTATGACAGTGGGCACTATGTACAGGAGAGTAGGACAGTAAGCAGTAATTACAAGAGAGGAGTGTGGAGGGAGGGTATGATGGTGGGCACTATGTATAGGAGAGGAGTATGGAGGGTATGACAGTTAGTAGTATGTACAGGAGTGGAGGATATGACAGTGGGCACTATGTATAGGAGAGAAGTGTGGAGGGTAGGACAGTGGGCACTATGTATAGGAGAGAAGTGTTGGAGGTATGACAGTGGGCACTATGTATATGAGAGGAGTATGTACAGGAGAGGAGTGTGGAGGGTATGACAGTGGGCACTATGTATAGGAGAGAAGTGTTGGAGGTATGGCAGTGGGCACTATGTATAGGAGAGGAGTGTGGAGGGTATGACAGTGAGTAGTATGTACAGGAGAGGAGTATGGAGGGTATAGCGGTGGGCACTATGTATAGGAGAGGAGTATGGAGGGTATGGAGGTGGGCACTATGTATAGGAGAGGAGTATGGAGGGTATGGCGGTGGGCACTGTATAGGTGAGGAGTGTGAAGGGTACGACAGTGGACACTATGTACAGGAGAGAAGTGTATGACAGCGGGCACTATGTACAGGTGAGGAGTGTGTAGGATATGACAGCGGGTGTTATGTATAGGAGAGAAGTGTGGAGGGTATGACAGTGAGCAGTATGTACAGGAGAGAAGTGTGGAGAGTATGACAGTGGGCACTATGTATAGGAGAGAAGTGTGGAGAGTATGACAGTGGGCACTATGTATAGGAGAGAAGTGAGGAGAGTATGACAGTGGGCACTATGTATAGGAGAGAAGTGTGGAGAGTATGACAGTGGGCACTATGTATAGGAGAGGAGGATGAAGTAATCTGGGAAGGAAAAATGTAAAGGTTTGTGGAAGGATGATTAGGGACTGCGTAGGGGTTAAGCGGGCCAGACATGGATTGAAATTACACCAATTAAGCAGAGACCAGCCATAGTCGATCTATGTATGGGCTAGCTGGTTTTACACAAGTCAACCTATTAACTGACTTGAGTACAACCAGCCTGTCAGGTTTTCCCCAAAACAATCAGTGCTGCCAGCTATAGTTAGCAACACTAATCATTGTATTCACTGGCAGAACACAATAACACTGCAGGAGTGATTGTCCCATTCACAGGTCAGCAGGTAGGAGGGTGTGTGGGGACAGGCTGGGGAGAGATACTAGTCAGTCCCTGGGTAGGCACTGGTTAGTATCAGAGCCAGATACACACAGGCTACATACACCAAGATCATTAGAGCAAGAGCAATAATTCTAGCACTAGACCTCCTCTGTAACTCTAAACATGTAACCTGTAAAAAAATGTAAAGCATCGCTTAATACACAACAAAAAATCGTGATAACTTTAGTGTTTTTTTTTATGAATGAAACAGTTTCTATCCAACATAAAAAGTTGCAAATACCACCATTTTATTCCATAGGGTGTCAGCTAAAACAATATATAATGCTTGAGGGTTCTGAGTAATTTTCTAGCATAAAAAAATGATGATTTTTACATGTAGGAGAGAAGTCTCAGAATGGGCCTGGTTGCCAAGGGTTTAATTATCATAAGTAATATACAAATAATTATTATAAGCACTGTGAGTTCATCCTCTCAGTCTGCTGCAGAGTGTTCCAGCTTGTATTTATATTGACCGCTCTGTATGTAGCTTCTGACAGGCTGCGCAAGGAGCCCTGTATCTCCAGAACCATAGATGATAGCAGCCCCATATTTTAACCAGTGCTGGAGTGGGTCTTTAGCTACCTACCCCCCAAATATGGGGTCTCTGTGACTCCTGATCGCTGAGCTACAATCCTCAAAGTCGATCTTTTTTTTTTTTTTTTTTTTTTGGGCAAATGGGCCTATCTTGAGAAAGGGGCCTGGAGCTGCAGCTCCAATAGCCCCTATGTTAATCCGGCCCTGCTTGCATCGGGGCCCTGAAGGTTCTAGTTACGCCACTGGCCCCCACACATCTGCAAGCATGACATGGGACTGCATGGCGCTGTTGTACCATCGAGTTCAGTGTGGTGCCATACAAAGGGAGACTTATTTCCCTGCATTACTAGCTGGTAGAGCATCCCATTGAAATGAACAGACTGTGGGAACGCATGCGCGCTGGGTCTTTAATATTGATTGGGCCCTAGGCAAAAATTTTCTTAGGGCCCCCCTCCCCCCATGCAATTTCACTCTCCACCTGCTCTGAGATATAAAATAAATAGCAGCTAGACTTAAAATCAGTTTACTGTATCAGATCAGGCAGTGATTGAGATTGGTTGCCAGAGGTTACAGCATATCATTACCACTCACTGACTGGTGGCTAGAGGTTACTGCACTCCTTAAGGCTCACCGATTAGTTGCTAGAGGTAACAGCACATGATTTCTGCTTGTTGATTGGCTGCTAGAGATTACTGTACAGTAATACTGCTCACTGGTTGCTATAGGTTACAGCACATCAGCTCCTCACTGCAACGGGGCATGATATACATATGATTACTGCCTTTATTTACATATCAATTCCGTTGGCCTCAGCTATTTACATATGCATGTCACTGCTATTTACATATGAATGCTGGTTATTTACATGTAAACACAAGGTCTGCAGGTGAGTCATCTGTACACAGCAATAGGGCAGAGCTAGGCAGCACTAGTAGCAGCACTTCACACTGAGATATCAGGGCACAGCACAGGACTAAAATTTCAAGGGACAAAGGAATGTAAACTGGGATAGTTGACAAGTATGAGTGGGCTGCTTTGGACCCCACAACAATGACAGGGCCCAGGGCAGCCGTCCCTTTTGCCCTGCCTTAAAGACGGCCCTGGCTGGGTCACACCTGAATGGTGTGAAGCTAGCCTTATGGTATAGTGCTATCGCTTTGTATGGTACTCTAATCATGTTGTTGTACTTGGTGCAACGTCTATGCTATATGGTGATATACAGTGCCTTAGAAAAGTATTCATACCCCTTTGAATTTTTCCACATTTTGTCATGTTACAGCCAAAAATGTAAATGTATTTTATTGGGACTTTATGTGGTAAATCAACAGAAAGTGGCACATAATTGTGAAGTGGAAGGAAAATGATAAATGTTTTTCAATTTTTTTTTACAAATATGTGAAAAGTGTGGGGTACATTTGTATGGCGCCCCCCGGAGTCAATACTTTGTAGAACCCCCTTTCTCTGCAATTACAGCGGCAAGTCTTTTTGGGGATGTCTCTACCAGCTTTGCACATCTAGAGAGGGATATTTCTTCCCATTCTTCTTTGCAAAATATCTCAAGCTCTGTCAGATTGGATGGAGAGCGTCTGAAAAGGCAATTTTCAAGTCTTGCCACAGATTCTCAATGGGATTTAGGTCTGGACTGTGACTGGGCCATTCTAACACATGAATATGCTTTGATAAACCATTCCATTGTAGCTCTGGCTGTATGTTTCGGGTCGTTGTCCTGCTGGAAGGTGAACCTCCGCCCCGGTCTCAAGTCTTTTGCAGACTCTAACAGGTTTTCTTCTAAGATTGCCCTGTATTTGGCTCCATCCACCTTCCCATGATCTGTGACAGCTTCCTTGCTGAAGAAAAGCATCCCCACCACATGATGCTGCATTCTGCTGCATGATGGTGTGTTCAGGGTGATGTGCAGTGTTAGTTTTCCGCCACACATAGCATTTTGCTTTTAGGCCAAAAGGTTCAATGTTGGTCCCATCTGACCAGAGCACCTTCTTCCACATGTTTGCTGTGTCCCCCACATGGCTTCTCACCAACTGCAAATAGGACTTCTTATGGCTTTCTTTCACCAATATCTTTCTTCTTGTCACTCTTCCATAAAGGTCAGATTTGTGGAGAGACGACTAATAGTTGTCCTGTGGACAGATTCTCCCCCCTGAGCTGTGGATCTCTGCAGCTCCTCCAGAGTTACCATGGGCCTCTAGGCTGATGAATGCTCTCCTTGCCCGGCCGGTCAGTTTAGGTGGACGGCCATGTCTTGGTAGGTTTGCAGTTGTGCCATACTCTTTCCATTTTCGGATGATGGATTGAACAGAGGTCCGTGAGATGTTCAGAGCTTTTTTTATAACCTAACCCTGCTTTAAGCTTCTCCACAGCTTTACCCCTGACCTGTCTGGTGTGTTCCTTGGCCTTCATGATGTTGTTTGTTCAATGAGGTTCTCTAACAGACCTCAGTGGGCTTCACAGAACAGCTGCATTTATACTGAGATTAAATTACACACAGGTGGACTCTATTTACTAATTAGGTGACTTCTGAAGGCAATTGGTTCCATTATATTGTAGTTAGGGGTATCAGAGTAAAGGGGGCTGAATACAAATGCACATCACACTTTTCAGATTTTTATTTGTAAAAAAATTTGAAAAGCATTTATAATTTTCCTTCCACTTCACAGTTATGTGCCACTTTGTGTTGGTCTATCACATAAAATCCCAATAAAATAAATTTTAAGTTTTTAGTTGTAACATGACAAAATGTGGAAAACATCAAGGGAATACTTTTTCTGGTACCGTACTGTACGGTAGTACCGTAGCTACACTGTTATTGTGCTTTGTATAGTCAAAAAGAATAGTTGATAGAGATGGACGAACTTCCGATGGGACGTTTCAGAACACGAACCGCGAACGCGGCGGAAAGTTCGTGAACTGCAAAGTTTGCGGCGGGCCCCATTGACTTCAATGGCAGGCGAACTTTAAAAACCTATAGGTCATATTTCCAGCCACACAATAATTAATAGCTGTGCACACATAGTCCCACCACATGGCCAATGACATAACACATGTATGAAGTGAATCTGGGATCGACAACTACAAGCATTCTTTTTTTATATGTGAAATTTTGACAATTCAGGACTTAGGTGTGCATGAAGGCAATGGAGGAGAGGAAAGGTCAGGGTAGGCTATGAAGAGGGTGCAGGAGATGATCACCAGCACCGTGATATAGAGTACTGACACCAGCACTGTGATATAGAGCAGTGCACCACAACCCTATATATTGTACACCTATACCAGTCCTTACAAGGACCTTTGTGGACCAAGTAGCTAGTGATTTGCAGACTGTCCCTCAGTCCCTACACTGATAAAGGACTGCTGCAGAATAAGGCAGCAGTCAAGTATAATATTCTTTCTATATTTGGAAGAAAGTATATTAGACGTGTACAACCCTATATACTGTACACCTATACCAGTCCTTAAAAGGGCCTTTGTGGACCTAATAGTAATAGCTAGTGATTAAACTGACTGTCCCTGCTGAACACCGCGTCCTGTCCCTCCCTGCACTGACAAAAGACAGGCTGCTGCAATCACCAGCACAGCAGTGCACTCAACCCTATATACTGTACTACACCTATACCATACCAGTCCTTAAAAGGACTTTTGTGGACCTAATAGCTAGCGATTTGTGTCACTACAGTCTCTCCCTGCTCCACACAGCGTCCTGTCCCTACACTGAAATAAGGCAGAATGTAAAATGGCCGCCAGATCAGGTCTATTTATAAGTTAGGGGGAATGTCCAATTGTCCATGTGCTGAAATGTCTCAATTGGCTGTCCTGTGCCCCATGATGGATGTGTCATCATGGGTCAAAGTTCTTTCACACTGTAAACACATATGTCCGCCGGGCGAACAGCGGGAATAGTCCGCCGATCAGGTGAATCGCGAACACGCAAAATTTGGCGCAAAACGACCGCCGGGGCAAACAGTTTGGCCATCCCTAATAGTTGATGCTTAGAGCAGATCTCCAGTAGAAGTTGAGTCAATCACCACTAAGAGCCACGTTGCGGGAACGAGCGCAGTATACATGACTCTCTGCGTGTCATGCATAAGGTAGCCCATTGACTTCAATGCGCATTTGTTGCCTGACAAAGGTTCCCTACGTGGTTCCAAAACATTGCCCTTGTATGTGTCATGTGACCACCAAATAACGCTTTAAACCCGACTGAAGAATCCTTGGTGTGCTGGTGACATTTCTTTGCATTTTTGCACCAAAGCTCCTTTTTTGGGCGAGAAGCTTATGTGCAATTTCCGAATGCATGTTTTGCCGCTCCATTAGGAATAATGACACCCAAATGTGCATTGCGCAGTTTGCCGCCATTTGGAATCGTCGGCAAAACAGATAAAACAAAAAGAACAAAGAATACAAACCAGAAAAAAAAACTCCACAAAAACGGGGCAGTCCTGATGGACCACTTGGTTCTGCCATCCCTCTATCTCTGGGTTTCTTCTTCTTCATATGGTGTTCCTACTCTCACGTTGTTGCGGTGTGTGTTGTATTGTTACGGTATTGCAGTGCATGCTTGCGTTGTTTTGGTTCCCCCAGGCGCAATGTTGACACTATCTACAGTATTGGTCGGTCGCCCCTTCTTTCGCTGCGGTTTTGATAAGGGTCTTTGTGCGTAATGGTCCAGATTTTGGGAGGCTCATGGGGGTCTGGGAAGCTTTAATTTGCTGACAAAGGCTCTTTTTGCAGGTCAAGGAGATGGCACACTCGTCACTCGGCTCCACCAAATCAGCCTTTGTCATGGCTCCCGTACCCCTTCTGCCAGATGGCTACAAAAATGCTAATTTTCCTCTTCTGTGATTTTTTTTTTTTAATTTAATTGATGCGTCTCAGACGAAAACCGCAGAGAGTGCTTGCTTGTAATTAGATTTTGGGACACCTTTGTGGCAGATGAACATGCTGGGTTCCTTTATGTCTGGGTGTGCCCCTAGAGTCAGGATTCAAGACTCTGCTTAAAGAGGAACCTGAGTCTAAATGGTAATCTCTGAGAAGGAGATGTCATGTTCTTTAAATATTATTATTGTGTGTGAATTCATGTGGGTTTCCTGTCTGTGGGAGGGATGAGAATATAAAGATCCGCAGATTCCTGATACCCATTTTCTAATAGAGCGGAGTGATTTCATCTAAATGGATTTAACTGAGAATTTACAGATTTTACTAGTAAAGTAAAAAAAAAAAAATTATATCTATATCTATATATATATATATATATATATATATATATATATATATATATATATATGTTTTATACAGTATATCTATTTTATATAGTATATACTGTGTATATGTATATACATATATACTGTAAATATGTAGATATATTGTAAAATATATATTATACAGTCTCTTTTTGCCATCTATAAATATATATTTATATATTGGAAAAAAAAAATATATATATAATATATATATATATATATAATATATATATATATATATATATATATATATATATAAAATATATATATATTATTATTCGGTCACTTTACAACTAGGGATGAGCTTCGTGTTCGAGTCGAACGTACGTTCGACTCAAACATTGGCTGTTCGTGCGTTCGGCGAATTCCGAACGTTTTGGCCGTTCGCGTCAAAATTCGAGTGACGCGCGCGGACCACAATGCACTGCGTTGGCGCAGTGCATTGCTGCCCGATGATTGGCCAAGCATGCACTGTGACCCCGCATGCTTGGCCAATCGCAGCGCCGGCAGCGAGGAGAGCCATGATTGGCCACAGGCAGGGTGCCTGTGGCCAATCATAGCTCAGGCTGTGTAGTGCACGCCCCACACTATATAAGGCCGCCTTTAAGGCGGCCTCCTGTAGTGTGTTACTTTGCATCTGAAGCAGTGGGTGTTCTGTGTACCTTCAACACAGTACACACCAATCGTTTTTGGCTGATTTCCTATCTTGCTGCTGTGTAGTGGTTGTTGTCTGTGCCCTGACTGCAGTATACACCACTATATTCACCTCACCTATATAGCTAGTGATCTAGCTTTAACCACTTAACAACTGCCCATTGCCGATTAACGGCTTCAGGGCGGTTGTTTAACTCAGAGAGGCCGTTAATTAACGGCCTCCCAGAATTCTGCTCTCGCGTGCCCCGAGGTGTGCGCACTCGAGAGCATCCGTGACCGCCGGGTCCATAGGACCCGGCGCATCACGGTAAACGGCCGCTCATAGCGGCCGTTTACCACGTGATTGCTCCGTCAAATGACAGAGTGATCACTTGGAAACAAACCAGCGTCATGTTATGACGCCTGTTCCTCCCTCCCCTTTCTGTACCGATCGGTACAGCGGAGGGGAAAGAGATCGGTGTCAGCAGCGATGTGGGGTGCATCTGCAGTGCCCACATCGCTGCTCACCGAATTTAACCCCTCAATTCCCTGCCAATACTCTGCAATACCAGTGCATACTCTGCAGTACCCTGCCATTACTCTGCAGTACCCCGCCATTACTCTGCAGTACCCCGCCATTACTCTGCAGTACCCCGCCATTACTCTGCAGTGCAGTACCCTGCCATTACTCTGCAGTGCAGTACCCTGCCATTACTCTGCAGTACCCCGCCATTACTCTGCAGTACCCCCCATTACTCTGCAGTAACCCCCATTACTCTGCAGTACCCGCCATTACTCTGCAGTACCCCCAATACTCTGCAGTACCCTGCTATTACTCTGTAGTACCCCGCCAATACCCCGCCAATACTCTGTAATACCCTGCCATAAATTGCCATACCCAGCCATACTCAGAGATACATAGCCATACTCGGTGATACCCTGAAATACCCAGCCATAGACGCCCCCCACCCCTCACCGCCCTCCGGTGCTTCTACCAACTCGCCAGTACCATCAAAGCCAGAATCTTTTTTTTTTTTTTTATTTCAGGCTTCCCAGCCTAGAGGTGAGATGTGGGGTCATATTGACCCCCCAGATTTCACTGTAAAGAGGACCTGTCACCCCATATTCCTATTACAAGGGATGTTTACATTTCTTGTAATAGGAATAAAAGTGATCAAAAATATATTTTGGGGGAAAAAATGTCAAACTAAAATAAATAAAGTAAAATGAACAATAAAAAAATAAAATAAAAATTAAAGCGCCCATGTCCCCATGTGCTCGCATGTGCCACACATGTGAGGTATCGCCGAGAATGTTAGAGCGAGAGCAATAATTCTAGTCCTAGACCTCCTCTGCAACTCAAAACATGTAACCAGTAAAAAAATATTTAAAGCGTTGCCTATGGGGATTTTTTAAGTAGCGACGTTTGGCGCCATTCCACGGGCATGTGCAATTTTGAAGAGTGACATGTTTGATATCTATTTACTCAGCATAACTTCATCTTTCACTTTATGCAAACATTGGGCTAACAAGTGGTTAATAATAGAGCTTGCAGTCAGTAGTGTTAGGAGATAGTGCGTGCTGTCTGCGTGCTCTGTACCCAGTACATACCGCTATAATATAGGGCAGGCCCCTACTTTCAAACATCCAACTTACAAACATCTCCTACTTGCAAACGCAAGGAGACAGCAGCAAGTGAGATGAAAAAAGATGGACGACAAAACAAATTATACAGGGGTGATAACCCTTCCCTATGTTTTCCAAAAAGCTTAAAAATAGTTTTTTTGACTGGAGCTACACTTTAAAAATGTACCGGTTGAAAATGACAAACAGATTCAACTTAACACAACAAACCTACACAGTCCCTGTCTTGTTTGCACCGCCTGTATACTGCTGTTCTGAGTATATAGGGCCTGGGGGCCACACGCATTTCCTTTTTTTAATATGGGTACGGGGTTCCCCTTAATATGTGTACAAGACCCAAATAGGCTGGTAATGGGCAGGGAGGGCTACCCATGCCATGTTTCTCAAGGATTTTCAACCATATTGCAGGAATCAGATATAACATTAAAACCGCAAGCAGTTTTAAATGGTGTTATTTCCGTTTAATGTCATTTTGTGCAGGGACTGTTCTAAACATGGGAAACACGTGGCACTTCACAGGCATACTACAGACACCCCCCAGGCACCATATTTAAAGGAATATTTCACTTTTTTTTTTTTCACTTTAATCGTCATTAAAATCAGTGCTCCCGCCAAAACGGTAGTTTTTAAAACTTTTTTTTGCAGTGACCCATGTCCCCTGAGGCAGGAGGCAGGTCGCAAAAACCCTTTTTAGGACACTATCTTGCATATTAGCCGTTAAAATTAGCACTTTCCAATTCGAACGTTCGAGTCCCATAGACTTCAATGGGGTTCTAACGTTCGTACCGAACGCGGGGGTCGTTCGCAAGTTCTGGTGCGAACCGAACCGGGGGGTGTTCGGCTCATCCCTATTTACAACATGAGGACAGACAGTACACTTACAATACAAATCAATACAGGAGGGATCAGAGGGCCCTGCTCATTAGAGCTGACATATATATGAATGTGTGTTGTGTGTGTGTATATATATATATATATTTAAAATATTAATATATATATACATATATACTATATATATATATATATATATATATATATATATATATATATATATATATATATATATATATATATATATATATGTACTATGTACATTATGTATGCATGTATTTTTTACAGTATATACTGTGTGTGAGTATATATATATATTATTATTATTCAGGATTTATATAGCACCAACAGTTTACACAGCACTTTACAACATGAGGACAGACAGTACACTTACAATACAATACAGTATATATATATATATATATATATATATATATATATATATATATATATACATATTATACTATATATAAAATTAAAATATAAAAAATATATATACTGTGTATGTGTGTGTATATATTGTGTGCAGTATATATATATATATATATATATATATATATATATATATATATATATATATATATATATACATACATATATACATATATATATATATATATACATATATATATATATATATATACATATATATATATATATATATATATTATATATATATATATATATATATATATATATATATATATTGTGAACAGTATATATTTATGTATTTCTTACTACATACACACACACACACACACATATATATATATATATATATATATATATATATATATATATATATATATATATATATAATACTATACATATATACTGTCTAGAAATATATCTACATTTTATTTCTATGCACATATAAATATATATGCCACACCCTGTAAAAGTGAAAAATGTGTGTACAGTGTATATACACTTTTTTTTCTTTTTCTTTCATTTAAGGGTTTTAATTTTTTTTTTCCAAAGGAACAAAGTGATTTCCATTAAAGTGATTTGATTGAGAATTAATAGTCTTTACTAAAGCAGGGGACAAAAAAAAAAGTATATATACGGTATATATACCCTCTAAATAAATAAAATGTGTGCATAGTGTATACACTTTTTTCTTTATTTACAAGAGTTTTTTTTTTTTTAAGAATGTTTTAAAGGAAAGGAGTGATTTTAGCTAAGCTGATTTGAGTGGAAAATAATAGATTTTACTAAGGCAGAAAAAATCTCACCCCCCCCCCCTCCAAAAAAAATAAAAAATTGTGAACAATATATACACTTTTTTCTTCATTATGTAGGTAAAAAATAAACATATTACAATAAACTGTTTTTTTTTTTAGAATGTTTTCTAAAGGAAAGAAGTGATTTCAGCTAAACTGATTTGAGTGTTAATTAATAGATTTTACTAAAGCAGAAAAAAATCACACACTCTCAAAAAAAAAAGTGAAGTGTATATATGCTTTTTTTTTCTTCTTTATGTAGAGGGTAAAAAATAAAATTACAATAAACAAACCGTTATATGCACAAAAAGAAAATATATATGAAATAAAATGGACCTGTAAGTAGACCTCTAGCATACACACCAAAATTACACACACCCACAAAAAAAAAAAAAATAAAAAAAAAAAATGTGTGTACGGTGTATATAAGCTTTTTTCTTTATAGCGTTTTTTTTTTTGTTTGTTTATTGGTGTAGGTATATGAGATCTATATGAAATGGTCATTTTATTTTATTTTGTATATATTTGTGGTTTTTTTTTTTGTTGTGTATGTAATTATTTGTTTATAGTTTTTTTTTTTTTTTTTTGTTTTCTAATTTATCTTTTTTTTTTTTTTCCTCACCATCTGTTTTATTGCTTTCTGTAAAAGTAGTAAAAGGATGAGGCTAATGAGAGGCCCTTTTTTGGCACAAGAACAAGTCCAGGATTGTTGAAAGGAGCTTCTGTAACCCTCAGGAGCCATATAAAGCTTATCGCATCCTCAGAAACCACGCCTTCCCTGTTGACGCCAATGAATTTCACCCAGAAGTGGCAACATTTTTTTTTAAATCTGCTTTTGATCTATGTTTTGGGGAGATGAGAACTCTGTATTTCGTTCTTCCCTACTTGTATATAATTTTGCCAAATTGCGCTTTTTTTTAATTTAATTTTTTTTATTTTTTATTTGGTAAGCCGGCTGTTTTAAAA
>NW_027507786.1:2533314-2625814 GCF_037356315.1 Lithobates pipiens
CTATCTCTATCTATCTATCTATCTCTATCTATCTATCTCTGTGACGGGGCTATAAACGGGCCAGTAGCCAATAGCTTTCATCTCGTAATTTATTCTAAGCATGCGTGGCACTTTTCCGTCAGAATTGTCTACACACGATTGTAATTTAAACGATCAGATTTTGTTGTTGGAAAATTTTAGATCCTGCTCTCAAACTTTGTGTGTCGGAAATTTCGACGGAAAAAGTCCGATGGAGCCCACACACGATCGGATTTTCCGACAACGCGATCCGATCGCACATTTTCCGTCGGAAAGTCCGACCGCGTGTACAGCGCATTAGACTGGGATGCCATTAAAGGCCATGTGCGTGTAAAGGCAGGTGTCTCAATACTTTTGGTCATATAGTGTATGAATTTTATAGGGGAACCCTATAGGTGAAATCGAGGGGGAGGGTACCTTGCCAGGAAGGCTCCACCTCTCCAGACAAAGTGGCTAGGGCCAGTGGCGTTGCTAGGGGGTGGCTTTTGGGGCTACAGGCCAGAATCTGGGGACAATGGCCCAGAGTCTCTGCAGGGGTCCCCAAGGAGAGGGGAGGCTCTCTGGGGACCCTAATGTAAGGGGGGCTCTCTGGGGATATACACACACACACACGTAAATTATATACATCTATATGCCCGCCCAAGCTTATTACTTTCTTTACTACGCTGCTATGGGCTCCAGCCCCAGGTCTTTTGTAGACCTAGCAATGCCCCTGGCCGGGGCTATGATACGTGTGGCGTTTACCTCCACCCGTCATGCTGTACACATTTACCAGAGGAAGTACCATTAGGGTTGCCACCTCATCCCTTTAAACCCGAAACACATATTAGCTACACAGGTTCTGTGGCTGATTAATTAAACTCATTTGGAGCCTTATCTGCATTAAATTAGCCTCAGAACCTGAGTAATTCATATGTGTTCAGGTTTAAAGGAATGAGGTGGACACCCTAGGTGCCTATCTGTCTATGTGAATGGGGTAATAGATTTAAAGGGGTTGTAAAGGTTTGTTTTTTATATTCTACATAGGTTCCTCTAAGCTAGTGCATTGCTGGTTCACTTACCTTTTCCTTCAATTTCCCTTCTAAATGTTTTTTTTCTTTGTCTGAATATCTCACTTCCTGTTTCTCCTCAGTAAACTTCTCACCATCATCCGAGTGGTGGTTAGTCAGCCAGAACAGCTTACTGAACAGCTTACTGAGGAGGAACAGGAAGTGAGAAATTCAGACAAAGAAAACAAAGAAAAAAAAACATTTATAAGGGAAATCGAAGAAAAAGGTAAGTGAACCAACAATGCACTAGCTTAAAGGAACCTATTTAGAAAATAAAAAATGAACCTTTACAACCCCTTTAAGCTGGCTATATATGAGTCCGTTTTTTCATGGGTCGAATGAAAAAAAAAATGGATTGAATTCCCCCATCCACACAGTAGAGGTGGATGGAGGAATTCTCCCTGCAGTGTCGTATTATGCCAGTGGGGGCAGCACTGAAATCCTTTAGCAGGGCCCATACAAAGTCCTTGCTGAAACGGCTTAATTTTCGATCCTTCTACCGGCAGATAAAATGTACATATTTGCAGAAGCAGAATATATACTGTGCTGTTATCTTTATTGCTCCATAATTCTCTGTCTTCTCTTCTCATGGTCTATATATATTGTGTATCTCTGTTATAATAGGGAGTTTCCTAGTAGCTGATTATTTCATATAAATTGCTGACTGGTGGATTTTTTTTATATATATATATGGGGCAGTTTTTATACGTTTTCCCTGTGCTGGTATGTGTCTTTTTTTTATGATTACATGCTCCTTGTAATGTAGGCTTTAACAGGACTATAAAGCTCATTGTCACATCCATATCCATGCCGCCCTGCCCATCTGTCAATATGAATCAGCTGGAGTGTAAGAGGCACCTTGCAATTAGCTGGATGTTGGCACCAAAAGCACAAGCTGCGGCTCGCGCCTCCCTTTTTAGGACACTGCCCCCTTCTGCCAGGGCTGTACTCTCTGCCATATTGTGCTCTACTCCATGCCAGGGGCCTCCTCAAGACATTCCCAGTCCTTGACCCTCATATCCCCAAGGAAGGAATGTCCACACACAAGCAGGGTTGCCACACTTTACTGGTGGAAAATACCACAACGATCATATCACATTGGCATTGGGCACGTGTAATTCGTTTCAGTCCGAATATAAATTCGGGCACACGTTTTTGGTTATTCAGAGAAATGAACCCCACCCGCAGACCCCCCACAACTACCGGCCAGGGTTGTGGGGAAGAGGCCCTTGCCCTCATCAACATATGGACAAGGTGCTTTGAGGTGGTGGGGCAGAACCCCCTGCCCCAAAGCACCCCCCCTTGTTGAGGGCATCCGGTCTGGTATGATTCAGTAAGGGGGGGGGGCGCTCCGGTACCAGGAGGGCATCCATAGACGTCCTCCCATGATCGCGCTGCACGCGCGCCCGATGTGGCGTGAAAGCAGCGCTCCTTCGGACTCTGATTACAGAACAGGGTAAAGGGCCAATCACAGTGGCCCTTTACCATGTGATAAGCTGTCGGCCAATGATGGCTGATCATGGAAGTAAACAGAATCTGGTTATAGCCTTTTTTTTCTCCTAACGATCAGCGCGAGGAGAGAAGAAGAAAGCCGGTAAGCGGCTTCTGTTACAGGGACAACGGTCCCAATCTGTTTCCATTGTTGCACACCAGTGCTGCTAATCAGTGCCACCTATCAGGGCCCACCAGTGCGGCTAACCAGTGCCACCTATCGGTGCCCACTAGTGCCACCTATCAGTGCCCATCAGTGCAGATAATCAGTGCCCACCAGTGCTGCTAATTCACTTCCCAGTGCCACCTATCAGTGCCTCATCATCAGTGCCACTTATCAGTGCCCATCAGTTCTGCCAATCAGTGCCTCGTCATCAGTGCCCATTAGTGCTGCCAATTAGTGCCTCATCATCAGTGCCCACCAGTGTGGCTAACCAGTGCCACCTATCGGTGCCCATCAGTGCGGCCAATCAGTGCCCACCAGTGCTGCTAATTCACTTCCCAGTGCCACCTATCAGTGCCTTATCATCAGTGCCACCTATCAGTGCCCATCAGTGCTGCCAATCAGTGCCTCGTCATCAGTGCCACCTATCATTGCCCATCAGTGCTGCCAATCATTTCCTCATCATCAGTACCACCTATCAGTGCCCATCAGTGCTGCCAATCAGTACCCATCAGTGCCACCTATCAGTAGACATGTGCAGTTTGTTAAATTTAATGAATGCTCCGAATAAGTAAACAAAATTCCTCAGAATTTCTGAGTTTCGGATTGATCTGTGTTGTTCATGTCAGTACTTCCACCACACAGTTAGAAACACACAGAGGGAACACATTTGACCCTTTGATCGCCCTTGATGCCCGTTCCCCGTCCGAGGACAGTGGCAGGTGGGGAGTTTGACACCTGTCAAATGATAACACATGTGTCCTAAGGCGAACTCAAGGAGGACAGAAACCTCCCGTGGCATATTTATACAGTGACAGTGCATTTTTTAATACTGATCACTGTATTGGTGTCACTGGTCCCCAAAAAGTGTCACTTAGGGTCAGATTTGTCGCAGTCATACCAGCCCCTTCTCTTTGCGAATGAACACAGTGAGCGATCTATTTTGATCGCTCACTGTGTTCAGTCATAAGTGAAGCATAGTAAACTGTTTACTGTGCTTCAGTTTGTGAATGAGCAGGAAGCCTCTATACAGAGTGCTGTGTGTTCATTCACTGGCCAGTGCAGCTCAGGCAGCAGAGATAGGGATGGAGAAATCTATGTCCTCAGTCCCTTAATTGTCTTAAAGTGATTGTAAACCCTTACAAACCACTTTGACCTACAGGTAAGCCTAGATTAAGGCTTACCTGTAGGTCCAAGAAATATCTCCTAAACCTATATGGTTTAGGATATATTTGCCCGAAAACGGGCACCGCTGTCTATGGCGCATGCGCCGTAGACAGCGGCGCGCAGGCGCACTGAGCGCAGCATTTCCAAGAATGGAGCTGCCACGCGTGTCGACTCCCATGCTCATGCGCGGGAGTGACGTCATCGCGGCTTCGCCGAATGACATCGGCGGAGCTGCGAGACGCCACCAACAAGATGGATGCGGCGGACTACAGGGGACAGTGGCGACTTTGCTGGCTCCTGTGTCAGGTAAGTGACACATAATGGGGTAGTATGCGATGCATAATAGTCCATTATGCTTTGCCTTTGCAGGGAATGAAAGAGGAAGTAAACTCATCAGGGTTTACTTCCTCTTTAACCACTTAACAACCGCCCATTGCCGATTAACGGCATCAGGGCGGTTGTTTAACTCTGAGAGGCCGTTAATTAACGGCCTCCCAGAATTCTGCTCTCGCGCACCCCCTGGGGCGCGCACACGAGAGCATCCGTGACCGCTGGGTCCAGTGGACCCGGCGCATCACGAATCACGGTAAACGGCCGCTCCTCGCGGCCGTTTACCACGTGATCGCTCCGTCAAATGACGGAGTGATCACTTGTAAACAAGCCGGCGTCATGTTATGACGCCGGTTCCTCCCTCCCCCTCTCTGTACCGATCGGTACAGCGGAGGGGGAAGAGATCGGTGTCAGCAGCGATGTGGGCTGCATCTGCAGTGCCCACATCGCTGCTCACCGAAAATTAACCCCTCAAATCCCTGCAAATACTCTGCATTACTCTGCAATTCCCTGCAAATACTCTGCATTACTCTGCAATTCCCTGCAAATACTCTGCATTACTCTGCAATTCCCTGCAAATACTCTGCATTACTCTGCAATTCCCTGCAAATACTCTGCAATTCCCTGCAAATACTCTGCAATGCCCTGCAACACTCTGCATTGCCCTGCAACACTCTGCATTGCCCTGCAACACTCCGCAATGCCCTGCAACACTCCGCAATGCCCTGCAACACTCCGCAATGCCCTGCAACACTCTGCAATGCCCTGCAACACTCCGCAACGCTCTGCAATACCCTGCAACACTCTGCAACATCCGCCAATACCCTGCAACACTCTGCAATGCTCTGCAACCCCCGCCGATACCCTGCAACACTCTGCAATGCTCTGCAACCCCCGCCGATACCCTGCAACACTCTGCAATGCTCTGCAACCCCCGCCGATACCCTGCAACACTCTGCAATGCTCTGCAACACCCGCCAATACCCTGCAACACTCTGCAATGCTCTGCAACACCCGCCAATACCCTGCAATGCTCTGCAACACAGTACTCTGCAACACCATGCTCTGAGATACCCAGCCATAGTCGGTGATACCCTGCAATACCCAGCCATAGACATCTCCCGCCGCCCTCCGCCCTCCGGTGCTTCTACCGAATCGCTAATACGATCAAAGCCAGAATCTTTTTTTTTTTCAGGCTTCCCAGCTTAGAGGTGAGATGTGGGTCTTATTGACCCCACATCTCACTGTAAAGAGGACCTGTCATGCCATATTCCTATTACAAGGGATGTTTACATTCCTTGTAATAGGAATAAAAGTGATCAAAAAAATTATTTTTGGGGAAAAAAATGTCAAACTAAAATAAATAAAGTAAAATGAACAATAAAAAAAAATGTTTTTTTTAAAGCGCCCCTGTCCCCATGTGCTCGCATGCAGAAGCGTACGCATGCGTAAGTCCCGCCCACATATGAAAACGGTGTTCAAACCACACATGTGAGGTATCGCTGCGAACGTTAGAGCGAGAGAAATAATTCTAGCCCTAGACCTCCTCTGTAACTCAAAACATATAACCAGTAAAAAAAATGTAAATCGTCGCCTATGGGGATTTTTAAGTAGCGACGTTTGCCGCCATTCCACGAGCGTGTGCAATTTTGAAGAGTGACATATTAGGTATCTATTTACTCAGCGTAACTTCATCTTTCACATTATGTAAAAATTGGGCTAACTTTACTGTGTTTTTTTTTTTTAAGCACAAAACAGTTTTTTTTCCAAAAAAAAGCATTCGAAAAATTACTGCGCAAATACTGTGCGAGATAAAAAGTTGCAAAGACCACCATTGTATTCTCCAGGGTGTTTGCTAAAAAAACATATATAATGTTTTGGAGTTCTATGTAATTTTCTAGCAAATAAATTACCGTATATACTCGAGTATAGGCCGACCCGAATATAAGCCGAGGCCCCCAATTTACCCCCAAAAAAACTGGCAAACTTATTGACTCGTGTATAAGCCGAGGGTGAGACATGCCTGTCCATCCCTGTGTGTGTGTCCGTCCATCCCTGTGTGTCCGTCCATCCCTGTGTGTCCGTCCATCCCTGTGTGTCCGTCCATCCCTGTGTGTGTGTGTGTCCATCCATCCATCCATCCCTGTGTGTGTGTGTCTCCATCCATCCATCCATCCATCCCTGTGTGTGTGCGTCTCCATCCATCCATCCATCCATCCCTGTGTGTGTGTGTATCCATCCCTGTGTGTGTGTGTGTCTCCATCCATCCATCCATCCGTGTGTGTGTGTCTCCATCCGTGTGTGTGTGTGTGTGTGTGTGTGTGTGTGTGTGTGTGTGTGTGTGTGTCCAGCCTACCTGTGTCCCGAGCCTTTGTCCCGAGCCTTTGTCCCGAGCCTCCGTCCCGTGTCGTGCCTTGCCTTCGTCCCGTCCCGTCCCGTCCCGTGCCGTGCCTTGCCTTGCCTCCGTCCCGTGCCCTCTTCGTCGGCGGCCATTGTAAAATTCAAAAGCCGCGCCTCCTCCTTCGCCTGTGATAGGCGGAACACTGAATTTCCCAGCAGCCTGTGTTCCGCCTATCACGGACGTCGTATCATCCTCGTCCGTAGTACGAGGATGATACGACGTCCGTGATAGGCGGAACACAGGCTGCTGGGAAATTCAGTGTTCCGCCTATCACAGGCGAAGGCGGAGCCGGAGGCGCGGCTTTTGAATCATAGAATGGCCGCTGTCTGTCTGCTCGACACGCTGATCGAGCGGGCAGACAGCGATGACTCGAGTATAAGCCGAGGGGGGCACTTTCAGCCTCAAAAAAGAGGCTGAAAATCTCGGCTTATACTCGAGTATATACGGTATGATTTTTACATGTAGGAGAGAAATGTCAGAATTGTCCTGGGTGCTCCAGAACACCTGATGGCGCTCCATGCATGTTGGGCCTCTGTATGTGGCCACGCTGTGTAAAAGTCTCACACATGTGGTATCACCATACTCGGGAGTAATAGCAGAATGTGTTTTGGGGTGTAATTTGTGGTATGCATATGCTGTGTGTGAGAAATAACCTGATAATATGACAATTTTGTGAAAAAAAAAAAAAAGTAAAAAGAATCTTGATTTTGCAAAGAATTGTGGGAAAAAATGACAACTTCAAAAAACTCATCATGCCTCTTACTAAATACCTTGGAATGTCTTCTTTCCAAAAAGGGGTCATTTGGGGGGTATTTGTACTTTTCTGGCATGTTAGGGTCTCAAGAATTGAAATAGGCCGTCAGTCCTTCAGGTGTGATCAATTTTCAGATATTGGCACCATAGCTTGTGGACTCTATAACTTTCACAAAGACCAAATAATATCCACCAATTTGTACTTATTTTTACCAAAGATATGTAGTAGTATAAATTTTGGCCAAAATTTATGAAGAAAAAATTACTAATCTGCTAAATTTTCTAACAGAAACAAAGAAAAATTCGTTTTTTTACAGAATTTTCGGTATTTTTTCTTTTATAGCACAAAAAAAAAAAAACCCAGCGGTGATTAAATACCACCAAAAGAAAGCTCTATTTGTGTGAAAAAAAGGACAAAAATTTCATATAGGTCCAGTGTTGCATGACTGAGTAATTGTCATTCAAAATGCGAGAGCACCGAAAGCTGAAAATTGGTCTGGTTATTAAGGGTGTTTAAGTGCCCAGTGGTCAAGTGTTTAATAGTGAGAGGAGTCTGTTTGGACCCTTAATTTTGCAACCCAACCCCCCCCCCCCCATCAGCGTTGTGAAAAAGAAATTAAACATTATGTAAAATTTGGAAAAAAAAATATTAAAAAATTATAATAATTGTAAAAAAAATATTTAAAAATTGTAAAAAAAAAAAAAGTAAATAAAACATTGTAATTAGTTTTTTTTTCAAATCAGGGCTCATTCACGTGGGTTTTCTGGTCCATACAATATTAATGAGCGGCCTGTTACTCTGAGGAAGCAGCAGCTGTAGGAACACAGTCACAGGTCCTAATTTGACAGGTGTGCAAGTGTTGGTGAGTGGCCCCCGAATGCACATTGTCTGTTCAGGGCCGCACAACCACATGGCTGCCAAATTAGGACCTGCAGCTGTGTTTATAGAGCCATTGCATCCCCCATAGAGTAAAGCCTCGCACACACGATCGGATTTCCCGACCGGAAATGTGTGATGACAAGCTGTTGGCGGAAAATCCGACCGTGTGTACGCTCCATCGGACAATCGTTGTCAGATTTTCCGTAGACAAATGTTGGATGGCAGGTTTTAAAATTCTCCGTGGACAAATGTCTGTTGTCGGATTTTCCGAGCGTGTGTACACAAGTCCGTCGGACAAAAGTCCAAAGTGCAAACACGCATGCTCGGAAGCAAGGACGAGCCGGAAGCGGTCGGTCTTGTAAACTAGCGTTCGTAAAATTTTCGTTAAAATAACGAAAGTTCGTTATGATGAATTTATCATTATGAGGGGCTCCCACCATCCCTGTGCTGTGCTGACTTCCTGGGTTTTTAACTTTTAGGTTTGTTAACTTTTCGTAACAATTATCAATGTTCGTTATGATGAATTTAACATTATGAGGGGTCTCCACCATCCCTCTCCTGAGTTCCCGGGTCTGTACACCTGCTGTGTGTCCATTATGAGGGGTTCCCACCATCCCTGTGCTGAGTTCCCGGGTCTGAATGTACACCCGCTGTGCCCATTATGAGGGGTTCCCACCATCCCTGTGCTATGCTGACTTCCTCCGATTGGTGAACAAAACACCAGTCACAATTCTGTTAATTTAGATCCGAAATTTGTTAACGAAATTTCGTATTTCGTACAAAATTTGTGAGCACAGAAATTCCCCATAGGGGTCCCACCATCCCTGTGCTGACTTCCTGGGTTTTTAACTTTTAGGTTCGTTAAATTTTCGTAACAATTACGAATTTTTGTTACGAATTTGGATACAAAATTCGTAAAACGAAATTACGTATTTCGTACGGAATTTGTATGCATAAAGATTTGTATTTCGGATTCGTACGAATCTATGAATTTCTGGAAATTCGTACGGCGGCGGTTATGTGGCAGTTGGCGGCGGTTGGTTGCAGTTGGCGGCGGTTATGTGGCAGTTGGCGGCGGTTGGTGGCAGTTGGCGGCGGTTACGTGGCAGTTGGCGGCGGTTGGTGGCAGTTGGCGGCAGTTGGTGGCAGTTGGCGGCGGTTATGTGGCAGTTGGCGGCGGTTATGTGGCAGTTGGCGGCAGTTGGTGGCAGTTGGCGGCGGTTATGTGGCAGTTGGCGGCGGTTATGTGGCAGTTGGCGGCAGTTGGTGGCAGTTGGCGGCGGTTATGTGGCAGTTGGCGGCGGTTATGTGGCAGTTGGCGGCGGTTATGTGGCAGTTGGCGGCGGTTATGTGGCAGTTGGCGGCGGTTATGTGGCAGTTGGCGGTTCCCTACTGCGCATGCGCAAGTCGCGCTGCGCAACAAGGATGGTCCCCGCTGTCTCTGGGATCCGTGTGTTTCCCAGCAGACAGCGGGGGACTTTCGGAAAGGGGCGTAGATTCTGCGGAAAGGGGCGTTCCTTTCTGCAGAATCTACGCCGGAAGTGGGTGCAGATACCTGTACTGTACAGGTACCTGCACCCCCCTCCCCCCTGAAAGGTGCCAATTGTGGCGCCGGAGGGGGGGAGGATTCCAATGAGCGGAAGGTCCACTTTAGGGTGGACCTCCGCTTTAACCAAAAAGTGCATTCTATGTATCCAAAAATATAGAAAATATACCAAATCAAATCATTATTCAACCAAAAAAAATAATAATGTCAAAGCAATAAATCCAAGGCCAACAATAAATAACACGTTATCTCCTCCGATTCCACAACATGGCTGGTTGACAAACAGCCATTCAGAAACGAACTGAAAAGCGCGAAATGAAAAGCGTAAACTGAAAATCGCTAAATAAAAAGCGCAAAATGAAAAGCGCGAATCAACACTCACCAAACTTCTACTAACACGAAATTAGCAGAAGGAGCCCAAAGGGTGGCGCTAAAGAGCTGAAAAACCATGTAGTACGTCACTACGTTGGTGATTGTTGGCCGATAATTGTGTGGCCTGTGTGTATGTAAGACAAGATTGGGCCAACGCCCTTCGGACAAAAGTCCCCGGTTCTGTTGGCCAACAATCCGATCGTGTGTACGAGGCTTAAGGCCGGTCATACATTTTTCTTGTACAACTTTCCTTTTTTTTTTTTTTCACAAGAAAAATATTTATTTCAATTTTTACAGAACAAGCGATGCATATACACATTTAGTCACAAAATACATTATTGCGTAGATTGTCACGAGACAGTTGGTTTGTTCATGTGAACAGGAGAGAGGTGTTTGAAGCTGTTATATAACATTACAATAAGATATTGGTTTGGAACCAGTAGATCTCAGCAAAATTACTTAGGGAGGTCTGGGGGGTGGGGGGAAGAAGCAGGACAGGTGAAGGATGGGAGGGGGGAGGGAGACAAAGGAGGGACCTTGTCTACATAATTGGATTTCCGTAGTATAAACAGTAAATAGATATTCAGGACGCAGTTGGCGGCGGTTGGTGGCAGTTGGCGGCGGTTATGTGGCAGTTGGCGGTGGTTGGTGGCAGTTGGCGGCGGTTATGTGGCAGTTGGCGGCGGTTGGTGGCAGTTGGCGGCAGTTGGTGGCAGTTGGCGGCGGTTATCTGGCAGTTGGCGGCGGTTATGTGGCAGTTGGCGGCGGTTGGTGGCAGTTGGCGGCGGTTATGTGGCAGCTGGCGGAGGTTATGTGGCAGTTGGCGGCGGTTATGTGGCAGTTGGCGGCGGTTATGTGGCAGTTGGCGGCGGTTATGTGGCAGTTGGTGGCAGTTAGCGACGGTTATGTGGCAGTTGGCGGTGGTTATGTGGCAGTTGGCGGCGGTTATGTGGCAGTTGGTGTCAGTTGGCGGCGGTTATGTGGCAGTTGGCGGCGGTTATGTGGCAGTTGGCGGCAGTTGGTGGCAGTTGGCGGCGGTTATGTGGCAGTTGGCTGCGATTATGTGGCAGTTGGTGGCAGTTGGCGGCGGTTATGTGGCAGTTGGCGGCGGTTATGTGGCAGTTGGCGGCAGTTGGTGGCAGTTGGCGGCGGTTATGTGGCAGTTGGCGGCGGTTGGTGGCCATTATGAGGGGTTCCCACCATCCCTTAGCTGAGTTCCCAAATATGTACACCCGCTGTGTCCATTATGAGGGGTTCCCACCATCCCTTTGCTGAGTTCCCGAGTATGTACACCCGCTGTGCCCATTATGAGGGGTTCCCACCATCCCTGTGCTGAGTTCCCGGGTCTGAATGTACACCCGCTGTGCCCATTATGAGGGGTTCCCACCATCCCTGTGCTGTGCCCATTATGAGGGGTTCCCACCATCCCTGTGCTATGCTGACTTCCTCCGATTGGTGAACAAAACACCAGTCACAATTCTGTTAATTTAGATCCGAAATTTGTTAACGAAATTTCGTATTTCGTACAAAATTTGTGAGCACAGAAATTCCCCATAGGGGTCCTACCATCCCTGTGCTGACTTCCTGGGTTTTTAACTTTTAGGTTCGTTAAATTTTCGTAACAATTACGAATTTTTGTTACGAATTTGGATACAAAATTCGTAAAACGAAATTACGTATTTCGTACGGAATTTGTATGCATAAAGATTTGTATTTCGGATTCGTACGAATCTATGAATTTCTGGAAATTCGTACGGCGGCGGTTATGTGGCAGTTGGCGGCGGTTGGTGGCAGTTGGCGGTGGTTATGTGGCAGTTGGCGGCAGTTGGTGGCAGTTAGCGGCGGTTATGTGGCAGTTGGCGGCGGTTATGTGGCAGTTGGCGGCGGTTGGTGGCAGTTGGCGGCAGTTGGTGGCGGTTATGTGGCAGTTGGCGGCAGTTGGTGGCAGTTGGCGGCGGTTATGTGGCAGTTGGCGGCGGTTATGTGGCAGTTGGCGGCAGTTGGTGGCAGTTGGCGGCGGTTATGTGGCAGTTGGCGGCGGTTATGTGGCAGTTGGCGGCGGTTGGCGGCGGTTGGTGGCAGTTGGCTGCGGTTATGTGGCAGTTGGCGGCGGTTATGTGGCAGTTGGCGGTTCCCTACTGCGCATGCGTGAGTCGCGCTGCGCAACAAGGATGGTCCCCGCTGTCTCTGGGATCCGTGTGTTTCCCAGCAGGCAGCGGGGTACTTTCGGAAAGGGGCGTAGATTCTGCGGAAAGGGGCGTTCCTTTCTGCAGAATCTACGCCGGAAGTGGGTGCAGACACCTGTACTGTACAGGTACCTGCACCCCCCTCCCCCCTGAAAGGTGCCAATTGTGGCGCCGGAGGGGGGGAGGATTCCAATGACCGGAAAGGTCCACTTTAGGGTGGACCTCCGCTTTAACCAAAAAGTGCATTCTATGCATCCAAAAATATAGAAAATATACCAAATCAAATCATTATTCAACCAAAAAAAATAATAATGTCAAAGCAATAACTCCAAGGCCAACAATAAATAACACGTTATCTCCTCCGATTCCACAACATGGCTGGTTGACAAACAGCCATTCAGGAACGAACTGAAAAGCGCGAAATGAAAAGCGTAAACTGAAAATCGCTAAATAAAAAGCGCAAAATGAAAAGCGTGAATCAACACTAACCAAACTTCTACTAACACGAAATTAGCAGAAGGAGCCCAAAGGGTGGCGCTAAAGAGCTGAAAAACCATGTAGTACGTCACTACGTTGGTGATTGTTGGCCGATAATTGTGTGGCCTGTGTGTATGTAAGACAAGATTGGGCCAACGCCCTTCGGACAAAAGTCCCCGGTTCTGTTGGCCAACAATCCGATCGTGTGTACGAGGCTTAACCACTTGCCGACCGCCGCACGCCGATGTACGTCGGCAGAATGGCACGGGCAGGCATAAGGGCTTACATGTACGTCCTTGCCTGCCCGCCGGTCGGGGGCCCGATCGGGCCCCCGCCCGGTGCCTGCGGCGGTCGGTATTCGTTCGGGAGCGATCCCGGACGAGGGGACGGCCATTCATTCATGGCCACCCCCTCTCGATCGCTCCCGGCGAATGAAAATGTCCGGTGACATCACTTCCTCTCCTGTAATGTAAACACAGGAGAGGAAGTGATGTATTCTCTCCTCCGTGTCGGTAGTTTTCGTTCCGGTGTTCTGCCTAATAGAGTCCGGCCATCGATATGTGTCCGTTCCGTACTGCGCATGCGCAGTACGGAGCAGACGAAGCTTCGGAAAATCTCCGAAGCTGAACGGCGCCTGCGCCGTGAGTGGAGGAGGTAGCCCCACTATCCAAGCGGACATAGGGTTTAGAATTTTAGAGGGCCCCTCGCGGGCGAGCTTCGCTCGCCACGCTTCGGGCTCGGCCTCGCTGCGCTCGGCTCTTTTTTATTCTAACTCTATGTCCACTTGGATAGTGGGGATAGAACCTGGACTCACGGCGCAGGCGCCGTTCGTCCTCGGCAATTTTCGGAATCTGTGCTCCTGTGTACTGCGCATGCGCAGTACGCAGAGGACAGCATCTGATGGAGGACCCTATTTGACAAGACACCGGCACCGAGGAGAGAGGTTCGGTGAGTTGCACCAACACACCCCACATACAGTGGAACATGCCAGGCACACTCACACCCCCCCTTTACCCCCGATCACCACCCAATTACCCCTGCCCCCCCAGTCACAGTGACACCAATTGCTTTTTTTTTTTTTTTTTTTTTTTTTTGCATTGGTGTCATTTGTGACTGTAGTAACTGTTAGGGCAGTTAGGGTTAGCCCCCTTTAGTTCTAATGTGCCCCCCTAACCCCCCCAATAAAGGTTTAACCCCGTGATCACCCCCCGTCGCCAGTGTCACTAAGGCTGGGTTCACATTGCAGCGGTTTATGAGAACGAATGTGATTCGCACCGCACTGCAGTGCAAATCACATCCGATCTCTGTGCGATTCGAGTTCAGCCATACAGATAGTATGGCTGAATTCGTGTCGCACCCGCCGCACCCGCCGCAAACTCGCACGGGACCCTTTTTTTGGTCCGCAGCAGAATCGGATCGCATGGGTGTTCACACCATGCGATCCGAGTTTGCAGATCGCACTGCGATATGCGAACTGATCTGGGGGTGTCATTAACATTTCACTGACACTCCCAGCAGTTCGCATAGGGCAGTGTGAACTGCCGCCGGGAGGCATGTGATGCGGGAACCCGCCGCGGATTCGTGGCGTTCCCGCATCGCTCCAGTGTGAACCCAGCCTAATAAGCGATCGTTTTTCTGATCACTGTATTAGTGTCACAGGTGACGCTTGTTAGGCAGGTAGGTATTTAGGTTCGCCGCAGCTTTTTATAGCGCCAGGGACCCCCATATACTACCGCATAAAGCCCCCTGATTGCCCCCTAGTTAACCCTTTCACCAGTGATCACCATATAACTGTTACAGGTGACGCTGGTTGGTTAGTTATTTTTTTATAGTTTCAGGGCACCCGCCATTTATTATCTAATAAAGGTTTAACCCCCTGATCACCCGGCGGGTGTCATTTGTGACTGTAATAACTGTTAGGGCAGTTAGGGTTAGCCCCCTTTAGTTCTAAGGTACCCCCCTAACCCCCCCAATAAAGGTTTAACCCCGTGATCACCCCCCGTCGCCAGTGTCACTAAGGCTGGGTTCACATTGCAGCGGTTTATGAGAACGGATGTGATTTGCACCGCACTGCAGTGCAAATCACATCCGATCTCTGTGCGATTCGAGTTCAGCCATACAGACATTATGGCTGAATTCGTGTCGCACCCGCCGCACCCGCCGCAAACTCGCACGGGACCCTTTTTTTGGTCCGCAGCAGAATCGGATCGCATGGGTGTTCACACCATGCGATCCGAGTTTGCAGATCGCACTGCGATATGCGAACTGATCTGGGGGTGTCATTAACATTTCACTGACACTCCCAGCAGTTCGCATAGGGCAGTGTGAACTGCCGCCGGGAGGCATGTGATGTGGGAACCCGCCGCGGATTCGTGGCGTTCCCGCATCGCTCCAGTGTGAACCCAGCCTAATAAGCGATCGTTTTTCTGATCACTGTATTAGTGTCACAGGTGACGCTTGTTAGGCAGGTAGGTATTTAGGTTCGCCGCAGCTTTTTATAGCGCCAGGGACCCCCATATACTACCGCATAAAGCCCCCTGATTGCCCCCTAGTTAACCCTTTCACCAGTGATCACCATATAACTGTTACAGGTGACGCTGGTTGGTTAGTTATTTTTTTTATAGTTTCAGGGCACCCGCCATTTATTACCTAGTCTCACTAGTGTACCCCTAAATTTAGGGGTGTCTACTTTCCAAAATGGGGTCATTTGGGGGGGTTTGTGCCATCTTGGCATTTTATGGCCTTCAAAACTGTAACGCCCTTAGAAAGCCTGAAGGCGGTGCTTGGTTTTCGGGGCCCCGTACGCGGCTAGGCTCCCAAAAAGTCCCACATATGTGGTATCCCCGTACTCAGGAGAAGCAGCAGAATTTATTTTGGGGTGTCATTTCACATATGCCCATGGCATGCGTGAGCAATATATCATTTAGTGACAACTTTGTGAAAAAAAAAAAAAAAAAAAAAAAGTTTGTAATTTTCCCGCAACTTGTGGCAAAATATAAAATATTCCATGGACTCAACATGCCTCTCAGAAAATAGCTTGGGGTGTCTACTTTCTAAAATGGGGTCATTTGTGGGGGTTTTGTGCCATCTTGGCATTTTATGGCCTTCAAAACTGTAATAGGTAGTGAGGAGTGAAGTCAAATATTTACGCCCTTAGAAAACCTGAAGGCGGTTCTTGGCTTTCGGGGCCCCGTACGCGGCTAGGCTCCCAAAAAGTCCCACATATGTGGTATTCCCGTACTCAGGAGAAGCAGCAGAATTTATTTTGGGGTGTCATTTCACATATGCCCATAGCATGTGTGAGCAATATATCATTTAGTGACAACTTTGTGTAAAAAAAAAAAAAAAAATTTTTTTTGTCATTATTCAATCGCTTGAGGCAAAAAAATAAAATATTCAATGGGCTCAACATGCCACTTATCAATTTCCTTAGGGTGTCTACTTTCCAAAATGGGGTCAATTGGGGGGGGTTTTGTACTGACCTGCCATTTTAGCACCTCAAGAAATGAGATAGGCAGTCGTAAACTAAAAGCTGCGTAAATTCCAGAAAACGTACCTTAGTTTGTAGATGTGACAACTTTTGCGCAAACCAATAAATATACAATTATTGACTTTTTTTTACCAAAGACATGTGGCTGAATACATTTTGGCCTAAATGTATGACTAAAATTGAGTTTATTGGATTTTTCTAATAACAAAAAGTAGAAAATATCATTTTTTTTTCAAAATTTGCGGTCTTTTTACGTT
Organism: Lithobates pipiens; assembly: GCF_037356315.1. Lineage (NCBI taxonomy): Eukaryota > Metazoa > Chordata > Amphibia > Anura > Ranidae > Lithobates > Lithobates pipiens. Next base: position 2,549,895 of record NW_027507786.1, read on the forward strand.
TATATCGCAAAAAATAAAAATCGCAGAGGCAATCAAATACCATCAAAAGAAAGCTCTATTTGTGGGAAGAAAAGGACGCAAATTTTGTTTGGGTACAACATTGCATGACCGCGCAATTACCAGTTAAAGCAGCGCAGTGCCAAATTGTAAAAAGACCTCTGGTCATTTACCAGCAAAATGGTCCGGTCTAAAGGTGGTTAAGGCCGGTCATACATTTTTCTTGTACAACTTTCCTTTTTTTTTTTTCACAAGAAAAATATTTATTTCAATTTTTACAGAACAAGCAATGCATATACACATTTAGTCACAAAATACATTATTGCGTAGATTGTCACGAGACAGTTGGTTTGTTCATGTGAACAGGAGAGAGGTGTTTGAAGCTGTTATATAACATTACAATAAGATATTGGTTTGGAACCAGTAGATCTCAGCAAAATTACTTAGGGAGGTCTGGGGGGGGGGGGGGTGGGGGGAAGAAGCAGGACAGGTGAAGGATGGGAGGGGGGAGAGGAGGGAGACAAAGGAGGGACCTTGTCTACATAATTGGATTTCCGTAGTGTAAACAGTAAATAGTTATTCAGGAGGCAGTTGGCGGCGGTTGGTGGCAGTTGGCGGCGGTTATGTGGCAGTTGGTGGTGGTTGGTAGCAGTTGGCGGCGGTTATGTGGCAGTTGGCGGCGGTTATGTGGCAGTTGGCGGCGGTTATCTGGCAGTTGGCGGCGGTTATGTGGCAGTTGGCGGCGGTTGGTGGCAGTTGGCGGCGGTTATGTGGCAGTTGGTGGCAGCTGGCGGCGGTTATGTGTCAGTTGGCGGCGGTTATGTGGCAGTTGGCGGCGGTTATGTGGCAGTTGGTGGCAGTTGGCGACGGTTATGTGGCAGTTGGCGGCGGTTATGTGGCAGTTGGCGGCGGTTATGTGGCAGTTGGTGTCAGTTGGCGGCGGTTATGTGGCAGTTGGCGGCGGTTATGTGGCAGTTGGCGGCAGTTGGTGGCAGTTGGTGGCGGTTATGTGGCAGTTGGCTGCGATTATGTGGCAGTTGGCGGCAGTTGGTGGCAGTTGGCGGCGGTTATGTGGCAATTGGCGGCGGTTGGTGGCAGTTGGCGGCGGTTATGTGGCAGTTGGTGGCAGCTGGCGGCGGTTATGTGGCAGTTGGCGGCGGTTATGTGGCAGTTGGTGGCAGTTGGCGACGGTTATGTGGCAGTTGGCGGCGGTTATGTGGCAGTTGGCGGCGGTTATGTGGCAGTTGGTGTCAGTTGGCGGCGGTTATGTGGCAGTTGGCGGCGGTTATGTGGCAGTTGGCGGCAGTTGGTGGCAGTTGGCGGCGGTTATGTGGCAGTTGGCGGCGGTTATGTGGCAGTTGGCGGCAGTTGGTGGCAGTTGGCGGCGGTTATGTGGCAGTTGGCGGCGGTTGGTGGCCATTATGAGGGGTTCCCACCATCCCTTTGCTGAGTTCCCGAGTATGTACACCCGCTGTGTCCATTATGAGGGGTTCCCACCATCCCTTTGCTGAGTTCCCGAGTATGTACACCGGCTGTGCCCATTATGAGGGGTTCCCACCATCCCTGTGCTGTGCCCATTATGAGGGGTTCCCACCATCCCTGTGCTATGCTGACTTCCTCCGATTGGTGAACAAAACACCAGTCACAATTCTGTTAATTTAGATCCGAAATTTGTTAACGAAATTTTGTATTTCGTACAAAATTTGTGAGCACAGAAATTCCCCATAGGGGTCCCACCATCCCTGTGCTGACTTCCTGGGTTTTTAACTTTTAGGTTCGTTAAATTTTCGTAACAATTACGAATTTTTGTTACGAATTTGGATACAAAATTCGTAAAACGAAATTACGTATTTCGTACGGAATTTGTATGCATAAAGATTTGTATTTCGGATTCGTACGAATCTATGAATTTCTGGAAATTCGTACGGCGGCGGTTATGTGGCAGTTGGCGGCGGTTGGTGGCAGTTGGCGGCGGTTATGTGGCAGTTGGTGGCAGTTGGCGGCGGTTATGTGGCAGTTGGCGGCGGTTGGTGGCAGTTGGCGGCAGTTGGTGGCAGTTGGCGGCGGTTATGTGGCAGTTGGCGGCGGTTATGTGGCAGTTGGCGGCAGTTGGTGGCAGTTGGCGGCGGTTATGTGGCAGTTGGCGGCGGTTATGTGGCAGTTGGCGGCGGTTGGTGGCAGTTGGCGGCGGTTATGTGGCAGTTGGCGGCGGTTATGTGGCAGTTGGCGGCGGTTGGTGGCAGTTGGCGGCAGTTATGTGGCAGTTGGCGGCGGTTATGTGGCAGTTGGCGGTTCCCTACTGCGCATGCGCGAGTCGCTCTGCGCAACAAGGATGGTCCCCGCTGTCTCTGGGATCCGTGTGTTTCCCAGCAGGCAGCGGGGGACTTTCGGAAAGGGGCGTAGATTCTGCGGAAAGGGGCGTTCCTTTCTGCAGAATCTACGCCGGAAGTGGGTGCAGATACCTGTACTGTACAGGTACCTGCACCCCCCTCCCCCCTGAAAGGTGCCAATTGTGGCGCCGGAGGGGGGGAGGATTCCAATGAGCGGAAGGTCCACTTTAGGGTGGACCTCCGCTTTAACCAAAAAGTGCATTCTGTGCAAATGCATCCAAAAATATAGAAAATATACCAAATCAAATCATTATTCAACCAAAAAAAATAATAATGTCAAAGCAATAACTCCAAGGCCAACAATAAATAACACGTTATCTCCTCCGATTCCACAACATGGCTGGTTGACAAACAGCCATTCAGAAACGAACTGAAAAGCGCGAAATGAAAAGCGTAAACTGAAAATCGCTAAATAAAAAGCGCAAAATGAAAAGCGCGAATCAACACTCACCAAACTTCTACTAACACGAAATTAGCAGAAGGAGCCCAAACGGTGGCGCTAAAGAGCTGAAAAACCATGTAGTACGTCACTACGTTGGTGATTGTTGGCCGATAATTGTGTGGCCTGTGTGTATGTAAGACAAGATTGGGCCAACGCCCTTCGGACAAAAGTCCCCGGTTCTGTTGGCCAACAATCCGATCGTGTGTACGAGGCTTAAGGCGGTCATACATTTTTCTTGTACAACTTTCCTTTTTTTTTTTTCACAAGAAAAATATTTATTTCAATTTTTACAGAACAAGCGATGCATATACACATTTAGTCACAAAATACATTATTGCGTAGATTGTCACGAGACAGTTGGTTTGTTCATGTGAACAGGAGAGAGGTGTTTGAAGCTGTTATATAACATTACAATAAGATATTGGTTTGGAACCAGTAGATCTCAGAAAAATTACTTAGGGAGGTCTGGGGGGGTGGGGGGAAGAAGCAGGACAGGTGAAGGATGGGAGGGGGGAGGGAGACAAAGGAGGGACCTTGTCTACATAATTGGATTTCCGTAGTATAAACAGTAAATAGTTATTCAGGAGGCAGTTGGCGGCGGTTGGTGGCAGTTGGCGGCGGTTATGTGGCAGTTGGCGGCAGTTGGTGGCAGCTGGCGGCGGTTATGTGGCAGTTGGCGGCGGTTATGTGGCAGTTGGCGGCGGTTATGTGGCAGTTGGTGGCAGTTGGCGACGGTTATGTAGCAGTTGGCGTCGGTTATGTGGCAGTTGGCGGCGGTTATGTGGCAGTTGGTGTCAGTTGGCGGCGGTTATGTGGCAGTTGGCGGCGGTTATGTGGCAGTTGGCGGCAGTTGGTGGCAGTTGGCGGTGGTTATGTGGCAGTTGGCGGCAGTTATGTGGCAGTTGGCGGCAGTTGGTGGCAGTTGGCGGCGGTTATGTGGCAGTTGGCAGCGGTTATGTGGCAGTTGGCGGCATTTGGTGGCAGTTGGCGGCGGTTATGTGGCAGTTAGCGGTGGTTATGTGGCAGTTGGCGGCAGTTGGTGGCAGTTGGCGGCGGTTATGTGGCAGTTGGTGGCAGTTGGCGGCGGTTATGTGGCAGTTGGCGGCGGTTATGTGGCAGTTGGCGGAGGTTGGTGGCAGTTGGCAGCGGTTATGTGGCAGTTGGCGGCGGTTATGTGGCAGTTGGCGGCATTTGGTGGCAGTTGGCGGCGGTTATGTGGCAGTTGGCGGCAGTTGGTGGCAGTTGGCGGCGGTTATGTGGCGTAGATTCTGCGGAAAGGGGCGTTCCTTTCTGCAGAATCTACGCCGGAAGTGGGTGCAGATACCTGTACTGTACAGGTACCTGCATCCCCCTCCCCCCGGAAAGGTGCCAATTGTGGCGCCGGAGGGGGGGAGGATTCCAATGAGCGGAAGGTCCACTTTAGGGTGGACCTCCGCTTTAACCTATAAGTGCATTCTATGCATCCAAAAATATAGAAAATATACCAAATCAAATCATTATTCAACCAAAAAATAATAATAATGTCAAAGCAATAACTCCAAGGCCAACAATAAATAACACGTTATCTCCTCCGATTCCACAACATGGCTGGTTGACAAACAGCTGTTCAGAAACGAACTGAAAAGCGCGAAATGAAAAGCGCAAAATTAAAAGCGCGAATCAACACTCACCAAACTTCTACTAACACGAAATTAGCAGAAGGAGCCCAAAGGGTGGCGCTAAAGAGCTGAAAAACCATGTAGTACGTCATTACGTTGGTGATTGTTGGCCGACAATTGTGTGGCCTGTGTGTATGTAAGACAAGTTTGGGCCAACACCCTTCAGACAAAAGTCCCCGGTTCTGTTGGCCAATAATCCGATCATGTGTACGAGGCTTAAGGCCGGTCATACATTTTTCTTGTAAAACTTTCCTTCTTTTTTTTTTCACAAGAAAAATATTTATTTCAATTTTTACAGAACAAGCGATGCATATACACATTTAGTCACAAAATACATTATTGCCTAGATTGTCACGAGACAGTTGGTTTGTTCATGTGAACAGGAGAGAGGTGTTTGAAGCTGTTATATAACATTACAATAAGATATTGATTTGGAACCAGTAGATCTCAGCAAAATTACTTAGGGAGGTCTGGGGGGGGGGGGGGGTGGGGGAAAGAAGCAGGACAGGTGAAGGATGGGAGGGGGGAGGGGAGGGAGACAAAGGAGGGACCTTGTCTACATAATTGGATTTCCGTAGTATAAACAGTAAATAGTTATTCAGGAGGCAGTTGGCAGCGGTTATGTGGCAGTTGGCGGCGGTTATGTGGCAGTTGGCGGCATTTGGTGGCAGTTGGTGGCGGTTATGTGGCAGTTAGCAGTGGTTATGTGGCAGTTGGTAGCAGTTGGTGGCAGTTGGGGGCGGTTATGTGGCAGTAGGCGGCGGTTATGTGGCAGTTGGCGGCGGTTATGTGGCAGTTGGCGGCGGTTATGTGGCAGTTGGCGGTGGTTGGTGGCAGTTGGCGGCGGTTATGTGGCAGTTGGCGGCGGTTGGTGGCAGTTGGCGGCGGTTATGTGGCAGTTGGCGGCGGTTATGTGGCAGTTGGCGGCAGTTGGCGGCAGTTGGGGGCGGTTATGTGGCAGTTGGCGGCAGTTGGCGGCGGTTATGTGGCAGTTGGTGGCAGTTGGTGGCAGTTGGCGGCGGTTATGTGGCAGTTGGCGGCGGTTATGTGGCAGTTGGCGGTGGTTGGTGGCAGTTGACGGCGGTTATGTGGCAGTTGGCGGCGGTTGGTGGCAGTTGGCAGCGGTTATGTGGCAGTTGGCAGCAGTTGGTGGCAGTTGGCGGCGGTTATGTGGCAGTTGGCGGCGGTTATGTAGCAGTTGGCGGCAGTTGGTGGCAGTTGGCGGCGGTTATGTGGCAGTTGGCTGCGGTTATGTGGCAGTTGGCGGCAGTTGGCGGCAGTTGGTGGCAGTTGGCGGCGGTTATGTGGCAGTTGGCGGCGGTTATGTGGCAGTTGGCGGCAGTTGGTGGCAGTTGGCGGTGGTTATGTGGCAGTTGACGGCGGTTGGTGGCAGTTGGCGGCGGTTATGTGGCAGTTGGCGGCGGTTGGTGGCAGTTGGCGGCAGTTGGCGGCGGTTATGTGGCAGTTGGCGGCGGTTATGTGGCAGTTGGCGGCGGTTATGTGGCAGTTGGCGGCAGTTGGTGGCAGTTGGCGGCAGTTATGTGGCAGTTGGCGGCGGTTATGTGGCAGTTGGCGGCAGTTGGCGGCAGTTGGGGGCGGTTATGTGGCAGTTGGCGGCAGTTGGTGGCAGTTGGCGGCGGTTATGTGGCAGTTGGTGGCAGTTGGCGGCGGTTATGTGGCAGTTGGCGGCGGTTATGTGGCAGTTGGCGGTGGTTGGTGGCAGTTGGCGGCGGATATGTGGCAGTTGGCGGCGGTTGGTGGCAGTTGGCGGCGGTTATGTGGCAGTTGGCAGCAGTTGGTGTCAGTTGGCGGCGGTTATGTGGCAGTTGGCGGCGGTTATGTGGCAGTTGGTGTCAGTTGGCGGCGGTTATGTGGCAGTTGGCGGCGGTTATGTAGCAGTTGGCGGCAGTTGGTGGCAGTTGGCGGCGGTTATGTGGCAGTTGGCTGCGGTTATGTGGCAGTTGGCGGCAGTAGGAGGCAGTTGGCGGCGGTTATGTGGCAGTTGGCGGCGGTTATGTGGCAGTTGGCGGCGGTTATGTGGCAGTTGGCGGCAGTTGGGGGCGGTTATGTGGCAGTTGGCGGCAGTTGGTGTCAGTTGGCGGCGGTTATGTGGCAGTTGGTGGCAGTTGGTGGCAGTTGGCGGCGGTTATGTGGCAGTTGGCGGCGGTTGGTGGCAGTTGGCGGCGGTTATGTGGCAGTTGGCGGCGGTTGGTGGCAGTTGGCGGTGGTTATGTGGCAGTTGGCAGCAGTTGGTGGCAGTTGGCGGCGGTTATGTGGCAGTTGGCGGCGGTTATGTAGCAGTTGGCGGCAGTTGGTGGCAGTTGGCGGCGGTTATGTGGCAGTTGGCTGCGGTTATGTGGCAGTTGGCGGCAGTTGGTGGCAGTTGGCGGCGGTTATGTGGCATTTGGCGGCGGTTATGTAGCAGTTGGCGGCAGTTGGTGGCAGTTGGCGGCGGTTATGTGGCAGTTGGCGGCGGTTATGTGGCAGTTGGCGGCGGTTATGTGGCAGTTGGCGGTGGTTGGTGGCAGTTGACGGCGGTTATGTGGCAGTTGGCGGCGGTTGGTGGCAGTTGGCAGCGGTTATGTGGCAGTTGGCAGCAGTTGGTGGCAGTTGGCGGCGGTTATGTGGCAGTTGGCGGCGGTTATGTAGCAGTTGGCGGCAGTTGGTGGCAGTTGGCGGCGGTTATGTGGCAGTTGGCTGCGGTTATGTGGCAGTTGGCGGCAGTTGGTGGCAGTTGGCGGCGGTTATGTGGCAGTTGGCGGCGGTTATGTGGCAGTTGGCGGCAGTTGGTGGCAGTTGGCGGTGGTTATGTGGCAGTTGACGGCGGTTGGTGGCAGTTGGCGGCGGTTATGTGGCAGTTGGCGGCGGTTGGTGGCAGTTGGCGGCAGTTGGCGGCGGTTATGTGGCAGTTGGCGGCGGTTATGTGGCAGTTGGCGGCAGTTGGTGGCAGTTGGCGGCGGTTATGTGGCAGTTGGCGGCGGTTATGTGGCAGTTGGCGGCAGTTGGGGGCGGTTATGTGGCAGTTGGCGGCAGTTGGTGGCAGTTGGCGGCGGTTATGTGGCAGTTGGTGGCAGTTGGTGGCAGTTGGCGGCGGTTATGTGGCAGTTGGCGGCGGTTATGTGGCAGTTGGCGGCGGTTGGTGGCAGTTGGCGGCGGTTATGTGGCAGTTGGCGGCGGTTGGTGGCAGTTGGCGGCGGTTATGTGGCAGTTGGCAGCAGTTGGTGTCAGTTGGCGGCGGTTATGTGGCAGTTGGCGGCGGTTATGTGGCAGTTGGTGTCAGTTGGCGGCGGTTATGTGGCAGTTGGCGGCGGTTATGTAGCAGTTGGCGGCAGTTGGTGGCAGTTGGCGGCGGTTATGTGGCAGTTGGCTGCGGTTATGTGGCAGTTGGCGGCAGTAGGAGGCAGTTGGCGGCGGTTATGTGGCAGTTGGCGGCGGTTATGTGGCAGTTGGCGGCAGTTGGGGGCGGTTATGTGGCAGTTGGCGGCAGTTGGTGTCAGTTGGCGGCGGTTATGTGGCAGTTGGTGGCAGTTGGTGGCAGTTGGCGGCGGTTATGTGGCAGTTGGCGGCGGTTGGTGGCAGTTGGCGGCGGTTATGTGGCAGTTGGCGGCGGTTGGTGGCAGTTGGCGGTGGTTATGTGGCAGTTGGCAGCAGTTGGTGGCAGTTGGCGGCGGTTATGTGGCAGTTGGCGGCGGTTATGTGGCAGTTGGGGGCGGTTATGTGGCAGTTGGCGGCAGTTGGTGTCAGTTGGCGGCGGTTATGTGGCAGTTGGTGGCAGTTGGCGGCGGTTATGTGGCATTTGGCGGCGGTTATGTAGCAGTTGGCGGCAGTTGGTGGCAGTTGGCGGCGGTTATGTGGCAGTTGGCGGCGGTTATGTGGCAGTTGGCGGCAGTTGGTGGCAGTTGGCGGCGGTTATGTGGCAGTTGGCGGCGGTTATGTGGCAGTTGGCGGCGGTTATGTGGCAGTTGGCGGCGGTTGGTGGCAGTTGGCGGTGGTTATGTGGCAGTTGGCGGCGGTTGGTGGCAGTTGGCGGCGGTTATGTGGCAGTTGGCGGCGGTTATGTGGCAGTTGGCGGCGGTTGGTGGCAGTTGGCGGCAGTTATGTGGCAGTTGGCGGCGGTTATGTGGCAGTTGGCGGTTCCCTACTGCGCATGCGCGAGTCGCTCTGCGCAACAAGGATGGTCCCCGCTGTCTCTGGGATCCGTGTGTTTCCCAGCAGGCAGCGGGGGACTTTCGGAAAGGGGCGTAGATTCTGCGGAAAGGGGCGTTCCTTTCTGCAGAATCTACGCCGGAAGTGGGTGCAGATACCTGTACTGTACAGGTACCTGCACCCCCCTCCCCCCTGAAAGGTGCCAATTGTGGGGCCGGAGGGGGGGAGGATTCCAATGAGCGGAAGGTCCACTTTAGGGTGGACCTCCGCTTTAACCAAAAAGTGCATTCTGTGCAAATGCATCCAAAAATATAGAAAATATACCAAATCAAATCATTATTCAACCAAAAAAAATAATAATGTCAAAGCAATAACTCCAAGGCCAACAATAAATAACACGTTATCTCCTCCGATTCCACAACATGGCTGGTTGACAAACAGCCATTCAGAAACGAACTGAAAAGCGCGAAATGAAAAGCGTAAACTGAAAATCGCTAAATAAAAAGCGCAAAATGAAAAGCGCGAATCAACACTCACCAAACTTCTACTAACACGAAATTAGCAGAAGGAGCCCAAACGGTGGCGCTAAAGAGCTGAAAAACCATGTAGTATGTCACTACGTTGGTGATTGTTGGCCGATAATTGTGTGGCCTGTGTGTATGTAAGACAAGATTGGGCCAACGCCCTTCGGACAAAAGTCCCCGGTTCTGTTGGCCAACAATCCGATCATGTGTACGAGGCTTAAGGCGGTCATACATTTTTCTTGTACAACTTTCCTTTTTTTTTTCACAAGAAAAATATTTATTTCAATTTTTACAGAACAAGCGATGCATATACACATTTAGTCACAAAATACATTATTGCGTAGATTGTCACGAGACAGTTGGTTTGTTGATGTGAACAGGAGAGATGTGTTTGAAGCTGTTATATAACATAACAATAAGATATTGGTTTGGAACCAGTAGATCTCAGAAAAATTACTTAGGGAGGTCTGGGGGGGTGGGGGGAAGAAGCAGGAGAGGTGAAGGATGGGAGGGGGGAGGGGAGGGAGACAAAGGAGGGACCTTGTCTACATAATTGGATTTCCGTAGTATAAACAGTAAATAGTTATTCAGGAGGCAGTTGGCGGCGGTTGGTGGCAGTTGGCGGCGGTTATGTGGCAGTTGGCGGCGGTTGGTGGCAGTTGGCGGCGGTTATGTGGCAGTTGGCGGCGGTTATGTGGCAGTTGGCGGCGGTTGGTGGCAGTTGGTGGCGGTTATGTGGCAGTTGGCGGCAGTTGGTGGCAGTTGGCGGCGGTTATCTGGCAGTTGGCGGCAGTTATGTGGCAGTTGGCGGCGGTTGGTGGCAGTTGGCGGCGGTTATGTGGCAGTTGGCGGCAGTTGGTGGCAGCTGGCGGCGGTTATGTGGCAGTTGGCGGCGGTTATGTGGCAGTTGGCGGCGGTTATGTGGCAGTTGGTGGCAGTTGGCGTCGGTTATGTGGCAGTTGGTGGCAGTTGGTGGCAGTTGGCGGCGGTTATGTGGCAGTTGGCGGCAGTTATGTGGCAGTTGGCGGCAGTTGGTGGCAGTTGGCGGCGGTTATGTGGCAGTTGGCGGCATTTGGTGGCAGTTGGCGGCGGTTATGTGGCAGTTAGCGGCGGTTATGTGGCAGTTGGCGGCAGTTGGTGGCAGTTGGCGGCGGTTATGTGGCAGTTGGTGGCAGTTGGCGGCGGTTATGTGGCAGTAGGTGGCAGTTATGTGGCAGTTGGCGGCGGTTGGTGTCAGTTGGCGGCGGTTATGTGGCAGTTGGCGGCGGTTGGTGGCAGTTGGTGGCAGTTGGCGGCGGTTATGTGGCAGTTGGCGGCAGTTGGCGGCGGTTATGTGGCAGTTGGCGGCAGTTGGTGGCAGTTGGCGGCGGTTATGTGGCAGTTGGCGGCAGTTGGTGGCAGTTGGCGGCGGTTATGTGGCGTAGATTCTGCGGAAAGGGGCGTTCCTTTCTGCAGAATCTACGCCGGAAGTGGGTGCAGATACCTGTATTGTACAGGTACCTGCATCCCCCTCCCCCCTGAAAGGTGCCAATTGTGGAGCCGGAGGGGGGGAGGATTCCAATGAGCGGAAGGTCCACTTTAGGGTGGACCTCCGCTTTAACCAAAAAGTGCATTCTATGCATCCAAAAATATAGAAAATATACCAAATCAAATCATTATTCAACCAAAAAAAATAATAATGTCAAAGCAATAACTCCAAGGCCAACAATAAATAACACGTTATCTCCTCCAATTCCACAACATGGCTGGTTGACAAACAGCTGTTCAGAAACTAACTGAAAAGCGCGAAATGAAAAGCGCAAAATGAAAAGCGCGAATCAACACTCACCAAACTTCTACTAACACGAAATATGAAAAGCGCGAATCAACACTCACCAAACTTCTACTAACACGAAATTAGCAGAAGGAGCCCAAAGGGTTGGCGCTAAAGAGCTGAAAACCATGTAGTACGTCACTACGTTGGTGATTGTTGGCCGACAATTGTGTGGCCTGTGTGTATGTAAGACAAGTTTGGGCCAACGCCCTTCGGACAAAAGTCCCCGGTTCTGTTGGCCAATAATCCAATCGTGTGTACGAGGCTTAAGGCCGGTCATACATTTTTCTTGTACAACTTTCCTTTTTTTTTTTCACAAGAAAAATATTTATTTCAATTTTTACAGAACAAGCGATGCATATACACATTTAGTCACAAAATACATTATTGCGTAGATTGTCACAAGACAGTTGGTTTGTTCATGTGAACAGGAGAGAGGTGTTTGAAGCTGTTATATAACATTACAATAAGATATTGGTTTGGAACCAGTAGGTCTCAGCAAAATTACTTAGGGAGGTCTGGGGGGTGGGGGGAAGAAGCAGGACAGGGAAGGATGGGAGGGGGAGGGAGGGAGACAAAGGAGGGACCTTGTCTACATAATTGGATTTCCGTAGTATAAACAGTAAATAGTTATTCAGGAGGCAGTTGGCGGCGGTTATGTGCAGTTGGCAGCGGTTATGTTGCAGTGGGCGGCATTTGGTGGCAGTTGGCGGCGGTTATGTGGCAGTTAGCGGTGGTTATGTGGCAGTTGGTGGTAGTTGGTGGCAGTTGGCGGCGGTTATGTGGCAGTTGGCGGCGGTTATGTGGCAGTTGGTGGAAGTTGGCGGCGGTTATGTGGCAGTTGGCGGCGGTTATGTGGCAGTTGGCGGTGGTTGGTGGCAGTTGGCGACGGTTATGTGGCAGTTGGCGGCGGTTGGTGGCAGTGGCGGCGGTTATGTGGCAGTTGGCGGCGGTTATGTGGCAGTTGGCGGCAGTTGGGGGCGGTTATGTGGCAGTTGGCGGCAGTTGGCGGTGGTTATGTTGCAGTTGTGCAGTTGGTGGCAGTTGGCGGCGGTTATGTGGCAGTTGGTGGCGGTTATGTGGCAGTTGCGGTGGTTGGTGGCAGTTGGCGGCGGTTATGTGGTAGTTGGCGGCGGTTGGTGGCAGTTGGCGGCGGTTATGTGGCAGTTGGCAGCAGTTGGTGGCAGTTGGCGGCGGTTATGTGGCAGTTGGCGGCAGTTGGCGGCAGTTGGGGGCGGTTATGTGGCAGTTGGCGGCAGTTGGCGGTGGTTATGTTGCAGTTGGTGGCAGTTGGTGGCAGTTGGCGGCGGTTATGTGGCAGTTGGTGGCGGTTATGTTGGCAGTTGGCGGTGGTTGGTGGCAGTTGGCGGCGGTTATGTGGCAGTTGGCGGCGGTTGGTGGCAGTTGGCGGTGGTTATGTGGCAGTTGGCAGCAGTTGGTGGCAGTTGGCGGCGGTTATGTGGCAGTTGGCGGCGGTTATGTGGCAGTTGGTGTCAGTTGGCGGCGGTTATGTGGCAGTTGGCGGCAGTTATGTAGCAGTTGGCGGCAGTTGGTGGCAGTTGGCGGCGGTTATGTGGCAGTTGGCTGCGGTTATGTGGCAGTTGGCGGCAGTTGGTGGTAGTTGGCGGCGGTTATGTGGCAGTTGGCGGTGGTTATGTGGCAGTTGGCGGCGGTTATGTGGCAGTTGGTGGCGGTTGGTGGCAGTTGGCGGTGGTTATGTGGCAGTTGGCGGCGGTTGGTGGCAGTTGGCGTCGGTTATGTGGCAGTTGGCGGCGGTTGGTGGCAGTTGGTGGCAGTTGGCGGCGGTTATGTGGCAGTTGGCGGCGGTTATGTGGCAGTTGGTGGCAGTTGGCGGCGGTTATGTGGCAGTTGGCGGCGGTTATGTGGCAGTTGGCGGCAGTTGGCGGCAGTTTGGGGCGGTTATGTGGCAGTTGGCGGCAGTTGGTGGCAGTTGGCGGCGGTTATGTGGCAGTTGGTGGCAGTTGGCGGCGGTTATGTGGCAGTTGGCGGCGGTTATGTGGCAGTTGGCGGTGGTTGGTGGCAGTTGGCTGCGGTTATGTGGCAGTTGGCGGCGGTTATGTGGCAGTTGGTGTCAGTTGGCGGCGGTTATGTGGCATTTGGCGGCGGTTGGTGTCAGTTGGCGGCGGTTATGTGGCAGTTGGCAGCAGTTGGTGTCAGTTGGCGGCGGTTATGTGGCAGTTGGCGGCGGTTATGTGGCAGTTGGTGTCAGTTGGCGGCGGTTATGTGGCAGTTGGCGGCGGTTATGTAGCAGTTGGCGGCAGTTGGTGGCAGTTGGCGGCGGTTATGTGGCAGTTGGCGGCGGTTATGTAGCAGTTGGCGGCAGTTGGTGGCAGTTGGCGGCGGTTATGTGGCAGTGGGCTGCGGTTATGTGGCAGTTGGCGGCAGTTGGTGGCAGTTGGCGGCGGTTATGTGGCAGTTGGCGGCGGTTATGTGGCAGTTGGCGGCGGTTATGTGGCAGTTGGCGGTGGTTGGTGGCAGTTGGCGGCGGTTATGTGGCAGTTGGCGGCGGATGGTGGCAGTTGGCGGCGGTTATGTGGCAGTTGGCGGCGGTTATGTGGCAGTTGGCGGCAGTTGGCGGCAGTTGGGGTTGGTTATGTGGCAGTTGGTGGCAGTTGGCGGTGGTTATGTGGCAGTTGATGGCAGTTGGTGGCAGATGGCGGCGGTTATGTGGCAGTTGGCGGTGGTTATGTGGCAGTTGGCGGCGGTTGGTGGCAGTTGGCGGCGGTTATGTGGCAGTTGGCAGCAGTTGGTGTCAGTTGGCGGCGGTTATGTGGCAGTTGGTGGCGGTTATGTGGCAGTTGGCGGCGGTTATGTTGCAGTTGGCGGCGGTTATGTGGCAGTTGGCGGTGGTTGGTGGCAGTTGGCGGCGGTTATGTGGCAGTTGGCGGCGGTTATGTGGCAGTTGGTGGCAGTTGGCGACGGTTATGTGGCAGTTGGCGGCGGTTATGTGGCAGTTGGCGGCGGTTATGTGGCAGTTGGTGTCAGTTGGCGGCGGTTATGTGGCAGTTGGCGGCGGTTATGTGGCAGTTGGCGGCAGTTGGTGGCAGTTGGTGGCGGTTATGTGGCAGTTGGCTGCGATTATGTGGCAGTTGGCGGCAGTTGGTGGCAGTTGGCGGCGGTTATGTGGCAATTGGCGGCGGTTGGTGGCAGTTGGCGGCGGTTATGTGGCAGTTGGTGGCAGCTGGCGGCGGTTATGTGTCAGTTGGCGGCGGTTATGTGGCAGTTGGCGGCGGTTATGTGGCAGTTGGTGGCAGTTGGCGACGGTTATGTGGCAGTTGGCGGCGGTTATGTGGCAGTTGGCGGCGGTTATGTGGCAGTTGGTGTCAGTTGGCGGCGGTTATGTGGCAGTTGGCGGCGGTTATGTGGCAGTTGGCGGCAGTTGGTGGCAGTTGGCGGCGGTTATGTGGCAGTTGGCGGCGGTTATGTGGCAGTTGGCGGCAGTTGGTGGCAGTTGGCGGCGGTTATGTGGCAGTTGGCGGCGGTTGGTGGCCATTATGAGGGGTTCCCACCATCCCTTTGCTGAGTTCCCGAGTATGTACACCCGCTGTGTCCATTATGAGGGGTTCCCACCATCCCTTTGCTGAGTTCCCGAGTATGTACACCGGCTGTGCCCATTATGAGGGGTTCCCACCATCCCTGTGCTGTGCCCATTATGAGGGGTTCCCACCATCCCTGTGCTATGCTGACTTCCTCCGATTGGTGAACAAAACACCAGTCACAATTCTGTTAATTTAGATCCGAAATTTGTTAACGAAATTTTGTATTTCGTACAAAATTTGTGAGCACAGAAATTCCCCATAGGGGTCCCACCATCCCTGTGCTGACTTCCTGGGTTTTTAACTTTTAGGTTCGTTAAATTTTCGTAACAATTACGAATTTTTGTTACGAATTTGGATACAAAATTCGTAAAACGAAATTACGTATTTCGTACGGAATTTGTATGCATAAAGATTTGTATTTCGGATTCGTACGAATCTATGAATTTCTGGAAATTCGTACGGCGGCGGTTATGTGGCAGTTGGCGGCGGTTGGTGGCAGTTGGCGGCGGTTATGTGGCAGTTGGTGGCAGTTGGCGGCGGTTATGTGGCAGTTGGCGGCGGTTGGTGGCAGTTGGCGGCAGTTGGTGGCAGTTGGCGGCGGTTATGTGGCAGTTGGCGGCGGTTATGTGGCAGTTGGCGGCAGTTGGTGGCAGTTGGCGGCGGTTATGTGGCAGTTGGCGGCGGTTATGTGGCAGTTGGCGGCGGTTGGTGGCAGTTGGCGGCGGTTATGTGGCAGTTGGCGGCGGTTATGTGGCAGTTGGCGGCGGTTGGTGGCAGTTGGCGGCAGTTATGTGGCAGTTGGCGGCGGTTATGTGGCAGTTGGCGGTTCCCTACTGCGCATGCGCGAGTCGCTCTGCGCAACAAGGATGGTCCCCGCTGTCTCTGGGATCCGTGTGTTTCCCAGCAGGCAGCGGGGGACTTTCGGAAAGGGGCGTAGATTCTGCGGAAAGGGGCGTTCCTTTCTGCAGAATCTACGCCGGAAGTGGGTGCAGATACCTGTACTGTACAGGTACCTGCACCCCCCTCCCCCCTGAAAGGTGCCAATTGTGGCGCCGGAGGGGGGGAGGATTCCAATGAGCGGAAGGTCCACTTTAGGGTGGACCTCCGCTTTAACCAAAAAGTGCATTCTGTGCAAATGCATCCAAAAATATAGAAAATATACCAAATCAAATCATTATTCAACCAAAAAAAATAATAATGTCAAAGCAATAACTCCAAGGCCAACAATAAATAACACGTTATCTCCTCCGATTCCACAACATGGCTGGTTGACAAACAGCCATTCAGAAACGAACTGAAAAGCGCGAAATGAAAAGCGTAAACTGAAAATCGCTAAATAAAAAGCGCAAAATGAAAAGCGCGAATCAACACTCACCAAACTTCTACTAACACGAAATTAGCAGAAGGAGCCCAAACGGTGGCGCTAAAGAGCTGAAAAACCATGTAGTACGTCACTACGTTGGTGATTGTTGGCCGATAATTGTGTGGCCTGTGTGTATGTAAGACAAGATTGGGCCAACGCCCTTCGGACAAAAGTCCCCGGTTCTGTTGGCCAACAATCCGATCGTGTGTACGAGGCTTAAGGCGGTCATACATTTTTCTTGTACAACTTTCCTTTTTTTTTTTTCACAAGAAAAATATTTATTTCAATTTTTACAGAACAAGCGATGCATATACACATTTAGTCACAAAATACATTATTGCGTAGATTGTCACGAGACAGTTGGTTTGTTCATGTGAACAGGAGAGAGGTGTTTGAAGCTGTTATATAACATTACAATAAGATATTGGTTTGGAACCAGTAGATCTCAGAAAAATTACTTAGGGAGGTCTGGGGGGGTGGGGGGAAGAAGCAGGACAGGTGAAGGATGGGAGGGGGGAGGGAGACAAAGGAGGGACCTTGTCTACATAATTGGATTTCCGTAGTATAAACAGTAAATAGTTATTCAGGAGGCAGTTGGCGGCGGTTGGTGGCAGTTGGCGGCGGTTATGTGGCAGTTGGCGGCAGTTGGTGGCAGCTGGCGGCGGTTATGTGGCAGTTGGCGGCGGTTATGTGGCAGTTGGCGGCGGTTATGTGGCAGTTGGTGGCAGTTGGCGACGGTTATGTAGCAGTTGGCGTCGGTTATGTGGCAGTTGGCGGCGGTTATGTGGCAGTTGGTGTCAGTTGGCGGCGGTTATGTGGCAGTTGGCGGCGGTTATGTGGCAGTTGGCGGCAGTTGGTGGCAGTTGGCGGTGGTTATGTGGCAGTTGGCGGCAGTTATGTGGCAGTTGGCGGCAGTTGGTGGCAGTTGGCGGCGGTTATGTGGCAGTTGGCAGCGGTTATGTGGCAGTTGGCGGCATTTGGTGGCAGTTGGCGGCGGTTATGTGGCAGTTAGCGGTGGTTATGTGGCAGTTGGCGGCAGTTGGTGGCAGTTGGCGGCGGTTATGTGGCAGTTGGTGGCAGTTGGCGGCGGGTTATGTGGCAGTTGGCGGCGGTTATGTGGCAGTTGGCGGAGGTTGGTGGCAGTTGGCAGCGGTTATGTGGCAGTTGGCGGCGGTTATGTGGCAGTTGGCGGCATTTGGTGGCAGTTGGCGGCGGTTATGTGGCAGTTGGCGGCAGTTGGTGGCAGTTGGCGGCGGTTATGTGGCGTAGATTCTGCGGAAAGGGGCGTTCCTTTCTGCAGAATCTACGCCGGAAGTGGGTGCAGATACCTGTACTGTACAGGTACCTGCATCCCCCTCCCCCCGGAAAGGTGCCAATTGTGGCGCCGGAGGGGGGGAGGATTCCAATGAGCGGAAGGTCCACTTTAGGGTGGACCTCCGCTTTAACCTATAAGTGCATTCTATGCATCCAAAAATATAGAAAATATACCAAATCAAATCATTATTCAACCAAAAAATAATAATAATGTCAAAGCAATAACTCCAAGGCCAACAATAAATAACACGTTATCTCCTCCGATTCCACAACATGGCTGGTTGACAAACAGCTGTTCAGAAACGAACTGAAAAGCGCGAAATGAAAAGCGCAAAATTAAAAGCGCGAATCAACACTCACCAAACTTCTACTAACACGAAATTAGCAGAAGGAGCCCAAAGGGTGGCGCTAAAGAGCTGAAAAACCATGTAGTACGTCATTACGTTGGTGATTGTTGGCCGACAATTGTGTGGCCTGTGTGTATGTAAGACAAGTTTGGGCCAACACCCTTCAGACAAAAGTCCCCGGTTCTGTTGGCCAATAATCCGATCATGTGTACGAGGCTTAAGGCCGGTCATACATTTTTCTTGTAAAACTTTCCTTCTTTTTTTTTTCACAAGAAAAATATTTATTTCAATTTTTACAGAACAAGCGATGCATATACACATTTAGTCACAAAATACATTATTGCCTAGATTGTCACGAGACAGTTGGTTTGTTCATGTGAACAGGAGAGAGGTGTTTGAAGCTGTTATATAACATTACAATAAGATATTGATTTGGAACCAGTAGATCTCAGCAAAATTACTTAGGGAGGTCTGGGGGGGGGGGGGGGGGGGGTGGGGGAAAGAAGCAGGACAGGTGAAGGATGGGAGGGGGGAGGGGAGGGAGACAAAGGAGGGACCTTGTCTACATAATTGGATTTCCGTAGTATAAACAGTAAATAGTTATTCAGGAGGCAGTTGGCAGCGGTTATGTGGCAGTTGGCGGCGGTTATGTGGCAGTTGGCGGCATTTGGTGGCAGTTGGTGGCGGTTATGTGGCAGTTAGCAGTGGTTATGTGGCAGTTGGTAGCAGTTGGTGGCAGTTGGGGGCGGTTATGTGGCAGTAGGCGGCGGTTATGTGGCAGTTGGCGGCGGTTATGTGGCAGTTGGCGGCGGTTATGTGGCAGTTGGCGGTGGTTGGTGGCAGTTGGCGGCGGTTATGTGGCAGTTGGCGGCGGTTGGTGGCAGTTGGCGGCGGTTATGTGGCAGTTGGCGGCGGTTATGTGGCAGTTGGCGGCAGTTGGCGGCAGTTGGGGGCGGTTATGTGGCAGTTGGCGGCAGTTGGCGGCGGTTATGTGGCAGTTGGTGGCAGTTGGTGGCAGTTGGCGGCGGTTATGTGGCAGTTGGCGGCGGTTATGTGGCAGTTGGCGGTGGTTGGTGGCAGTTGACGGCGGTTATGTGGCAGTTGGCGGCGGTTGGTGGCAGTTGGCAGCGGTTATGTGGCAGTTGGCAGCAGTTGGTGGCAGTTGGCGGCGGTTATGTGGCAGTTGGCGGCGGTTATGTAGCAGTTGGCGGCAGTTGGTGGCAGTTGGCGGCGGTTATGTGGCAGTTGGCTGCGGTTATGTGGCAGTTGGCGGCAGTTGGCGGCAGTTGGTGGCAGTTGGCGGCGGTTATGTGGCAGTTGGCGGCGGTTATGTGGCAGTTGGCGGCAGTTGGTGGCAGTTGGCGGTGGTTATGTGGCAGTTGACGGCGGTTGGTGGCAGTTGGCGGCGGTTATGTGGCAGTTGGCGGCGGTTGGTGGCAGTTGGCGGCAGTTGGCGGCGGTTATGTGGCAGTTGGCGGCGGTTATGTGGCAGTTGGCGGCGGTTATGTGGCAGTTGGCGGCAGTTGGTGGCAGTTGGCGGCAGTTATGTGGCAGTTGGCGGCGGTTATGTGGCAGTTGGCGGCAGTTGGCGGCAGTTGGGGGCGGTTATGTGGCAGTTGGCGGCAGTTGGTGGCAGTTGGCGGCGGTTATGTGGCAGTTGGTGGCAGTTGGCGGCGGTTATGTGGCAGTTGGCGGCGGTTATGTGGCAGTTGGCGGCGGTTGGTGGCAGTTGGCGGCGGATATGTGGCAGTTGGCGGCGGTTGGTGGCAGTTGGCGGCGGTTATGTGGCAGTTGGCAGCAGTTGGTGTCAGTTGGCGGCGGTTATGTGGCAGTTGGCGGCGGTTATGTGGCAGTTGGTGTCAGTTGGCGGCGGTTATGTGGCAGTTGGCGGCGGTTATGTAGCAGTTGGCGGCAGTTGGTGGCAGTTGGCGGCGGTTATGTGGCAGTTGGCTGCGGTTATGTGGCAGTTGGCGGCAGTAGGAGGCAGTTGGCGGCGGTTATGTGGCAGTTGGCGGCGGTTATGTGGCAGTTGGCGGCGGTTATGTGGCAGTTGGCGGCAGTTGGGGGCGGTTATGTGGCAGTTGGCGGCAGTTGGTGTCAGTTGGCGGCGGTTATGTGGCAGTTGGTGGCAGTTGGTGGCAGTTGGCGGCGGTTATGTGGCAGTTGGCGGCGGTTGGTGGCAGTTGGCGGCGGTTATGTGGCAGTTGGCGGCGGTTGGTGGCAGTTGGCGGTGGTTATGTGGCAGTTGGCAGCAGTTGGTGGCAGTTGGCGGCGGTTATGTGGCAGTTGGCGGCGGTTATGTAGCAGTTGGCGGCAGTTGGTGGCAGTTGGCGGCGGTTATGTGGCAGTTGGCTGCGGTTATGTGGCAGTTGGCGGCAGTTGGTGGCAGTTGGCGGCGGTTATGTGGCATTTGGCGGCGGTTATGTAGCAGTTGGCGGCAGTTGGTGGCAGTTGGCGGCGGTTATGTGGCAGTTGGCGGCGGTTATGTGGCAGTTGGCGGCGGTTATGTGGCAGTTGGCGGTGGTTGGTGGCAGTTGACGGCGGTTATGTGGCAGTTGGCGGCGGTTGGTGGCAGTTGGCAGCGGTTATGTGGCAGTTGGCAGCAGTTGGTGGCAGTTGGCGGCGGTTATGTGGCAGTTGGCGGCGGTTATGTAGCAGTTGGCGGCGGTTATGTGGCAGTTGGCGGCAGTTGGTGGCAGTTGGCGGCGGTTATGTGGCAGTTGGCGGCGGTTATGTGGCAGTTGGCGGCAGTTGGTGGCAGTTGGCGGTGGTTATGTGGCAGTTGACGGCGGTTGGTGGCAGTTGGCGGCGGTTATGTGGCAGTTGGCGGCGGTTGGTGGCAGTTGGCGGCAGTTGGCGGCGGTTATGTGGCAGTTGGCGGCGGTTATGTGGCAGTTGGCGGCAGTTGGTGGCAGTTGGCGGCGGTTATGTGGCAGTTGGCGGCGGTTATGTGGCAGTTGGCGGCAGTTGGGGGCGGTTATGTGGCAGTTGGCGGCAGTTGGTGGCAGTTGGCGGCGGTTATGTGGCAGTTGGTGGCAGTTGGTGGCAGTTGGCGGCGGTTATGTGGCAGTTGGCGGCGGTTATGTGGCAGTTGGCGGCGGTTGGTGGCAGTTGGCGGCGGTTATGTGGCAGTTGGCGGCGGTTGGTGGCAGTTGGCGGCGGTTATGTGGCAGTTGGCAGCAGTTGGTGTCAGTTGGCGGCGGTTATGTGGCAGTTGGCGGCGGTTATGTGGCAGTTGGTGTCAGTTGGCGGCGGTTATGTGGCAGTTGGCGGCGGTTATGTAGCAGTTGGCGGCAGTTGGTGGCAGTTGGCGGCGGTTATGTGGCAGTTGGCTGCGGTTATGTGGCAGTTGGCGGCAGTAGGAGGCAGTTGGCGGCGGTTATGTGGCAGTTGGCGGCGGTTATGTGGCAGTTGGCGGCAGTTGGGGGCGGTTATGTGGCAGTTGGCGGCAGTTGGTGTCAGTTGGCGGCGGTTATGTGGCAGTTGGTGGCAGTTGGTGGCAGTTGGCGGCGGTTATGTGGCAGTTGGCGGCGGTTGGTGGCAGTTGGCGGCGGTTATGTGGCAGTTGGCGGCGGTTGGTGGCAGTTGGCGGTGGTTATGTGGCAGTTGGCAGCAGTTGGTGGCAGTTGGCGGCGGTTATGTGGCAGTTGGCGGCGGTTATGTGGCAGTTGGGGGCGGTTATGTGGCAGTTGGCGGCAGTTGGTGTCAGTTGGCGGCGGTTATGTGGCAGTTGGTGGCAGTTGGCGGCGGTTATGTGGCATTTGGCGGCGGTTATGTAGCAGTTGGCGGCAGTTGGTGGCAGTTGGCGGCGGTTATGTGGCAGTTGGCGGCGGTTATGTGGCAGTTGGCGGCAGTTGGTGGCAGTTGGCGGCGGTTATGTGGCAGTTGGCGGCGGTTATGTGGCAGTTGGCGGCGGTTATGTGGCAGTTGGCGGCGGTTGGTGGCAGTTGGCGGTGGTTATGTGGCAGTTGGCGGCGGTTGGTGGCAGTTGGCGGCGGTTATGTGGCAGTTGGCGGCGGTTATGTGGCAGTTGGCGGCGGTTGGTGGCAGTTGGCGGCAGTTATGTGGCAGTTGGCGGCGGTTATGTGGCAGTTGGCGGTTCCCTACTGCGCATGCGCGAGTCGCTCTGCGCAACAAGGATGGTCCCCGCTGTCTCTGGGATCCGTGTGTTTCCCAGCAGGCAGCGGGGGACTTTCGGAAAGGGGCGTAGATTCTGCGGAAAGGGGCGTTCCTTTCTGCAGAATCTACGCCGGAAGTGGGTGCAGATACCTGTACTGTACAGGTACCTGCACCCCCCTCCCCCCTGAAAGGTGCCAATTGTGGGGCCGGAGGGGGGGAGGATTCCAATGAGCGGAAGGTCCACTTTAGGGTGGACCTCCGCTTTAACCAAAAAGTGCATTCTGTGCAAATGCATCCAAAAATATAGAAAATATACCAAATCAAATCATTATTCAACCAAAAAAAATAATAATGTCAAAGCAATAACTCCAAGGCCAACAATAAATAACACGTTATCTCCTCCGATTCCACAACATGGCTGGTTGACAAACAGCCATTCAGAAACGAACTGAAAAGCGCGAAATGAAAAGCGTAAACTGAAAATCGCTAAATAAAAAGCGCAAAATGAAAAGCGCGAATCAACACTCACCAAACTTCTACTAACACGAAATTAGCAGAAGGAGCCCAAACGGTGGCGCTAAAGAGCTGAAAAACCATGTAGTATGTCACTACGTTGGTGATTGTTGGCCGATAATTGTGTGGCCTGTGTGTATGTAAGACAAGATTGGGCCAACGCCCTTCGGACAAAAGTCCCCGGTTCTGTTGGCCAACAATCCGATCATGTGTACGAGGCTTAAGGCGGTCATACATTTTTCTTGTACAACTTTCCTTTTTTTTTTCACAAGAAAAATATTTATTTCAATTTTTACAGAACAAGCGATGCATATACACATTTAGTCACAAAATACATTATTGCGTAGATTGTCACGAGACAGTTGGTTTGTTGATGTGAACAGGAGAGATGTGTTTGAAGCTGTTATATAACATAACAATAAGATATTGGTTTGGAACCAGTAGATCTCAGAAAAATTACTTAGGGAGGTCTGGGGGGGTGGGGGGAAGAAGCAGGAGAGGTGAAGGATGGGAGGGGGGAGGGGAGGGAGACAAAGGAGGGACCTTGTCTACATAATTGGATTTCCGTAGTATAAACAGTAAATAGTTATTCAGGAGGCAGTTGGCGGCGGTTGGTGGCAGTTGGCGGCGGTTATGTGGCAGTTGGCGGCGGTTGGTGGCAGTTGGCGGCGGTTATGTGGCAGTTGGCGGCGGTTATGTGGCAGTTGGCGGCGGTTGGTGGCAGTTGGTGGCGGTTATGTGGCAGTTGGCGGCAGTTGGTGGCAGTTGGCGGCGGTTATCTGGCAGTTGGCGGCAGTTATGTGGCAGTTGGCGGCGGTTGGTGGCAGTTGGCGGCGGTTATGTGGCAGTTGGCGGCAGTTGGTGGCAGCTGGCGGCGGTTATGTGGCAGTTGGCGGCGGTTATGTGGCAGTTGGCGGCGGTTATGTGGCAGTTGGTGGCAGTTGGCGTCGGTTATGTGGCAGTTGGTGGCAGTTGGTGGCAGTTGGCGGCGGTTATGTGGCAGTTGGCGGCAGTTATGTGGCAGTTGGCGGCAGTTGGTGGCAGTTGGCGGCGGTTATGTGGCAGTTGGCGGCATTTGGTGGCAGTTGGCGGCGGTTATGTGGCAGTTAGCGGCGGTTATGTGGCAGTTGGCGGCAGTTGGTGGCAGTTGGCGGCGGTTATGTGGCAGTTGGTGGCAGTTGGCGGCGGTTATGTGGCAGTAGGTGGCAGTTATGTGGCAGTTGGCGGCGGTTGGTGTCAGTTGGCGGCGGTTATGTGGCAGTTGGCGGCGGTTGGTGGCAGTTGGTGGCAGTTGGCGGCGGTTATGTGGCAGTTGGCGGCAGTTGGCGGCGGTTATGTGGCAGTTGGCGGCAGTTGGTGGCAGTTGGCGGCGGTTATGTGGCAGTTGGCGGCAGTTGGTGGCAGTTGGCGGCGGTTATGTGGCGTAGATTCTGCGGAAAGGGGCGTTCCTTTCTGCAGAATCTACGCCGGAAGTGGGTGCAGATACCTGTATTGTACAGGTACCTGCATCCCCCTCCCCCCTGAAAGGTGCCAATTGTGGAGCCGGAGGGGGGGAGGATTCCAATGAGCGGAAGGTCCACTTTAGGGTGGACCTCCGCTTTAACCAAAAAGTGCATTCTATGCATCCAAAAATATAGAAAATATACCAAATCAAATCATTATTCAACCAAAAAAAATAATAATGTCAAAGCAATAACTCCAAGGCCAACAATAAATAACACGTTATCTCCTCCAATTCCACAACATGGCTGGTTGACAAACAGCTGTTCAGAAACTAACTGAAAAGCGCGAAATGAAAAGCGCAAAATGAAAAGCGCGAATCAACACTCACCAAACTTCTACTAACACGAAATTAGCAGAAGGAGCCCAAAGGGTGGCGCTAAAGAGCTGAAAAACCATGTAGTACGTCACTACGTTGGTGATTGTTGGCCGACAATTGTGTGGCCTGTGTGTATGTAAGACAAGTTTGGGCCAACGCCCTTCGGACAAAAGTCCCCGGTTCTGTTGGCCAATAATCCAATCGTGTGTACGAGGCTTAAGGCCGGTCATACATTTTTCTTGTACAACTTTCCTTTTTTTTTTTCACAAGAAAAATATTTATTTCAATTTTTACAGAACAAGCGATGCATATACACATTTAGTCACAAAATACATTATTGCGTAGATTGTCACAAGACAGTTGGTTTGTTCATGTGAACAGGAGAGAGGTGTTTGAAGCTGTTATATAACATTACAATAAGATATTGGTTTGGAACCAGTAGGTCTCAGCAAAATTACTTAGGGAGGTCTGGGGGGGTGGGGGGAAGAAGCAGGACAGGTGAAGGATGGGAGGGGGGAGGGGAGGGAGACAAAGGAGGGACCTTGTCTACATAATTGGATTTCCGTAGTATAAACAGTAAATAGTTATTCAGGAGGCAGTTGGCGGCGGTTATGTGGCAGTTGGCAGCGGTTATGTGGCAGTGGGCGGCATTTGGTGGCAGTTGGCGGCGGTTATGTGGCAGTTAGCGGTGGTTATGTGGCAGTTGGTGGTAGTTGGTGGCAGTTGGCGGCGGTTATGTGGCAGTTGGCGGCGGTTATGTGGCAGTTGGTGGAAGTTGGCGGCGGTTATGTGGCAGTTGGCGGCGGTTATGTGGCAGTTGGCGGTGGTTGGTGGCAGTTGGCGACGGTTATGTGGCAGTTGGCGGCGGTTGGTGGCAGTTGGCGGCGGTTATGTGGCAGTTGGCGGCGGTTATGTGGCAGTTGGCGGCAGTTGGGGGCGGTTATGTGGCAGTTGGCGGCAGTTGGCGGTGGTTATGTTGCAGTTGGTGGCAGTTGGTGGCAGTTGGCGGCGGTTATGTGGCAGTTGGTGGCGGTTATGTGGCAGTTGGCGGTGGTTGGTGGCAGTTGGCGGCGGTTATGTGGTAGTTGGCGGCGGTTGGTGGCAGTTGGCGGCGGTTATGTGGCAGTTGGCAGCAGTTGGTGGCAGTTGGCGGCGGTTATGTGGCAGTTGGCGGCAGTTGGCGGCAGTTGGGGGCGGTTATGTGGCAGTTGGCGGCAGTTGGCGGTGGTTATGTTGCAGTTGGTGGCAGTTGGTGGCAGTTGGCGGCGGTTATGTGGCAGTTGGTGGCGGTTATGTGGCAGTTGGCGGTGGTTGGTGGCAGTTGGCGGCGGTTATGTGGCAGTTGGCGGCGGTTGGTGGCAGTTGGCGGTGGTTATGTGGCAGTTGGCAGCAGTTGGTGGCAGTTGGCGGCGGTTATGTGGCAGTTGGCGGCGGTTATGTGGCAGTTGGTGTCAGTTGGCGGCGGTTATGTGGCAGTTGGCGGCAGTTATGTAGCAGTTGGCGGCAGTTGGTGGCAGTTGGCGGCGGTTATGTGGCAGTTGGCTGCGGTTATGTGGCAGTTGGCGGCAGTTGGTGGTAGTTGGCGGCGGTTATGTGGCAGTTGGCGGTGGTTATGTGGCAGTTGGCGGCGGTTATGTGGCAGTTGGTGGCGGTTGGTGGCAGTTGGCGGTGGTTATGTGGCAGTTGGCGGCGGTTGGTGGCAGTTGGCGTCGGTTATGTGGCAGTTGGCGGCGGTTGGTGGCAGTTGGTGGCAGTTGGCGGCGGTTATGTGGCAGTTGGCGGCGGTTATGTGGCAGTTGGTGGCAGTTGGCGGCGGTTATGTGGCAGTTGGCGGCGGTTATGTGGCAGTTGGCGGCAGTTGGCGGCAGTTTGGGGCGGTTATGTGGCAGTTGGCGGCAGTTGGTGGCAGTTGGCGGCGGTTATGTGGCAGTTGGTGGCAGTTGGCGGCGGTTATGTGGCAGTTGGCGGCGGTTATGTGGCAGTTGGCGGTGGTTGGTGGCAGTTGGCTGCGGTTATGTGGCAGTTGGCGGCGGTTATGTGGCAGTTGGTGTCAGTTGGCGGCGGTTATGTGGCATTTGGCGGCGGTTGGTGTCAGTTGGCGGCGGTTATGTGGCAGTTGGCAGCAGTTGGTGTCAGTTGGCGGCGGTTATGTGGCAGTTGGCGGCGGTTATGTGGCAGTTGGTGTCAGTTGGCGGCGGTTATGTGGCAGTTGGCGGCGGTTATGTAGCAGTTGGCGGCAGTTGGTGGCAGTTGGCGGCGGTTATGTGGCAGTTGGCGGCGGTTATGTAGCAGTTGGCGGCAGTTGGTGGCAGTTGGCGGCGGTTATGTGGCAGTGGGCTGCGGTTATGTGGCAGTTGGCGGCAGTTGGTGGCAGTTGGCGGCGGTTATGTGGCAGTTGGCGGCGGTTATGTGGCAGTTGGCGGCGGTTATGTGGCAGTTGGCGGTGGTTGGTGGCAGTTGGCGGCGGTTATGTGGCAGTTGGCGGCGGATGGTGGCAGTTGGCGGCGGTTATGTGGCAGTTGGCGGCGGTTATGTGGCAGTTGGCGGCAGTTGGCGGCAGTTGGGGTTGGTTATGTGGCAGTTGGTGGCAGTTGGCGGTGGTTATGTGGCAGTTGATGGCAGTTGGTGGCAGATGGCGGCGGTTATGTGGCAGTTGGCGGTGGTTATGTGGCAGTTGGCGGCGGTTGGTGGCAGTTGGCGGCGGTTATGTGGCAGTTGGCAGCAGTTGGTGTCAGTTGGCGGCGGTTATGTGGCAGTTGGTGGCGGTTATGTGGCAGTTGGCGGCGGTTATGTTGCAGTTGGCGGCGGTTATGTGGCAGTTGGCGGTGGTTGGTGGCAGTTGGCGGCGGTTATGTGGCAGTTGGCGGCGGTTGGTGGCAGTTGGCGGCGGTTATGTGGCAGTTGGCAGCAGTTGGTGTCAGTTGGCGGCGGTTATGTGTCAGTTGGTGGCGGTTATGTGGCAGTTGGTGTCAGTTGGCGGCGGTTATGTGGCAGTTGGCGGCGGTTGGTGGCAGTTGGCGGCGGTTATGTGGCAGTTGGCTGTGGTTATGTGGCAGTTGGCGGCAGTTGGTGGCAGTTGGCGGCGGTTATGTGGCAGTTGGCGGCGGTTATGTGGCAGTTGGCGGCGGTTATGTGGCAGTTGGCGACAGTTGGCGGCAGTTGGGGGCGGTTGTGTGGCAGTTGGTGGCAGTTGGTGGCAGTTGGCGGCGCTTATGTGGCAGTTGGTGGCAGTTGGTGGCAGTTGGCGGCGGTTATGTGGCAGTTGGCGGCGGTTATGTGGCAGTTGGCGGCGGTTGGTGGCAGTTGGCAGCGGTTATGTGGCAGTTGGCAGCGGTTGGTGGCAGTTGGCCGTGGTTATGTGGCAGTTGGCAGCAGTTGGTGGCAGTTGGCGGCGGTTATGTGGCAGTTGGCGGCGGTTATGTGGCAGTTGGCGGCAGTTGGCGGCGGTTATATGGCAGTTGGCGGCGGTTATGTGGCAGTTGGCGGCGGTTATGTGGCAGTTGGCGGCGGTTGGTGGCAGTTGGCGGCGGTTATGTGGCAGTTGGCGGCGGTTGGTGGCAGTTGGCCGTGGTTATGTGGCAGTTTGCAGCAGTTGGTGGCAGTTGGCGGCGGTTATGTGGCAGTTGGCGGCGGTTATGTGGCAGTTGGTGTCAGTTGGCGGCGGTTATGTGGCATTTGGCGGCGGTTATGTAGCAGTTGGCGGCAGTTGGTGGCAGTTGGCGGCGGTTATGTGGCAGTTGGCTGCGGTTATGTGGCAGTTGGCGGCAGTTGGTGGCAGTTGGCGGCGGTTATGTGGCATTTGCCGGCGGTTATGTAGCAGTTGGCGGCAGTTGGTGGCAGTTGGCGGCGGTTATGTGGCAGTTGGCGGCGTTTATGTGGCAGTTGGCGGCAGTTGTGGCAGTTGGCGGCGGTTATGTGGCAGTTGGCGGCGGTTATGTGGCAGTTGGCGGCAGTTGGGGATGGTTATGTGGCAGTTGGCGGCAGTTGGTGGCAGTTGGCGGCGGTTATGTGGCAGTTGGTGGCAGTTGGCGGCGGTTATGTGGCAGTTGGCGGCGGTTATGTGGCAGTTGGCGGCGGTTGGTGGCAATTGGCAGCGGTTATGTGGCAGTTGGCGGCAGTTGGTGGCAGTTGGTGGCAGTTGGCGGCGGTTATGTGGCAGTTGGTGGCAGTTGGCGGCGGTTATGTGGCAGTTGGCAGCGGTTATGTGGCAGTTGGCGGCGGTTGGTGGCAGTTGGCGGCGGTTATGTGGCAGTTGGCGGCGGATATGTGGCAGTTGGCGGTGGTTGGTGGCGGTTGGTGGCAGTTGGCGGCGGTTATGTAGCAGTTGGCGGCGGTTGGTGGCAGTTGGCGGCGGTTATGTGGCAGTTGGCGGCGGTTGGTGGCAGTTGGCGGTGGTTATGTGGCAGTTGGCAGCAGTTGGTGGCAGTTGGTGGCAGTTGGCGGCGGTTATGTGGCAGTTGGCGGCGGTTATGTGGCAGTTGGTTTCAGTTGGCGGCGGTTATGTGGCAGTTGGCGGCGGTTATGTAGCAGTTGGCGGCGGTTGGTGGCAGTTGGCGGCGGTTATGTGGCAGTTGGCGGCGGTTATGTGGCAGTTGGCGGCGGTTGGTGGCAGTTGGTGGCGGTTATGTGGCAGTTGGCGGCAGTTGGTGGCAGTTGGCGGCGGTTATCTGGCAGTTGGCGGCAGTTATGTGGCAGTTGGCGGCGGTTGGTGGCAGTTGGCGGCGGTTATGTGGCAGTTGGCGGCAGTTGGTGGCAGCTGGCGGCGGTTATGTGGCAGTTGGCGGCGGTTATGTGGCAGTTGGCGGCGGTTATGTGGCAGTTGGTGGCAGTTGGCGTCGGTTATGTGGCAGTTGGTGGCAGTTGGCGGCGGTTATGTGGCAGTTGGCGGCAGTTATGTGGCAGTTGGCGGCAGTTGGTGGCAGTTGGCGGCGGTTATGTGGCAGTTGGCGGCATTTGGTGGCAGTTGGCGGCGGTTATGTGGCAGTTAGCGGCGGTTATGTGGCAGTTGGCGGCAGTTGGTGGCAGTTGGCGGCGGTTATGTGGCAGTTGGTGGCAGTTGGCGGCGGTTATGTGGCAGTAGGTGGCAGTTATGTGGCAGTTGGCGGCGGTTGGTGTCAGTTGGCGGCGGTTATGTGGCAGTTGGCGGCGGTTGGTGGCAGTTGGTGGCAGTTGGCGGCGGTTATGTGGCAGTTGGCGGCAGTTGGCGGCGGTTATGTGGCAGTTGGCGGCAGTTGGTGGCAGTTGGCGGCGGTTATGTGGCAGTTGGCGGCAGTTGGTGGCAGTTGGCGGCGGTTATGTGGCGTAGATTCTGCGGAAAGGGGCGTTCCTTTCTGCAGAATCTACGCCGGAAGTGGGTGCAGATACCTGTATTGTACAGGTACCTGCATCCCCCTCCCCCCTGAAAGGTGCCAATTGTGGAGCCGGAGGGGGGGAGGATTCCAATGAGCGGAAGGTCCACTTTAGGGTGGACCTCCGCTTTAACCAAAAAGTGCATTCTATGCATCCAAAAATATAGAAAATATACCAAATCAAATCATTATTCAACCAAAAAAAATAATAATGTCAAAGCAATAACTCCAAGGCCAACAATAAATAACACGTTATCTCCTCCAATTCCACAACATGGCTGGTTGACAAACAGCTGTTCAGAAACTAACTGAAAAGCGCGAAATGAAAAGCCCAAAATGAAAAGCGCGAATCAACACTCACCAAACTTCTACTAACACGAAATTAGCAGAAGGAGCCCAAAGGGTGGCGCTAAAGAGCTGAAAAACCATGTAGTACGTCACTACGTTGGTGATTGTTGGCCGACAATTGTGTGGCCTGTGTGTATGTAAGACAAGTTTGGGCCAACGCCCTTCGGACAAAAGTCCCCGGTTCTGTTGGCCAATAATCCAATCGTGTGTACGAGGCTTAAGGCCGGTCATACATTTTTCTTGTACAACTTTCCTTTTTTTTTTTCACAAGAAAAATATTTATTTCAATTTTTACAGAACAAGCGATGCATATACACATTTAGTCACAAAATACATTATTGCGTAGATTGTCACAAGACAGTTGGTTTGTTCATGTGAACAGGAGAGAGGTGTTTGAAGCTGTTATATAACATTACAATAAGATATTGGTTTGGAACCAGTAGGTCTCAGCAAAATTACTTAGGGAGGTCTGGGGGGGGTGGGGGGAAGAAGCAGGACAAGTGAAGGATGGGAGGGGGGAGGGGAGGGAGACAAAGGAGGGACCTTGTCTACATAATTGGATTTCCGTAGTATAAACAGTAAATAGTTATTCAGGAGGCAGTTGGCGGCGGTTATGTGGCAGTTGGCAGCGGTTATGTGGCAGTTGGCGGCATTTGGTGGCAGTTGGCGGCGGTTATGTGGCAGTTAGCGGTGGTTATGTGGCAGTTGGTGGTAGTTGGTGGCAGTTGGCGGCGGTTATGTGGCAGTTGGCGGCGGTTATGTGGCAGTTGGTGGAAGTTGGCGGCGGTTATGTGGCAGTTGGCGGCGGTTATGTGGCAGTTGGCGGTGGTTGGTGGCAGTTGGCGACGGTTATGTGGCAGTTGGCGGCGGTTGGTGGCAGTTGGCGGCGGTTATGTGGCAGTTGGCGGCGGTTATGTGGCAGTTGGCGGCAGTTGGGGGCGGTTATGTGGCAGTTGGCGGCAGTTGGCGGTGGTTATGTTGCAGTTGGTGGCAGTTGGTGGCAGTTGGCGGCGGTTATGTGGCAGTTGGTGGCGGTTATGTGGCAGTTGGCGGTGGTTGGTGGCAGTTGGCGGCGGTTATGTGGTAGTTGGCGGCGGTTGGTGGCAGTTGGCGGCGGTTATGTGGCAGTTGGCAGCAGTTGGTGGCAGTTGGCGGCGGTTATGTGGCAGTTGGCGGCAGTTGGGGGCGGTTATGTGGCAGTTGGCGGCAGTTGGCGGTGGTTATGTTGCAGTTGGTGGCAGTTGGTGGCAGTTGGCGGCGGTTATGTGGCAGTTGGTGGCGGTTATGTGGCAGTTGGCGGTGGTTGGTGGCAGTTGGCGGCGGTTATGTGGCAGTTGGCGGCGGTTGGTGGCAGTTGGCGGTGGTTATGTGGCAGTTGGCAGCAGTTGGTGGCAGTTGGCGGCGGTTATGTGGCAGTTGGCGGCGGTTATGTGGCAGTTGGTGTCAGTTGGCGGCGGTTATGTGGCAGTTGGCGGCAGTTATGTAGCAGTTGGCGGCAGTTGGTGGCAGTTGGCGGCGGTTATGTGGCAGTTGGCTGCGGTTATGTGCAGTTGCGGCAGTTGTGGTAGTTGGCGGCGGTTATGTGGCAGTTGGCGGTGGTTATGTGGCAGTTGGCGGCGGTTAATGTGGCAGTTGGTGGCGGTTGGTGGCAGTTGGCGGTGGTTATGTGGCAGTTGGCGGCGGTTGGTGGCAGTTGGCGTCGGTTATGTGGCAGTTGGCGGCGGTTGGTGGCAGTTGGTGGCAGTTGGCGGCGGTTATGTGGCAGTTGGCGGCGGTTATGTGGCAGTTGGTGGCAGTTGGCGGCGGTTATGTGGCAGTTGGCGGCGGTTATGTGGCAGTTGGCGGCAGTTGGCGGCAGTTTGGGGCGGTTATGTGGCAGTTGGCGGCAGTTGGTGGCAGTTGGCGGCGGTTATGTGGCAGTTGGTGGCAGTTGGTGGCAGTTGGCGGCGGTTATGTGGCAGTTGGCGGCGGTTATGTGGCAGTTGGCGGTGGTTGGTGGCAGTTGGCTGCGGTTATGTGGCAGTTGGCGGCGGTTATGTGGCAGTTGGTGTCAGTTGGCGGCGGTTATGTGGCATTTGGCGGCGGTTGGTGTCAGTTGGCGGCGGTTATGTGGCAGTTGGCAGCAGTTGGTGTCAGTTGGCGGCGGTTATGTGGCAGTTGGCGGCGGTTATGTGGCAGTTGGTGTCAGTTGGCGGCGGTTATGTGGCAGTTGGCGGCGGTTATGTAGCAGTTGGCGGCAGTTGGTGGCAGTTGGCGGCGGTTATGTGGCAGTTGGCGGCGGTTATGTAGCAGTTGGCGGCAGTTGGTGGCAGTTGGCGGCGGTTATGTGGCAGTGGGCTGCGGTTATGTGGCAGTTGGCGGCAGTTGGTGGCAGTTGGCGGCGGTTATGTGGCAGTTGGCGGCGGTTATGTGGCAGTTGGCGGCGGTTATGTGGCAGTTGGCGGTGGTTGGTGGCAGTTGGCGGCGGTTATGTGGCAGTTGGCGGCGGATGGTGGCAGTTGGCGGCGGTTATGTGGCAGTTGGCGGCGGTTATGTGGCAGGTTGGCGGCAGTTGGCGGCAGTTGGGGTTGGTTATGTGGCAGGTTGGTGGCAGTTGGCGGTGGTTATGTGGCAGTTGATGGCAGTTGGTGGCAGATGGCGGCGGTTATGTGGCAGTTGGCGGTGGTTATGTGGCAGTTGGCGGCGGTTGGTGGCAGGTGGCGGCGGTTATGTGGCAGTTGGCAGCAGTTGGTGTCAGTTGGCGGCGGTTATGTGGCAGTTGGTGGCGGTTATGTGGCAGTTGGCGGCGGTTATGTTGCAGTTGGCGGCGGTTATGTGGCAGTTGGCGGCGGTTGGTGGCAGTTGGCGGCGGTTATGTGGCAGTTGGCAGCAGTTGGTGGCAGTTGGCGGCGGTTATGTGGCAGTTGGCGGCGGTTGGTGGCAGTTGGCGGCGGTTGGTGGCAGTTGGTGGCAGTTGGCGGCGGTTATGTGGCAGTTGGCGGCAGTTGGTGGCAGTTGGCGGCGGTTATATGGCAGTTGGCGGCGGTTATGTGGCAGTTGGCACCAGTTGGCGCCAGTTGGGGGCGGTTATGTGGCAGTTGGTGGCAGTTGGTGGCAGTTGGCGGCGGTTATGTGGCAGTTGGTGGCAGTTGGCGGCGGTTATGTGGCAGTTGGCGGCGGTTATGTGGCAGTTGGCGGCGGTTGGTGGCAGTTGGCGGCGGTTATGTGGCAGTTGGCGGCGGTTGGTGGCAGTTGGCGGTGGTTATGTGGCAGTTGGTGTCAGTTGGCGGCGGTTATGTGGCAGTTGGCAGCAGTTGGTGTCAGTTGGCGGCGGTTATGTGTCAGTTGGTGGCGGTTATGTGGCAGTTGGTGTCAGTTGGCGGCGGTTATGTGGCAGTTGGCGGCGGTTGGTGGCAGTTGGCGGCGGTTATGTGGCAGTTGGCTGTGGTTATGTGGCAGTTGGCGGCAGTTGGTGGCAGTTGGCGGCGGTTATGTGGCAGTTGGCGGCGGTTATGTGGCAGTTGGCGGCGGTTATGTGGCAGTTGGCGACAGTTGGCGGCAGTTGGGGGCGGTTGTGTGGCAGTTGGTGGCAGTTGGTGGCAGTTGGTGGCAGTTGGCGGCGCTTATGTGGCAGTTGGTGGCAGTTGGTGGCAGTTGGCGGCGGTTATGTGGCAGTTGGCGGCGGTTATGTGGGCAGTTGGCGGCGGTTGGTGGCAGTTGGCAGCGGTTATGTGGCAGTTGGCAGCGGTTGGTGGCAGTTGGCCGTGGTTATGTGGCAGTTGGCAGCAGTTGGTGGCAGTTGGCGGCGGTTATGTGACAGTTGGCGGCGGTTATGTGGCAGTTGGCGGCAGTTGGCGGCGGTTATATGGCAGTTGGCGGCGGTTATGTGGCAGTTGGCGGCGGTTATGTGGCAGTTGGTTTCAGTTGGCGGCGGTTATGTGGCAGTTGGCGGCGGTTATGTAGCAGTTGGCGGCAGTTGGTGGCAGTTGGCGGCGGTTATGTGGCAGTTGGCTGCGGTTATGTGGCAGTTGGCGGCAGTTGGTGGCAGTTGGCGGCGGTTATGTGGCAGTTGGCGGCTGTTATGTGGCAGTTGGCAGCGGTTATGTGGCAGTTGGCGGCGGTTGGTGGCAGTTGGCAGTGGTTATGTGGCAGTTGGCGGCGGTTGGTGGCAGTTGGCGGCGGTTATGTGGCAGTTGGCGGCGGTTGGTGGCAGTTGGTGGCAGTTGGCGGCGGTTATGTGGCTTTTGGCGGCGGTTATGTGGCAGTTGGCGGCAGTTATGTGGCAGTTGGCGGCGGTTATGTGGCAGTTGGCGGCAGTTGGTGGCAGTTGGCGGTGGTTATGTGGCAGTTGGCGGCGGTTATGTGGCAGTTGGCGGCAGTTGGTGGCGGTTGGCGGCGGTTATGTGGCAGTTGGCGGCGGTTATGTGGCAGTTGGCGGCGGTTGGTGGCCATTATGAGGGGTTCCCACCATCCCTTTGCTGAGTTCCCGAGTATGTACACCCGCTGTGCCCATTATGAGGGGTTCCCACCATCCCTTTGCTGAGTTCCCGAGTATGTACACCCGCTGTGCCCATTATGAGGGGTTCCCACCATCCCTGTGCTGAGTTCCCGGGTCTGAATGTACACCCGCTGTGCCCATTATGAGGGGTTCCCACCATCCCTGTGCTGTGCCCATTATGAGGGGTTCCCACCATCCCTGTGCTATGCTGACTTCCTCCGATTGGTGAACAAAACACCAGTCACAATTATGTTAATTTAGATCCGAATTTTGTTAAGGAAATTTCGTATTTCGTACAAAATTTGTGAGCACAGAAATTCCCCATAGGGGTCCCACTATCCCTGTGCTGACATCCTGGGTTTTTATCTTTTAGGTTCGTTAAATTTTCGTAAAAACAATTACGAATTTTTGTTACGAATTTGGATACAAAATTCGTAAAACGAAATTACGGATTTCGTACGGAATTTGTATGCATAAAAATTTGTATTTCGGATTCGTACGAATCTATGAATTTCTGGAAATTCATACGGCGGCGGTTATGTGGCAGTTGGCGGCGGTTATGTGGCAGTTGGCGGCGGTTATGTGGCAGTTGGCGGCGGTTATGTGGCAGTTGGCGGCAGTTGGCGGCAGTTGGGGGCGGTTATGTGGCAGTTGGCGGCAGTTGGCGGCGGTTATGTGGCAGTTGGTGGCAGTTGGCAGCGGTTATGTGGCAGTTGGCGGCGGTTATGTGGCAGTTGGCGGCGGTTGGTGTCAGTTGGCGGCGGTTATGTGGCAGTTGGCGGCGTTTGGTGGCAGTTGGCGGTGGTTATGTGGCAGTTGGCAGCAGTTGGTGGCAGTTGGCGGCGGTTATGTGGCAGTTGGCGGCGGTTATGTGGCAGTTGGTGTCAGTTGGTGGCGGTTATGTGGCATTTGGCGGCGGTTATGTAGCAGTTGGCGGCAGTTGGTGGCAGTTGGCGGCGGTTTTGTGGCAGTTGGCTGCGATTATGTGGCAGTTGGCGGCAGTTGGTGGCAGTTGGTGGCGGTTATGTGGCAGTTGGCGGCGGTTATGTGGCAGTTGGTGGCAGTTATGTGGCAGTTGGCGGCAGTTGGTGGCAGTTGGCAGCGGTTATGTGGCAGTTGGCGGCGGTTATGTGGCAGTTGGCGGCGGTTGGTGGCCATTATGAGGGGTTCCCACCATCCCTTTGCTGAGTTCCCGAGTATGTACACCCGCTGTGCCCATTATGAGGGGTTCCCACCATCCCTTTTCTGAGTTCCCGAGTATGTACACCCGCTGTGCCCATTATGAGGGATTCCCACCATCCCTGTGCTGAGTTCCCGGGTCTGAATGTACACCCGCTGTGCCCATTATGAGGGGTTCCCACCATCCCTGTGCTGTGCTGACTTCCTCCGATTGGTGAACAAAACACCAGTCACAATTCTGTTAATTTAGATCCGAAATTTGTTAACGAAATTTCGTATTTCGTACAAAATTTGTGAGCACAGAAATTCCCCATAGGGGTCCCACCATCCCTGTGCTGACTTCCTGGGTTTTTAACTTTTAGGTTCGTAAAATTTTCGTAACAATTACGAATTTTTGTTACGAATTTGGATACAAAATTCGTAAAACGAAATTACGTATTTCGTACGGAATTTGTATGCATAAAGATTTGTATTTCGGATTAGTACGAATCTATAAATTTCTGGAAATTCGTACGGCGGCGGTTATGTGGCAGTTGGCGGCGGTTGGTGACAGTTGGCGGCGGTTATGTGGCAGTTGGCGGCGGTTATGTGGCAGTTGGCAGCGGTTATGTGGCAGTTGGCGGCGGTTGGTGGCAGTTGGCGGCAGTTGGTGGCAGTTGGCGGCGGTTATGTGGCAGTTGGCTGCGGTTATGTAGCAGTTGGCGGCAGTTGGTGGCAGTTGGCGGCGGTTATGTGGCAGTTGGCGGCGGTTATGTGGCAGTTGGCGGCAGTTGGTGGCAGTTGGCGGCGGTTATGTGGCAGTTGGCGGCGGTTATGTGGCAGTTGGCGGTGGTTGGTGGCAGTTGGCGGCGGTTATGTGGCAGTTGGCGGCGGTTATGTGGCAGTTGGCGGTTCCCTACTGCGCATGCGCGAGACGCGCTGCGCAACAAGGATGGTCCCCGCTGTCTCTGGGATCCGTGTGTTTCCCAGCAGGCAGCGGGGGACTTTCGGAAAGGGGCGTAGATTCTGCGGAAAGGGGCGTTCCTTTCTGCAGAATCTACGCCGGAAGTGGGTGCAGATACCTGTATTGTACAGGTACCTGCACCCCCCTCCCCCCTGAAAGGTGCCAATTGTGGCGCCGGAGGGGGGGAGGATTCCAATGAGCGGAAGGTCCACTTTAGGGTGGACCTCCGCTTTAACCAAAAAGTGCATTCTGTGCAAATGCATCCAAAAATATAGAAAATATACCAAATCAAATCATTATTCAACCAAAAAAAATAATAATGTCAAAGCAATAACTCCAAGGCCAACAATAAATTATCTCCTCCGATTCCACAACATGGCTGGTTGACAAACAGACATTCAGAAACGAACTGAAAAGCGCGAAATGAAAAGCGTAAACTGAAAATCGCTAAATAAAAAGCGCAAAATGAAAAGCGCGAATCAACACTCACCAAACTTCTACTAACACGAAATTAGCAGAAGGAGCCCAAAGGGTGGCGCTAAAGAGCTGAAAAACCATGTAGTACGTCACTACGTTGGTGATTTTTGGCCGATAATTGTGTGGCCTGTGTGTATGTAAGACAAGATTGGGCCAACGCCCTTCGGACAAAAGTCCCCGGTTCTGTTGGCCAACAATCCGATCGTGTGTACGAGGCTTAAGGCCGGTCATACATTTTTCTTGTACAACTTTCCTTTTTTTTTTTTTCACAAGAAAAATATTTATTTAAATTTTTACAGAACAAGCGATGCATATACACATTTATTCACAAAATACATTATTGCGTAGATTGTCACGAGACAGTTGGTTTGTTCATGTGAACAGGAGAGAGGTGTTTGAAGCTGTTATATAACATAACAATAAGATATTGGTTTGGAACCAGTAGATCTCAGAAAAATTACTTAGGGAGGTCTGGGGGGGTGGGGGGAAGAAGCAGGACAGGTGAAGGATGGGAGAGGGGAGGGGAGGGAGACAAAGGAGGGACCTTGTCTACATAATTGGATTTCCGTAGTATAAACAGTAAATAGTTATTCAGGAGGCAGTTGGCGGTGGTTGGTGGCAGTTGGCGGCGGTTATGTGGCAGTTGGCGGCGGTTGGTGGCAGTTGGCGGCGGTTATGTGGCAGTTGGCGGCGGTTATGTGGCAGTTGGCGGCGGTTGGTGGCAGTTGGCGGCGGTTATGTGGCAGTTGGTGGCAGTTGGCGGCGGTTATGTGGCAGTTGGCGGCGGTTATGTGGCAGTTGGCGGCGGTTATGTGGCAGTTGGCGGCGGTTGGTGGCAGTTGGCGGCGGTTATGTGGCAGTTGGCGGCAGTTGGTGGCAGCTGGCGGCGGTTATGTGGCAGTTGGCGGCGGTTATGTGGCAGTTGGCGGCGGTTATGTGGCAGTTGGTGGCAGTTGGCGACGGTTATGTGGCAGTTGGCGTCGGTTATGTGGCAGTTGGCGGCGGTTATGTGGCAGTTGGTGTCAGTTGGCAGCGGTTATGTGGCAGTTGGCGGCGCTTATGTGGCAGTTGGCGGCAGTTGGTGGCAGTTGGCGGCGGTTATGTGGCAGTTGGCGGCGGTTATGTGGCAATTGGCGGCGGTTGGTGGCAGTTGGCGGCGGTTATGTGGCAGTTGGCGGCGGTTATGTGGCAGTTGGCGGCATTTGGTGGCAGTTGGCGGCGGTTATGTGGCAGTTAGCGGCGGTTATGTGGCAGTTGGCGGCAGTTGGTGGCAGTTGGCGGCGGTTATGTGGCAGTTGGTGGCAGTTGGCGGCGGTTATGTGACAGTTGGCGGCGGTTATGTGGCAGTTGGCGGCGGTTGGTGGCAGTTGGCGGCGGTTATGTGGCAGTTGGCGGCGGTTGGTGGCAGTTGATGGTTATGTGGCAGTTGGCGGCGGTTATGTGGCAGTTGGCGGCGGTTGGTGGCAGTTGGTGGCAGTTATGTGGCAGTTGGCGGCAGTTGGTGGCAGTTGGCGGTGGTTATGTGGCAGTTGGCAGCAGTTGGTGGCAGTTGGCGGCGGTTATGTGGCAGTTGGCGGCGGTTATGTGGCAGTTGGTGTCAGTTGGCGGCGGTTATGTGGCATTTGGTGGCGGTTATGTAGCAGTTGGCGGCAGTTGGCGGCAGTTGGTGGCAGTTGGCGGCGGTTATGTGGCAGTTGGCTGCGGTTATGTGGCAGTTGGCGGCAGTTGGTGGCAGTTGGCGGCGGTTATGTGGCAGTTGGCGGCGGTTATGTGGCAGTTGGCGGCGGTTATGTGGCAGTTGGCGGCAGTTGGCGGCAGTTGGGGGCGGTTATGTGGCAGTTGGCGGCAGTTGGTGGCAGTTGGCGGCAGTTATGTGGCAGTTGGTGGCAGTTGGCGGCGGTTATGTGGCAGTTGGTGGCGGTTATGTGGCAGTTGGCGGCGGTTGGTGGCAGTTGGCGGCGGTTATGTGGCAGTTGGCGGCGGTTGGTGGCAGTTGGCGGCAGTTATGTGGCAGTTGGCAGCAGTTGGTGGCAGTTGGCGGCGGTTATGTGGCAGTTGGTAGCGGTTATGTGGCAGTTGGTGTCAGTTGGTGGCAGTTATGTGGCAGTTGGCGGCGGTTATGTAGCAGTTAGCGGCAGTTGGTGGCAGTTGGCGGCGGTTATGTGGCAGTTGGCTGCGGTTATGTGGCAGTTGGCGGCAGTTGGTGGCAGTTGGCGGCGGTTATGTGGCAGTTGGCGGCGGTTATGTGGCAGTTGGCGGCGGTTGGTGGCAGTTGGCGGTGGTTATGTGGCAGTTGGCGGCGGTTGGTGGCAGTTGGCGGCGGTTATGTGGCAGTTGGCGGCGGTTGGTGGCAGTTGGCGGCAGTTGGTGGCAGTTGACGGTGGTTATGTGGCAGTTGGCGGCGGTTATGTGGCAGTTGGCGGCGGTTGGTGGCAGTTGGTGGCAGTTATGTGGCAGTTGGCGGCAGTTGGTGGCAGTTGGCGGTGGTTATGTGGCAGTTGGCAGCAGTATGTGGCAGTTGGCGGCGGTTATGTGGCAGTTGGTGTCAGTTGGCGGCGGTTATGTGGCATTTGGTGGCGGTTATGTAGCAGTTGGCGGCAGTTGGCGGCAGTTGGTGGCAGTTGGCGGCGGTTATGTGGCAGTTGGCTGCGGTTATGTGGCAGTTGGCGGCAGTTGGTGGCAGTTGGCGGCGGTTATGTGGCAGTTGGCGGCGGTTATGTGGCAGTTGGCGGCAGTTGGGGGCGGTTATGTGGCAGTTGGCGGCAGTTGGCGGCAGTTATGTGGCAGTTGGTGGCGGTTATGTGGCAGTTGGCGGCGGTTGGTGGCAGTTGGCGGCGGTTATGTGGCAGTTGGCGGCGGTTGGTGGCAGTTGGCGGCAGTTATGTGGCAGTTGGCAGCAGTTGGTGGCAGTTGGCGGCGGTTATGTGGCAGTTGGCGGCGGTTATGTGGCAGTTGGTGTCAGTTGGTGGCAGTTATGTGGCAGTTGGCGGCGGTTATGTAGCAATTGGCGGCAGTTGGTGGCAGTTGGCGGCGGTTATGTGGCAGTTGGCTGCGGTTATGTGGCAGTTGGCGGCAGTTGGTGGCAGTTGGCGGCGGTTATGTGGCAGTTGGCGGCGGTTATGTGGCAGTTGGCGGCGGTTGGTGGCAGTTGGCGGTGGTTATGTGGCAGTTGGCGGCGGTTGGTGGCAGTTGGCGGCGGTTATGTGGCAGTTGGCGGCGGTTGGTGGCAGTTGGCGGCAGTTGGTGGCAGTTGGCGGTGGTTATGTGGCAGTTGGCGGCGGTTATGTGGCAGTTGGCGGCAGTTGGTGGCAGTTGGCGGCGGTTATGTGGCAGTTGGCGGCGGTTATGTGGCAGTTGGCGGCAGTTGGCGGCAGTTGGCGGCGGTTATGTGGCAGTTGGCGGCAGTTGATGGCAGTTGGCGGCGGTTATGTGGCAGTTGGTGGCAGTTGGCGGCGGTTATGTGGCAGTTGGCGGCGGTTATGTGGCAGTTGGCGGCGGTTGGTGGCAGTTGGCGGTGGTTATGTGGCAGTTGGCGGCAGTTGGTGGCAGTTGGCGGCGGTTATGTGGCAGTTGACGGTGGTTGGTGGCAGTTGGCGGCAGATGGTGCCAGTTGGCGGCGGTTATGTGGCAGTTGGCGGCGGTTATGTGGCAGTTGGCGGCGGTTATGTGGCAGTTGGCGGCGGTTGGTGGCCATTATGAGGGGTTCCCACCATCCCTTTGCTGAGTTCCCGAGTATGTACACCCGCTGTGCCCATTATGAGGGGTTCCCACCATCCCTTTGCTGAGTTCCCGAGTATGTACACCCGCTGTGCCCATTGTGAGGGGTTCCCACCATCCCTGTGCTGAGTTCCCGGGTCTGAATGTACACCCGCTGTGCCCATTATGAGGGGTTCCCACCATCCCTGTGCTGTGCCCATTATGAAGGGTTCCCACCATCCCTGTGCTGTGCTGACTTCCTCCGATTGGTGAACAAAACACCAGTCACAATTCTGTTAATTTAGATCCGAATTTTGTTAAGGAAATTTCGTATTTCGTACAAAATTTGTGAGCACAGAAATTCCCCATAGGGGTCCCACTATCCCTGTGCTGACTTCCTGGGTTTTTAACTTTTAGGTTCGTTAAATTTTCGTAAAAACAATTACGAATTTTTGTTACGAATTTGGATACAAAATTCGTAAAACGAAATTACGTATTTCGTACGGAATTTCTATGCTTAAAAATTTGTATTTCGGATTCGTACGAATCTATGAATTTCTGGAAATTCGTACGGCGGCGGTTATGTGGCAGTTGGCGGCGGTTGGTGGCAGTTGGCGGCGGTTATGTGGCAGTTGGCGGCGGTTGGTGGCAGTTGGCGGCGGTTATGTGGCAGTTGGCGGCAGTTGGTGGCAGTTGGCGGCGGTTATGTGGCAGTTGGCGGCAGTTGGTGGCAGTTGGTGGCAGTTGGCGGCGGTTATGTGGCAGTTGGTGGCGGTTATGTGGCAGTTGGCGGCAGTTGGTGGCAGTTGGCGGCGGTTATGTGGCAGTTGGCGGCGGTTGGTGGCAGTTGGCGGCGGTTATGTGGCAGTTGGCGGCGGTTATGTGGCAGTTGGCGGTTTCCTCGATCGTCTCTCGGGTGCTGCCGCCGCCATCTTGGTTATGGGAATCAGGAAGTGCATCCTTTCGGCTTCATTTCCCGGTTCCCTACTGCGCATGCGCGAGTCGCGCTGCGCAATAAGGATGGTCCCCGCTGTCTCTGGGATCCGTGTGTTTCCCAGCAGGCAGCGGGGGACTTTCGGAAAGGGGCGTAGATTCTGCGGAAAGGGGCGTTCCTTTCTGCAGAATCTACGCCGGAAGTGGGTGCAGATACCTGTACTGTACAGGTACCTGCACCCCCCTCCCCCCTGAAAGGTGCCAATTGTGGCGCCGGAGGGGGGGAGGATTCCAATGAGCGGAAGGTCCACTTTAGGGTGGACCTCCGCTTTAACCAAAAAGTGCATTCTGTGCATCCAAAAATATAGAAAATATACCAAATCAAATCATTATTCAACCAAAAAAAATAATAATGTCAAAGCAATAACTCCAAGGCCAACAATAAATAACACGTTATCTCCTCCGATTCCACAACATGGCTGGTTGACAAACAGCCATTCAGAAACGAACTGAAAAGCGCGAAATGAAAAGCGTAAACTGAAAATCGCTAAATAAAAAGCGCAAAATGAAAAGCGCGAATCAACACTCACCAAACTTCTACTAACACGAAATTAGCAGAAGGAGCCCAAAGGGTGGCGCTAAAGTGCTGAAAAACCATGTAGTACGTCACTACGTTGGTGATTGTTGGCCGATAATTGTGTGGCCTGTGTGTATGTAAGACAAGATTGGGCCAACGCCCTTCGGACAAAAGTCCCCGGTTCTGTTGGCCAACAATCCGATCGTGTGTACGAGGCTTAAGGCCGGTCATACATTTTTCTTGTACAACTTTCCTTTTTTTTTTTTCACAAGAAAAATATTTATTTCAATTTTTACAGAACAAGCGATGCATATACACATTTAGTCACAAAATACATTATTGCGTAGATTGTCACGAGACAGTTGGTTTGTTCATGTGAACAGGAGAGAGGTGTTTGAAGCTGTTATATAACATAACAATAAGATATTGGTTTGGAACCAGTAGATCTCAGAAAAATTACTTAGGGAGGTCTGGGGGGGTGGGGGGAAGAAGCAGGACAGGTGAAGGATGGGAGGGGGGAGGGGAGGGAGACAAAGGAGGGACCTTGTCTACATAATTGGATTTCCGTAGTATAAACAGTAAATAGTTATTCAGGAGGCAGTTGGCGGCGGTTATGTGGCAGTTGGCGGCGGTTATGTGGCAGTTGGTGGCAGTTGGCGGCAGTTATGTGGCAGTTGGCTGCGGTTATGTGGCAGTTGGCGGCAGTTGGTGGCAGTTGGCGGCGGTTATGTGGCAGTTGGTGGCAGTTGGCGGCGGTTATGTGGCAGTTGGCGGCGGTTATGTGGCAGTTGGCGGCGGTTATGTGGCAGTTGGTGGCAGTTGGCGACAGTTATGTGGCAGTTGGTGGCGGTTATGTGGCAGTTGGTGTCAGTTGGCGGTGGTTATGTGGCAGTTGGCGGCGGTTATGTGGCAGTTGGCGGCAGTTGGTGGCAGTTGGTGGCAGTTGGCGGCAGTTATGTGGCAGTTGGCTGCGATTATGTGGCAGTTGGCGGCAGTTGGTGGCAGTTGGCAGCGGTTATGTGGCAGTTGGCGGCGGTTATGTGGCAGTTGGCGGCAGTTGGTGGCAGTTGGCGGCGGTTATGTGGCAGTTGGTGGCAGTTGGCGGCGGTTATGTGGCAGTTGGCGGCGGTTATGTGGCAGTTGGCGGCGGTTATGTGGCAGTTGGTGGCAGTTGGCGACAGTTATGTGGCAGTTGGTGGCGGTTATGTGGCAGTTGGTGTCAGTTGGCGGCGGTTATGTGGCAGTTGGCGGCGGTTATGTGGCAGTTGGCGGCAGTTGGTGGCAGTT
Organism: Lithobates pipiens; assembly: GCF_037356315.1. NCBI lineage: Eukaryota > Metazoa > Chordata > Amphibia > Anura > Ranidae > Lithobates > Lithobates pipiens. The sequence goes on from NW_027507786.1 coordinate 2,593,165, forward strand.
GGTGGCAGTTGGCGGCGGTTATGTGGCAGTTGGCTGCGATTATGTGGCAGTTGGCAGCAGTTGGTGGCAGTTGGCGGCGGTTATGTGGCAGTTGGCGGCGGTTATGTGGCAGTTGGCGGCAGTTGGTGGCAGTTGGCGGTGGTTATATGGCAGTTGGCGGCGGTTATGTGGCAGTTGGCGGCAGTTGGTGGCAGTTGGCGGCGGTTATGTGGCAGTTGGCGGCATTTGGTGGCTGTTGGCGGCGGTTATGTGGCAGTTAGCGGCGGTTATGTGGCATTTGGCGGCAGTTGGTGGCAGTTGGCGGCGGTTATGTGACAGTTGGTGGCAGTTGGCGGCGGTTATGTGGCAGTTGGCGGCGGTTGGTGGCAGTTGGCGGCGGTTATATGGCAGTTGGCGGCGGTTGGTGGCAGTTGGCGGCGGTTATGTGGCAGTTGGCAGCGGTTATGTGGCAGTTGGTGGCAGTTGGCGGCGGTTATGTGGCAGTTGGCGGCGGTTATGTGGCAGTTGGCGGCAGTTGGTTGCAGTTGGCGGCGGTTATGTGGCAGTTGGCGGCAGTTGGTGGCAGTTGGCGGCAGTTATGTGGCGTAGATTCTGCGGAAAGGGGCGTTCCTTTCTGCAGAATCTACGCCGGAAGTGGGTGCAGATACCTGTACTGTACAGGTACCTGCACCCCCCTCCCCCCTGAAAGGTGCCAATTGTGGCGCCGGAGGGGGGGAGGATTCCAATGAGCGGAAGGTCCACTTTAGGGTGGACATCCGCTTTAACCAAAAAGTGCATTCTATGCATCCAAAAATATAGAAAATATACCAAATCAAATCATTATTCAACCAAAAAAAATAATAATGTCAAAACAATAACTCCAAGGCCAACAATAAATAACACGTTATCTCCTCCGATTCCACAACATGGCTGGTTGACAAACAGCTGTTCAGAAACGAACTGAAAAGCGCAAAATGAAAAGCGCAAAATGAAAAGCGCGAATCAACACTCACCAAACTTCTACTAACACGAAATTAGCAGAAGGAGCCCAAAGGGTGGCGCTAAAGAGCTGAAAAACCATGTAGTACGTCACTACGTTGGTGATTGTTGGCCGACAATTGTGTGGCCTGTGTGTATGTAAGTCAAGTTTGGGCCAACGCCCTTCGGACAAAAGTCCCCGGTTCTGTTGGCCAATAATCCAATCGTGTGTACGAGGCTTAAGGCTGGTCATACATTTTTCTTGTACAACTTTCCTTTTTTTTTTTTCACAAGAAAAATATTTATTTCAATTTTTACAGAACAAGCGATGCATATACACATTTAGTCACAAAATACATTATTGCGTAGATTGTCACGAGACAGTTGGTTTGTTCATGTGAACAGGAGAGAGGTGTTTGAATCTGTTATATAACATTACAATAAGATATTGGTTTGGAACCAGTAGATCTCAGCAAAATTACTTAGGGAGGTCGGGGGGGTGGGGGGAAGAAGCAGGACAGGTGAAGGATGGGAGGAGGGAGGGGAGGGAGACAAAGGAGGGACCTTGTCTACATAATTGGATTTCCGTAGTATAAACATTAAATAGTTATTCAGGAGGCAGTTGGCGGCGGTTATGTGGCAGTTGGCGGCGGTTATGTGGCAGTTGGCGGCATTTGGTGGCAGTTGGCGGCGGTTATGTGGCAGTTAGCGGTGGTTATGTGGCAGTTGGCGGCAGTTGGTGGCAGTTGGCGGCAGTTATGTGGCAGTTGGCGGCGGTTATGTGGCAGTTGGCGGGGGTTATGTGGCAGTTGGTGGCAGTTGGCAGCGGTTATGTGGCAGTTGGCGGCGGTTATGTGGCAGTTGGCTGCGGTTATGTGGCAGTTGGCGGCGGTTATGTGGCAGTTGGCGGCATTTGGTGGCAGTTGGCGGCGGTTATGTGGCAGTTAGCGGTGGTTATGTGGCAGTTGGCGGCAGTTGGTGGCAGTTGGCGGCGGTTATGTGGCAGTTGGCGGCGGTTATGTGGCAGTTGGCGGGGGTTATGTGGCAGTTGGTGGCAGTTGGCAGCGGTTATGTGGCAGTTGGCGGCGGTTATGTGGCAGTTGGCTGCGGTTATGTGGCAGTTGGCGGCGGTTATGTGGCAGTTGGCGGCATTTGGTGGCAGTTGGCGGCGGTTATGTGGCAGTTAGCGGTGGTTATGTGGCAGTTGGCGGCAGTTGGTGGCAGTTGGCGGCGGTTATGTGGCAGTTGGCGGCGGTTATGTGGCAGTTGGCGGCGGTTATGTGGCAGTTGGTGGCAGTTGGCGGCGGTTATGTGGCAGTTGGCGGCACTTATGTGGCAGTTGGCGGCGGTCATGTGGCAGTTGACGGCAGTTGGTGGCAGTTGGCGGTGGTTATGTGGCAGTTGGTGGCAGTTGGCGGCGGTTATGTGGCAGTTGGCGGCAGTTATGTGGCAGTTGGCGGCGGTTGGTGGCAGTTGGCGGCGGTTATGTGGCAGTTGGCGGCGGTTGGTGGCAGTTGGCGGCGGTTATGTGGCAGTTGGCAGCAGTTGGTGGCAGTTGACGGCGGTTATGTGGCAGTTGGCGGCGGTTATGTGGCAGTTGGTGTCAGTTGGCGGCGGTTATGTGGCAGTTGGCGGCGGTTATGTGGCAGTTGGCGGCAGTTGGTGGCAGTTGGCGGCGGTTATGTGGCAGTTGGCGGCGGTTATGTGGCAGTTGGCGGTGGTTGGTGGCAGTTGGCGGCGGTTATGTGGCAGTTGGCGGCGGTTGGTGGCAGTTGGCGGCGGTTATGTGGCAGTTGGTAGCAGTTGGTGGCAGTTGGCGGCGGTTATGTGGCAGTTGGCGGGGGTTATGTGGCAGTTGGTGGCAGTTGGCAGCGGTTATGTGGCAGTTGGCGGCGGTTATGTGGCAGTTGGCGGCGGTTATGTGGCAGTTGGCTGCGGTTATGTGGCAGTTGGCGGCGGTTATGTGGCAGTTGGTGGCATTTGGTGGCAGTTGGCGGCGGTTATGTGGCAGTTAGCGGTGGTTATGTGGCAGTTGGTGGCAGTTGGCGGCGGTTATGTGGCAGTTGGCGGCGGTTATGTGGCAGTTGGCGGCGGTTATGTGGCAGTTGGTGGCAGTTGGCGGCGGTTATGTGGCAGTTGGCGGCGGTTATGTGGCAGTTGGCGGTGGTTGGTGGCAGTTGGCGGCGGTTATGTGGCAGTTGGCGGCGGTTATGTGGCAGTTGGCGGCGGTTGGTGGCAGTTGGCGGTGGTTATGTGGCAGTTGGCGGCGGTTGGTGGCAGTTGGCGGCGGTTATGTGGCAGTTGGCAGCAGTTGGTGGCAGTTGACGGCGGTTATGTGGCAGTTGGCGGCGGTTATGTGGCAGTTGGTGTCAGTTGGCGGCGGTTATGTGGCAGTTGGCGGCGGTTATGTGGCAGTTGGCGGCAGTTGGTGGCAGTTGGCGGCGGTTATGTGGCAGTTGGCGGCGGTTATGTGGCAGTTGGCGGTGGTTGGTGGCAGTTGGCGGCGGTTATGTGGCAGTTGGCGGCGGTTGGTGGCAGTTGGCGGCGGTTATGTGGCAGTTGGTAGCAGTTGGTGGCAGTTGGCGGCGGTTATGTGGCAGTTGGCGGGGGTTATGTGGCAGTTGGTGGCAGTTGGCAGCGGTTATGTGGCAGTTGGCGGCGGTTATGTGGCAGTTGGCGGCGGTTATGTGGCAGTTGGCTGCGGTTATGTGGCAGTTGGCGGCGGTTATGTGGCAGTTGGTGGCATTTGGTGGCAGTTGGCGGCGGTTATGTGGCAGTTAGCGGTGGTTATGTGGCAGTTGGTGGCAGTTGGCGGCGGTTATGTGGCAGTTGGCGGCGGTTATGTGGCAGTTGGCGGCGGTTATGTGGCAGTTGGTGGCAGTTGGCGGCGGTTATGTGGCAGTTGGCGGCGGTTATGTGGCAGTTGGCGGTGGTTGGTGGCAGTTGGCGGCGGTTATGTGGCAGTTGGCGGCGGTTATGTGGCAGTTGGCGGCGGTTGGTGGCAGTTGGCGGTGGTTATGTGGCAGTTGGCGGCGGTTGGTGGCAGTTGGCGGCGGTTATGTGGCAGTTGGTGGCAGTTGGCGGCAGTTGGTGGAAGTTGGCGGCGGTTATGTGGCAGTTGGTGGCGGTTATGTGGCAGTTGGCGGCGGTTATGTGGCAGTTGGTGGCAGTTGGTGGCAGTTGGCGGCGGTTATGTGGCAGTTGGCGGCGGTTATGTGGCAGTTGGCGGCAGTTGGTGGCAGTTATGTGGCAGTTGGCGGCGGTTATGTGGCAGTTGGCGGCGGTTGGTGGCCATTATGAGGGGTTCCCACCATCCCTTTGCTGAGTTCCCGAGTATGTACACCCGCTGTGCCCATTATGAGGGGTTCCCACCATCCCTTTGCTGAGTTCCTGAGTATGTACACCCGCTGTGCCCATTATGAGGGGTTCCCACCATCCCTGTGCTGATTTCCCGGGTCTGAATGTACACCCGCTGTGCCCATTATGAGGGGTTCCCACCATCCCTGTGCTGTGCCCATTATGAGGGGTTCCCACCATCCCTGTGCTGTGCTGACTTCCTCCGATTGGTGAACAAAACACCAGTCACAATTCTGTTAATTTAGATCCGAAATTTGTTAACGAAATTTCGTATTTCGTACAAAATTTGTGAGCACAGAAATTCCCCATAGGGGTCCCACCATCCCTGTGCTGACTTCCTGGGTTTTTAACTTTTAGGTTCGTTAAATTTTCGTAACAATTACGAATTTTTGTTACGAATTTGGATACAAAATTCGTAAAACGAATTTCGTATTTCGTACGGAATTTGTATGCATAAAAATTTGTATTTCGGATTCGTACGAATCTATGAATTTCTGGAAATTCGTATGGCGGCGGTTATGTGGCAGTTGGCGGCGGTTGGTGGCAGTTGGCGGCGGTTATGTGGCAGTTGGTGGTGGTTGGTGGCAGTTGGCGGCGGTTATGTGGCAGTTGGCGGCGGGTGGTGGCAGTTGGCGGCAGTTGGTGGCAGTTTGCGGCGGTTATGTGGCAGTTGGCGGCGGTTATGTGGCAGTTGGCTGCAGTTGGTGGCAGTTGGCGGCGGTTATGTGGCAGTTGGCGGCGGTTATGTGGCAGTTGGCGGCGGTTATGTGGCAGTTGGCGGCAGTTGGTGGCAGTTGGCGGCGGTTATGTGGCAGTTGGCGGCGGTTATGTGGCAGTTGGTGGCGGTTATGTGGCAGTTGGCGGCAGTTATGTGGCAGTTGGCGGTTCCCTACTGCGCATGCGCGAGTCGCGCTGCGCAACAAGGATGGTCCCCGCTGTCTCTGGGATCCGTGTGTTTCCCAGCAGGCAGCGGGGGACTTTCGGAAAGGGGCGTAGATTCTGCGGAAAGGGGCGTTCCTTTCTGCAGAATCTACGCCGGAAGTGGGTGCAGATACCTGTACTGTACAGGTACCTGCACCCCCCTCCCCCCTGAAAGGTGCCAATTGTGGCGCCGGAGGGGGGGAGGATTCCAATGAGCGGAAGGTCCACTTTAGGGTGGACCTCCGCTTTAACCAAAAAGTGCATTCTATGCATCCAAAAATATAGAAAATATACCAAATCAAATCATTATTCAACCAAAAAAAATAATAATGTCAAAGCAATAACTCCAAGGCCAACAATAAATAACACGTTATCTCCTCCGATTCCACAACATGGCTGGTTGACAAACAGCCATTCAGAAACGAACTGAAAAGCGCAAAATGAAAAGCGTAAACTGAAAATCGCTAAATAAAAAGCGCAAAATGAAAAGCGCGAATCAACACTCACCAAACTTCTACTAACATGAAATTAGCAGAAGGAGCCCAAAGGGTGGCGCTAAAGAGCTGAAAAACCATGTAGTACGTCACTACGTTGGTGATTGTTGGCCGACAATTGTGTGGCCTGTGTGTATGTAAGACAAGATTGGGCCAACGCCCTTCGGACAAAAGTCCACGGTTCTGTTGGCCAACAATCCGATCGTGTGTACGAGGCTTAAGGCCGGTCATACATTTTTCTTGTACAACTTTCCTTTTTTTTTTTTCACAAGAAAAATATTTATTTCAATTTTTACAGAACAAGCGATGCATATACACATTTAGTCACAAAATACATTATTGCGTAGATTGTCACGAGACAGTTGGTTTGTTCATGTGAACAGGAGAGAGGTGTTTGAAGCTGTTATATAACATTACAATAAGATATTGGTTTGGAACCAGCAGATCTCAGAAAAATTACTTAGGGAGGTCTGGGGGGTGGGGGGAAGAAGCAGGACAGGTGAAGGATGGGAGGGGGGAGGGGAGGGAGACAAAGGAGGGACCTTGTCTACATAATTGGATTTCCGTAGTATAAACAGTAAATAGTTATTCAGGAGGCAGTTGGCGGCGGTTGGTGGCAGTTGGTGGCGGTTATGTGGCAGTTGGCGGCGGTTGGTGGCAGTTGGCGGCGGTTATGTGGCAGTTGGCGGTGGTTATGTGGCAGTTGGCTGCGATTATGTGGCAGTTGGCGGCAGTTGGCAGCGGTTATGTGGCAGTTGGCGGCGGTTATGTGGCAGTTGGCGGCGGTTATGTGGCAGTTGGTGTCAGTTGGCGGCGGTTATGTGGCAGTTGGCGGCGGTTGGTGGCAGTTGGCGGCGGTTATGTGGCAGTTGGCGGCGGTTTTTTGGCAGTTGGCGGCGGTTATGTGGCAGTTGGCGGCAGTTGGTGACAGTTGGCGGCGGTTATGTGGCAGTTGGCGGCGGTTATGTGCCAGTTGGTGGCAGTTGGCGGCGGTTATGTGGCAGTTGGCGGCGGTTATGTGGCAGTTGGCGGCGGTTGGTGGCAGTTGGCGGCGGTTATGTGGCAGTTGGCGGCGGTTGGTGGCAGTTGGCGGCGGTTATGTGGCAGTTGGCGGCGGTTATGTGGCAGTTGGCGGCAGTTGGCGGCGGTTAAGTGGCAGTTGGTGGCAGTTGGCGACGGTTATGTGGCAGTTGGCGGCGGTTATGTGGCAGTTGGCGGCGGTTATGTGGCAGTTGGTGTCAGTTGGCAGCGGTTATGTGGCAGTTGGCGGAGGTTATGTGGCAGTTGGCGGCAGTTGGTGGCAGTTGGCGGCGGTTATGTGGCAGTTGGCGGCGGTTATGTGGCAGTTGGCGGCGGTTGGTGGCAGTTGGCGGCGGTTGGTGGCAGTTGGCGGCGGTTGGTGGCAGTTGGCGGCGGTTATGTGGCAGTTGGCGGCGGTTTTGTGGCAGTTGGCGGCAGTTGGTGGCAGTTGGCGGCGGTTATGTGGCAGTTGGCGGCAGTTGGTGGCAGTTGGCGGCGGTTATGTGGCAGTTGGCTGCGGTTATGTGGCAGTTGGCGGCAGTTGGTGGCAGTTGGCAGCGGTTATGTGGCAGTTGGCGGCGGTTATGTGGCAGTTAGCGGCAGTTGGTGGCAGTTGGCGGCGGTTATGTGGCAGTTGGCGGCGGTTGGTGGCCATTATGAGAGGTTCCCACCATCCCTTTGCTGAGTTCCCGAGTATGTACACCCGCTGTGCCCATTATGAGGGGTTCCCACCATCCCTTTGCTGAGTTCCCGAGTATGTACACCCGCTGTGCCCATTATGAGGGGTTCCCACCATCCCTGTGCTGAGTTCCCGGGTCTGAATGTACACCCGCTGTGCCCATTATGAGGGGTTCCCACCATCCCTGTGCTGTGCCCATTATGAGGGGTTCCCACCATCCCTGTGCTGTGCTGACTTCCTCCGATTGGTGAACAAAACACCAGTCACAATTCTGTTAATTTAGATCCGAAATTTGTTAAGGAAATTTCGTATTTCGTACAAAATTTGTGAGCACAGAAATTCCCCATAGGGGTCCCACCATCCCTGTGCTGACTTCCTGGGTTTTTAACTTTTAGGTTCGTTAAATTTTCGTAACAATTACGAATTTTTGTTACGAATTTGGATACAAAATTCGTAAAACGAAATTACGTATTTCGTACGGAATTTGTATGCATAAAAATTTGTATTTCGGATTCGTACGAATCTATGAATTTCTGGAAATTCGTATGAATTTTCGATTCGTGCGAAACGAATCGAACATGTCTACTCCCAAACTGTAATTTGAAGTAAAACACATAGCCAAGTATTTATTCTCCACTATTCTTTTTTTTTTTTTTGTGCATTAAAAAAAATAAAAATAAAAAAAATAATAAAATTAGACATGCTATCTGCCAATAGAACTTAAAGCGGGAGTCCGCCGGGAGTTCCGCCGTTTTTTTTTTAAAAAGCCAGCAGCTACAAATACTGCAGCTGCTGACTTTTAAAATAAAGACACTTACCCGCCCAGCGCGCCCACAATAACGGCACCCGAAGCCGATCTCTCGATCGTCTCTCGGGTGCTGCCGCCGCCATCTTGGGTATGGGAATCAGGAAGTGGAGCCTTTCGGCTTCATTTCCCGGTTCCCTACTGCGCATGCGCGAGTCGCGCTGCGCAATAAGGATGGTCCCCGCTGTCTCTGGGATCCGTGTGTTTCCCAGCAGGCAGCGGGGGACTTTCGGAAAGGGGCGTAGATTCTGCGGAAAGGGGCGTTCCTTTCTGCAGAATCTACGCCGGAAGTGGGTGCAGATACCTGTACTGTACAGGTACCTGCTCCCCCCTGAAAGGTGCCAATTGTGGCGCCGGAGGGGGGGAGGATTCCAATGAGCGGAAGGTCCACTTTAGGGTGGACCCCCGCTTTAACCAAAAAGTGCATTCTATGCATCCAAAAATATAGAAAATATACCAAATCAAATCATTATTCAACCAAAAAAAAAAAGAATGTCAAAGCAATAACTCCAAGGCCAACAATAAATAACACGTTATCTCCTCCGATTCCACAACATGGCTGGTTGAAAAACAGCCGTTCAGAAACGAACTGAAAAGCGCGAAATGAAAAGCGTAAACTGAAAACCGCTAAATAAAAAGCGCAAAATGAAAGGCGCGAATCAACACTCACCAAACTTCTACTAACACGAAATTAGCAGAAGGAGCCCAAAGGGTGGCGCTAAAGAGCTGAAAAACCATGTAGTACGTCACTATGTTGGTGATTGTTGGCCGACAATTGTGTGGCCTGTGTGTATGTAAGACAAGATTGGGCCAACGCCCTTCGGGCAAAAGTCCACGGTTCTGTTGGCCAACAATCCGATCGTGTGTACGAAGCTTAAGGCCGGTCATACATTTTTCTTGTACAACTTTCCTTTTTTTTTTTTCACAAGAAAAATATTTATTTCAATTTTTACAGAACAAGCGAAGCATATACACATTTAGTCACAAAATACATTATTGCGTAGATTGTCACGAGACAGTTATTTTGTTCATGTGAACAGGAGAGAGGTGTTTGAAGCTGTTATATAACATTACAATAAGATATTGGTTTGGAACCAGCAGATCTCAGCAAAATTACTTAGGGAGGTCTGGGGGGGGGAAGAAGCAGGACAGGTGAAGGATGGGGGGGGGGGGGGAGGGAGACAAAGGAGGGACCTCGTCTACATAATTGGATTCCCGTAGTATAAACAGTAAATAGTTATTCAGGAGATCATAGCAGTGGTCTATTATCATGGAGCAGGTACATCAACAATATCCTTTTGGCACTTTTTTTATGCACCGGGTGGAAGTTTTTTGGGTGTGTTTTGCACGCCATGGGCTTTTTCAATAAAAAAAAAAAAAAAAAACAATATCCTTTTGGCTAAGATCAAGTGTAGTATCTGTTCTTATCAGTTACCAGGAGGTGGCGCTTGCTTCCGTCCCTGTTCTACGGCGAGGTGGAGCAGGGGTGGCGGTTGCTATGCAAAACCTGCTGGTGTGAAGGTGACCCGGAGCGGTTCGTAGCCAAAAGGAAGCCTTCTGATGAGGATGGAGAACCACTGGTCGGTGCCAGGGGAGGGGACCCTGGCCTTCTGGCTTGGTTTGTGGCATCTTTAGCACCGGTCAGTTTTTCGGGAGGGAACGTTTGTTCCCCTTTCTCCCACCGGGGGAACGGCCAGTACTTCCCGAATGTAATTAGGTAGGAGTGATGGGAGCGAGGGTGAGGCCTGATAGCAAAGGGCTCTCACTAAGCTCCTGGATCTCCATGCCTTTCTGGCTGGGGTGGGGGCTGTCATGGTCTGGGCTGGGGGGTCGGGATGCTTCTGTTGAAAAGCCTATGGTGATGTGCCCCTGAAGTGGCAGTTCAGGGGTGCCTTACATTCACTGTGATTTATCACTTTGAAGTTTGGCACCACGGACACTTCAACATATAACACCCTTTTTTTACACCTGCCTCTAGGGCCCGGCCTTTTGGCTAGGACCAGAGGAATTTTTGATTCCTGGCCGGATGGCCTGGCCATTGTGTTGCACAATTGCCCCCTTTTCACTATCCCTTTCTTCACTTTTTATTTGTGTGGTTTGTCACGTTTTGTGTTGTCACTGCACGTTTGGCGAGTAGGGCGTCGGTCCTCGGACCTATCCTGAAAGTCTTGTGGGAGGGTGGACATAGGCCTTCTGGCTTGGTTCGCCCTCTCTTTGGGGTGTCTCTCTTCGGGGGAGCCCCTACCCTAGTACCTGGGTGGGTCTGTTTCGGCAGACCTTCCGGAGAAAGGCGGTCGTCCGGCTTCGGCTGGATGGGCCACGTATTTGGTACCTCAGTCCCCGTCTGGAGCCTAACGCCCCGGGGGATCAGGGTAAGTTCCTTCCTTGTGGAGGACAGCAGACACCCGTGGCACGTTTTTGTGTTTCATTCTTTATGTATGTGCACTTTTTTTGGCACCGGGTGGAAGTTTTTGGGTGTGTTTTGCACCCCATAGGCTTTAAAAAAAAAAAAAAAACAATATCTGGATTGGGGCATTCCTGGTCGCAGGATTGCGGACAGCCTTGCACTTGTCCGGGACACGGTCCAGTACATTCATGGCCGCCGTGTGCACGCGGCCCTGGTCAGTTTTGACCAGGAGAAGGCCTTTGACCGTGTCTCCCATGAGTTTATGTGCAGCGCTCTGCACAGGTTTGGTCTTGGGGGAAATGTTTTGTTCGTATGTAAATGTTATGTATAATGACATCTGTAGTGTGGTGTTGGTGAACGGTTGGAAAACTGACCCCTTTCCAGTGTCGTCTGGGGTCAGGCAAGGCTGCCCTCTCTCACCTCTGCTTTTTGTCTGTTGTATAGAGCTCTTCGCCCGAAGCATCAGACGGAACCCAGAGATCAGAGGGATCACCGCACCAGGACCGGACAGACGGGAGGTCAAGAGAGCCCGCAGCAAGACAAAAAATAGGCGGAGGGCGGGCATGACAGGGTTAACTGGGAGACTCAGGGATCCTGTAGGGGCGTTGCCGTGCAGAGGCTGGGAGGGGAGGAGCAGTGTTAATGTGTTAGAGTGGACAGCTCCTCCCCTCCTCAGTCTGCAGGGAAACGAGCTTCAGCAGGGAGCTCCAACATGGCGGCCGTGGAGGACCTATTCGCGCGGCTGAAGGCCGCATCGGCGTCCCGCGGTCCGGGATGGCTTGAGGAGAGGCTGGCAGCGGCGCTGGGTGAGGTACCCCCGGTGGCCGAGCGGGAGGGTGGCTCCCGGCCGCCGGCTCGCTTTGCACCTGACCCCCCTTCCCCCCCCCCCCCGACCTGGGACACGTGGAGGCAGCGGCAGGGATGGCAGGGGACACTCGGGCCCGCCCGCGAAACGCGCGGCGCGGCCTGCGGAGCGGCCTGGGGGGACTGTTGGGCTTGGGGACCTTGGGGCTGGTGTGAGCCAGGTGGGGGGGGGGGGCTGGACGTTCACGGCCGGTGGCGGACGGGAGCAGGAGGCCCAGGACTGTGCGGAGGGCCCTACCTCATGGCCTGGAGGCGGCGGGGGCGGGGCCTGCATCGGGATCGCCCGGGAGGATGGCTGCCGGGCGCAGGGGACTGTCGGCAGGTGGCGCTCCTGGGATCGATGGTCGGCAGCCGTCCCCTGCTTTGGGACGGCGGGCTGTGGCGGACGGCGGAGAGACGGCGGCTGCCTGCAGTGGTCTGGGGCGGCACTGCGATCAACGGCAAGCTGGCCCGGGCAAGTCCTTGCGGAAGTCGGCAGGCGGATCTGGCGGGTTGCAGAAGGCCAGGGAGCTCCGCGGATCCCCGGCACCCAGTGACGTTTCCGATGGATGGCTGCCAGCAGGCGAGGCGGAGTTGGCGGACGTCCGCTCGGAGGGAGAATTGTCGCAGTCGGAGGACGAGGGACGGCACAGCATTCCGACGGCAGTGGACCCGGGACCCTCGGCTGGTGGGACTCCATCCAGGCAACACGGTGAGTCCGCTTATGTTTGTTATCCTGTGTCTGGCGATGTGGGGGGGGGGTGGCGGGTGGGGGCCGGGTATGTGCGGGGCGGCCGGCGGGGGCCGTGCCCATTGCGCCGACCGCAGCGGTCACGGACCGCGCGGCGGCGGATGAGGGGTTGCGGGGTTTTCTGGCGGGTTTGAAGGAGCTGGTCCATCGGTTTGAACCGGGAGTGGGCGGGGCTGGGGCCCCGGTGTCGGCTTGGGTGGCCCCGGGAACGGGGGACATTGGGGGGCGGGGGGAGGCGACGATAGGGGCTGCGGAGCCGGCGGCGCCTGCTGCCGTAGTGGCTGCGGTGGCTGACCTGGGGGCGGGTTTGGCACCCGCTGGGGGTGGGACGGCTTCGGAGGCCTCCAAAAAGCAGGACTTGGTCCGTTTAGCGGATGCGGCGAAATGTGAGGTGTATGTTTGCTTCGAGGGCCCCCTCGGGGCTCATCTGAAGCCTGAGGTCCGCGAGAAGATCTGGAAGGGTGAGTATGTGGAGATCTTCGCCCTGCTGCCGCTGGAGAAGTTCAATCTGGATAGGGTGAAGCCGGAGGATCACAAGAAGGAGGATGAGGAGAAGCGGCGGTACAGGCTCATTCCCAGGACGTTTGCCAATTGGCTGCAGGCGTTCGCGATTTTGGCTAGTGTGATAGGCGAGAGGAACCCGGAGCACTGCTCTGCGCTGTTTTGCTACTTGGACGCCGTGGGAAAAGCCTATCGGGTCTACGGGGGAACGGCGTGGTTGCGTTACGACGAACAGTTTCGTCAGCGGAGGGCGATTCGCCCGTCTTTACGTTGGGATCATAAGGACATCAGTCTTTGGATGCGCCTTATGACTTCAGCGCGGTCGACTGGCCAGTTTTTTCCAGGCGGGGCCGGTGGGTCCACTAACCCCGGACAACCGGCCACAAGGAAAAAAGGGGTGTGTTGGCAGTTCAACGAGGGGTCCTGTAGGTTCGGGGGGTCGTGCAAGTACAGGCACGAATGCACTGGCTGCGGTGGGGGTCACCCTTCGTCCCGCTGTTTCAAGCAGGGGAAGGGCAAGGCCGGTGATGCGGCTGGAAAAGGGGACAACTCCGGTGAAAGTGGGAAAGATGCTGCCTTTTCTCGATAGGTATCCGGATCGGGAAGCGGCGCAGTTGCTGGCCCGGGGGTTTGCGGAAGGTTTTCATATTCCGGCACAACTGGGGGTGACACCCCCTTTGGCTCGTAATCTGCGTTCGGCGTTGGCTCACGCCGAGGTGGTGTCTGCGAAACTGGAAAAGGAGGTGGCTTTGGGGCGCATGAGCGGCCCCTTCCCGACGGCGCCCATTCCAGATTTGGTGGTGTCTCCCTTGGGGGTGGTGCCCAAAAAGGAGCCTAATAAATTTCGGCTCATTCATCATCTTTCGTATCCAAAAGGGGGATCGGTGAATGATGCCATTGATCCGGAGATTTGCGCGGTGTCTTATACGTCCTTTGACGCGGCGGTCTTTTGGGTCCGAAAATATGGGAAGGGGGCATTGATGGCTAAGACCGACATTGAGGCGGCCTTCCGGCTGCTCCCGGTCCACCCGGACAGCTTCCGATTGCTGGGGTGTCATTGGCAGGAGGGGTTCTACGTCGATAGGTGCCTGCCCATGGGATGTTCCATATCGTGTGCTCTGTTCGAGAGGTTCAGCTCTTTCTTGGAGTGGGTGGTGCGGGACGTCGCGGGATTGAACTCAGTGATACACTATCTGGACGACTTCCTCTGCGTGGGCCCGCCTGCTTCGGAGTTGTGCGCGATACTCTTGGCTACGTTGGAACACGTTGCGGACAAGTTTGGCGTTCCCTTGGCTCCGGACAAGACGGAGGGCCCGCGGACGGTGTTGAGCTTCTTGGGCATCGTGCTGGACTCGGAGAGGATGGAGTGTAGGTTGCCGGAGGAGAAACTGCGGGCGCTCCAAGCGGAGATTCGCGGGATGTTGGGTTTGCGCAAGGTTCAACTTAGGCCGCTGCAATCGCTGCTGGGTAAGCTGAACTTTGCGTGTCGCATACTGCCAATGGGGAGGGTGTTCTGCCGACGGCTGTCGGCCAGTACTGCGGGGGCCACCTCGCCCAAGCACTATGTGCGCTTGGTCAAGGCACATAGGGATGACCTTGCGACATGGCACGCGTTCCTGGCTGAGTTCAACGGCAGGGCGCTTTGGATGTCGGGCCCGGTCAGCAATTTTGATCTGGAACTGTACACGGATGCGGCGGGGTCGGCGGGCTTCGGTGCCTTTTTTCAGGGCAAGTGGAGCGCGGGGCCTTGGCCGGCTGCGTGGAAGGAGGCGGGCCTGGTTAAAAACATGTTGCTGTTGGAGCTTTTTCCGGTGGTTTTGGCGGTCGAACTGTGGGGGGAGGCTTTCCGGAATCTGAAGGTGCGCTTTCATGGGGACAATTTGGGGGTGGTGCAGGTGATCAACAAGGTGTCGGCGGCCTCACCGCCGGTGGTCCGGTTGCTCAGGCACCTTGTATTGCGCTGCTTACAGTTGAATGTGTTTATTTATGCTGTGCACCTTCCAGGCGTTGAGAACGTCATCGCTGATGCTTTGTCTCGCTTTCAGTGGGACAGGTTTCGGGAATTGGCGCCGGGGGCGGAACTGCAGGGGGTCCCTTGTCCGGAATGGCTGTGGAGGATTGTCTTGGACGAGTAGCGGGCTGGATACGGCGGTCGGTGAGCGAAGCGACATGGTCCGCATACAGCAGGGTGTGGAGTGAATGGGCTGCGTTCATGCAGCAGGCCACGGGGGGTATGGGGGAACAGGATCTGCGCTTGCTGGTTGTTTATTTTGTGGCCAGGAACTTTGAGGCTGGGGTGTCTGCGTCCGGGCTTACTAAGAAATTAGCGGGGTTGGCGTTTTGGTTCAAGCTCAGGGGTTTGCCGGACGCGACAAAGGATTTCTTGGTCGGTCAGGCCATGAAGGGTTATCGGCGTTCTCAGGTCCGGAGGGATTCTAGGCGCCCGGTTTCGTTCGAACTTTTGGGCCGGTTGTTGGAGCAGGTGGTGTGGGTCTGTTCGTCGCCATACGAGGTGGTTCTGTTCAGAGCGGCTTTTGCTTTGGCATTTTTTGGGGCTTTGCGGGTTAGCGAGTTGGTCAGCCCATCGCGGAGCCGGCTGGGTGGTCTGGGCTGGGACGCGGTGGTGTGTGAGGTGGACAGACTGTCCATCCGGGTATGCCGCTCCAAAACGGATCAGCTGGGCAAGTGCAAGTCGGTGCAGGTGTTTGCCTTGCCGGGTTCGCCTTTGTGTCCGATTGGGTTGGGTGCGCAAATTTTTGTCGGTTCGCCCTGCGATCCACAGGCCATTTTTGGTGCATCAGGATGGACAATTCTTTCGCTTTTCCAGTTTTCGGCGATTTTTCAGCGATGCTTGCAGGCTTTGGGTTTGGGGGGGCAAAAGTTTTCCTCTCATTCCTTCCGCATTGGGGCGGCCACGGAGGCGGCCCGGTGGGGTCTGGATGAGGCGGCGGTTAAGCGTATTGGGAGGTGGGAATCCAGGAGGTTTCGGTCGTACGTTCGCCCTCATTTGTTGGTTGCGTAGAGTGTTGGGTGGGGGATATGTGAATGCTTATTGTTGCTTGTTGCTTTTCTTTGTGTTTTTGGTTTGTGTTTATATTGATGTTGGGGGTATGTTTTTGTTTTTCTTTCTTCTCTTCCTTTTCTTCCAGGTGGCCGGCCGGGCAGGGTGTGGATAGTGGGCCACTCATATGTTTGTTGGGGGGCTAGACGGGGAGATGCCCGCCCAGATGGGTGCCAGCTTGGGTTTTCTAGGCAAGAGGCCTTGATACGCTGGCTGGGGTTGCCGGGCATGCTTTGGGGCAGGGCGGTGTCGGAAGTCCACCGTTTTGCTCGCTGGGACGGGCCTCCGGATGTGCTGGTGCTGCACGTCGGGGGCAATGACCTGGGGGTCAAGACCATGCTGGACCTCGTCAAGGAGATCAAGTTTGATTTTTGGCAGTTGCGCCTTGCTTTTCCACACATGGTTATGGTGTGGTCTGACATGGTGGCCAGGACGGCATGGCGGTTCGCACGGTCGATCGACCGGCTGAACAGGGCCCGAAAAAAGGTTAATAGGGAAGTTAGTGGTTTTTTCGTCAGGAATGGGGGTTTGGCCATCCGGCATCTTGAACTGGAAGTGGACACCTGGCGATGCCTGAAGAGGGATGGGGTTCACCTGAACGATGTGGGTACCGATATTTGGTCCCTGGGGATCCAAGACGGGATCCAGCGAGCTGTGAGGGTGTGGCAGGGCATGCAAGGGTAAGGTGTTCCCCTTGCTTGCTGTGGCATGTGGTTGGTCTGTGCAGATGAAGGATTTTACCCCAGGGATGGAAGAGTTCGGGGCCTATCGGTGTTATAGTACCCGTCGGTTGGTGATATAGCTAACAGTTTTAGCTACAGTGGGTGATTAGGTGCACTGCGGGCAGTGTTTGGCCTCTGAGCCAGTTCGTCAGCTGGAGGTCCGTTATAGTTTGGGTACCGCAGTGCCGTTAATGGTTTATGGTGATTGGTGGGTTATCCGAGCACAGACCAACGGGGAGGAGTTGCAATGTAGGAAGTGCCTTAATATCTGATTTAGTTGCGTTCATTTATGTTATTTATGTTATTTATGTTTTTTATGTTAATTGTTTTAATATTTTTGATAATAAAATAATTGGCTGCTACGGCCATGTTTTACTCCAGATGGGTGTGGTCTCAATTTCTGGGGTAATAGAGGGGGAGGGGCGTAGTAGTTTTTAAGAAGAAAAATGTTGGGTCAGTAAGTCACATCAGTTATACAATAGTCAAGAGAGCCCGCAGCAAGACAAAAAATAGGCGGAGGGCGGGCATGACAGGGTTAACTGGGAGACTCAGGGATCCTGTAGGGGCGTTGCCGTGCAGAGGCTGGGAGGGGAGGAGCAGTGTTAATGTGTTAGAGTGGACAGCTCCTCCCCTCCTCAGTCTGCAGGGAAACGAGCTTCCCACCCTCCCTCCCTTAGCTTTTGGGGGGGGGGGGTTTTGGGGTGGAATAATGTTGTTCCTTTGTTTTTACAGGTTGGAATTGTCGTGGCAGTGGCATGTGGTTGGTCTGTGCAGATGAAGGATTTTACCCCAGGGATGGAAGAGTTCGGGGCCTATCGGTGTTATAGTACCCGTCGGTTGGTGATATAGCTAACAGTTTTAGCTACAGTGGGTGATTAGGTGCACTGCGGGCAGTGTTTGGCCTCTGAGCCAGTTCGTCAGCTGGAGGTCCGTTATAGTTTGGGTACCGCAGTGCCGTTAATGGTTTATGGTGATTGGTGGGTTATCCGAGCACAGACCAACGGGGAGGAGTTGCAATGTAGGAAGTGCCTTAATATCTGATTTAGTTGCGTTCATTTATGTTATTTATGTTATTTATGTTATTTATGTTAATTGTTTTAATATTTTTGATAATAAAATAATTGGCTGCTACGGCCATGTTTTACTCCAGATGGGTGTGGTCTCAATTTCTGGGGTAATAGAGGGGGAGGGGCGTAGTAGTTTTTAAGAAGAAAAATGTTGGGTCAGTAAGTCACATCAGTTATACAATAGTCATGTGCTCACTCTACATGGATGATGTGACGGTGTACTGTGCCGACCGGCGCTCCATCGACACACTCGCCCAGACCGGTGAAGACTTCGGCCAAGCTTCAGGGGCAAAGGTCAACTGTGGGAAGTCATGCTCTTCGGAAAGTGGTTCCTGCCTTCTTCTGCACCCATGCCCTTCAGCATCAGAGCAGACTTCATCAAAATTCTCGGGGTCTGGTTTGGAGCTGAGGGCGCAGAGCCCTGAAGTCCTGGGAAGGAAGACTCACTAAAATGCAACAAAAGTTTGGACTCTGGAGCCTCCGAGAACTCACCATCGAAGGTAAAACACTGGTACTCCGCAGCGAGATCCTCCCTGTGTTGCAGTACCTCGCCCCCCCCCCCCCGGTTAACACCTGCAAGGCCATCACCAGGGCGGTGTTTCACTTCATCTGGAGCTCCAAAATGGCAGAGTAAAGTGGGCGGTTATGTTCAAGGAACCCCTCAAGGGCGGTAAGGGCGTGCCTGACATCGCCCTTCTACTGGGGGTGTTCTTTGCCTGTAACTGCATCCGCGGAACTTTGGTGGACAGAACTGTAGACTCTGGTGGTAACTCCATGTCCCGTTTTTTCCTACTGCCTCTTTGGAGGTCCCTTAAATGGGACAGCTCCATCCCCTACAACTGGGACACTCCTTGGTACTACGTGGACACTTTCAAGTTTATTAAGGAGCTGGGGCTACATGGAGTGAAGCCCGACTTGTGGAAGCCAAAAACTATCCACAAGTTGATCAGAGCATCGGACATTGTTGAGACTGTTCCAGGCCTCCCTTCAGCCACTTGCAAAGTGGTCTGGAGGAACGTTTCTTCAAAGAGACTCACCAACAGGCACAAAGATCTGGCATGGATGGCAATCCAAGGGGGGTTGCCACTTAGGACATTCATGCATGCCAGAAACCTGTGCAGATACAGACACTGCCCCTTTTGCATCATCCAGGAGGAAACTGCTTTGCATGTTTTCTGGGAGTGTCCCTTTGCACAGGACCTGTTGAGGGCTCTGGAACCTTATCTCTAAGCCCTTGTACACACGGTCGGAGATTCCGTCGGAATGTTTCCTATCGGAACGTTTTGTCGGATATTCCGACTGTGTGTGGTCTGCATTGGACTGTTTCCGTCGGAATATCCGTCGGACCAACTTTTCCAACTTGCCGGAAATATTTTCCGACAAAATGCTCCGATCGGACATACTCCGATCATGTGTAGCCTACTCCGGACAAAGTGCCACGCATGCTCAGATCAAATTCCTAGACCAAAGCTACTGGCTACTAGCCTGAACGTAATCCGATTGTAACGAAATAACGTCATCACGTTATGTACAATCGGATTTTCCGACAACTTAGTCCGACCGTGTGTATGCAACATCACTTCCGGACCTCTTCCGGAATTAATCCGTCGGAATAACTCAGACGGATTTGGCTGTCGGAATCTCCGACCGTGTGTACAAGGGCAAAGACTTTGTTCCACAGACTGCTATCACACACTTTGGTGTGTTGAACAGACTCTTTTGTGGAACTCATTCACAGGAGGACATTGATAGTGCCTGGCGGGTGCTGTGCTGCTTTAAGGACGCTGTCTGGTGCGCCAGAAAGCTCCTCATCCACCAGAAGGAGAGGATGTCCATCGAGGACTGTCGCAGACTGATTCAAAGTCTGCTCAGAGACTATCACTTGAAGGACTTTAACCACTTGCCGCCCGCCCTATAGGCAAATGACAGCTGCAAAGTGGTTTCAAAATCCTGAACGGACGTCATATGACGTGATCAGAATTTTGAGACGCTGCACGCCCCCGGGGGCGTGCATCGCGGCGATCGTTGTTGCGGGTGTCAGTCTGACACCCTGCAACTCTGATCTTGGTAAAGAGTCTCTGCCGGAGACTCTTTACCACGTGATCAGCCATGTCCAATCACGGCTGATCACAGTGTAAATAGGAAAAGCCGGTGATCGGACGTGAGTAGAGGAGAGCCGATCGGCTGCTCCTCTGACAGGGGGGTCTGTGCTGATCGATTATAAGCGCAGCCCCCTCGAGGATGCCCACACTGGACCGCCAGGGATGCCACCAGACCACCAGGGATGCCCAGCACAAGGTAATCCTCCCTAGACCACCAGGGATGCCAGTCAGTGCCCACAATGGATGCCAATCAGTGCCCACAATAGGCATCACTGATTGGCATGCATTATTGTTTGGCACTGATTGGCATCCATTAGTACAGTATAACATAATACAATGCCGCCTATCAGTGCCCACCTGTGCTGCCTATCAGTGCCCATCCGTACCACCTATCAGTGCCTATCCATGTCCATCTGTGCCGCCTATCCATGCCAATCCGTGCCAGCTATCAGTGCCAATTTGTGCCACCTATCAGTGCCCATCTGTGTCGCCCATCAGTGCTGCCTATCAGTGCCCATCAGTGCCGCCTATCAGTGCCACATATCAGTGTCCATCAATGCCACCTCATCAGTGCCACTTCATTGGTGCCACATCATTGGTGCCCATCAGTGCCGCCTTATCAGTGCCCATCAGTGTAGCCACATCAGTGCCCATCAGTGAAGGAGAAAATGTACTTATTTACAAAGTTTTGAAACTGAACCAAAAAAAAACATTTTTTTTCAAAATTTTATGTATTTTTTTATTTGTTTAGCAAAAAAAAATTTCATTTGGGTACAGTGTAGCATGACCGCGCAATTGTCATTCAAAGTGCGACAGCGCTGAAAGCTCAAAATTGGTCTGGGCAGGAAGGTGTTTAAGTGCCCGGTATTGAAGTGGTTAAGGAGGAAGAGGAGGTCCTTCCCCCAACTATGTATCCTTTGGCAGTTCAATAAAGCTCCAGGCCTGTGAACTCTTTTTCCCCTCCCTACCCCACCTTCTCCAACCCCCCCCCACCCCCACCCCCCCCCCATCACACCTGTTGCTCCTTGAAAGGCCATTTGACTATGACAGTATGACCTGATTTTTCTGACATGTTTTTTTGGAATGCTTTCAGGGTAATGCGGCGTCATGTTTAGGCATTATGCCGCAGGATGAATGTAATTTATTTGTATGCTTGCAACTGTATTGTTGTGTAGTGTATTTATGCGCTGCGTCGCAGTACAGAGTGGAATGTACCCTGTTTAACCGGTTCCGATGTACGTCGGCAGAATGGCACGGGCAGGCATATTGGCGTACAGGTACGTCCAATCTTTAATGCCGCCCTGCCATCGCGAGTGCGCCGCCAGCGGTCGGGACCCCCGTGAGTCCGGTCGCGGGTCCCGTGGACTCGATCGCCGCAGGCATACCCACGATCGTCTCACGGGGCGGCTGAACGGAGAAATGCCGCTGTAAACAGCATTTCCCCCGTTCTGCCTAGCAACTAAGGATGCTGATCTCTGCTCCATGTGACTGGAGCAGAGATCAGTGTACACTAAATGAAAGCCCAACCCCCCCACAGTTAGTAACACGCCCCTAGGAACACTTAACCCCTACACTGCCACCCACTGGTTAACCCCTTCACTGCCAGTGTCATTTACACAGGAATCACTGCATTTATATAGCAGTGATTGCTGTATAAATGACAATGGTCCCAAAAATGTGTCAAAAATGTCCGATGTGTCCGCCATAATGTCGCAGTCACAATAAAAATCGCTGATCGCCGCCATTACTAGTAAAAAAAAATTATAAATAAAAATGCCATAAAACTATCCCCTATTTTGTAAACACTATAACTTTTGAGCAAACCAATCAATAATCACTTATTGCGATTTTTTTTTACCAAAAATATGTAGAAGAATACAAATCGGCCTAAACTGAGGGGAAAAAATTTTTTTTTGCTCTGTACCCCAAGCATTTATCCATCTCGACTATATCTTGCCAAACTTGTTACAGCAATTTCGATTGGCATAGGTGAGCTTGTATAGATATAGTCCCACCACCACCAGCTCCAATCTGTCCACCATGGCATGTAGTATAATATAACGGCCATCTGAGTCAAGTTCCAGTGCCAGCATTCTAAACAGTAGGGATTTATGTACAAGGATGCTGACCCCTCTAGAGTAATTAGTACATATGGAGTGGTACTGATGTCCCACCCAGGGCCTTCTAATGCCTCGTACACACGATCAAACAATCCTGTGGAAAAGTCCGGTGGACAATCCCCCTGTGTGTAGGCTCCAGTGGACTTTTTTTTACCCAAAAGTCCGGCGGACTTAGAAAGTATTTTTGCACTCTAATCTGTCCGCCGGACTCGCATTTCGGCAGACAATCCGGCCGTGTGTGTGCCAGTCCGCCGTACTTTTGAAATGAACAGACTTTTCCCGCCCGGAGAAAACTCCACTCATTTTGAGCGCGGCTCCAGGTAGCCGGGACCAGCGAAGTAAGCGTCGCTGGTTCCGTCACCTGGTATGGACTTAAAGGGGAACCCCTACACCGAAAAATCGTCCCCCGGATACGGTCCCCCCACCCTATGTGAATGAGTATGGGGAACAATGTACCCCTACCCATTCACCTGTGAAAAAAAAGTAAAAAAAAACACAACACACAAGGGTTAAAATAGTTTATTGCACAGCTCCGGGGGTCTTCTGTCCGTCTTTGGGGGTCTTCTCGCCGGACTCCTCCGCTATCTTCTGCTAGCTCTTTTACTAGCGGAGGAGCCCGGCTTTCTTCTTCGCCGCCGCCCTCTTCTTCCGACTTCGGGGTCTTGTCCCCCTCTTCAGTTCTTCTTGCCGGGCCACCGCGCCTTCTTCTAGCTCTTTTACAGGCGGCAGCCCGGACTTCTGTCGCCGCTGTCGCCGTCTTCTGTTCTTCTCTTAAGATGTTGCCTCGTCGCTGCCTCCACTCACAATGGCAGGGACGCGGCGCGCGGCGACTTATATAGGGACATCGCCGGATGATGTCCCCTCCCATTATGATGTCACAGTCCCAGCATCCTCTGGGACTGTGACATCATAATGGGCGGGGACATCATCCGGCGATGTCCCTATATAAGTCGCCGCGCGCCGTGATTGATGCTGGCCCCGGCTACCTGGAGACGCGCTCAAAATGAGCGGACTTTCCTCCGCGTGCATGGGCGAGTCCGTTCATTTCAAAAGTACGGCGGATAGTCCGGCGGACTTAGTACACCGTATTAGTCCGCTGAAAAAGTGTCGTGTGTGGGCAAGTAGCCCGTTCGGAAAGTCCGGCGGACAGTCCGGCGGGAAATACATCAGACTAAGTCCGCCGGATAGTCGGCTACGTGTGTACGCGGCATAAGACTCAAAAGTTTACTACCCGTCAGGTGAGTCTCCTGCAATATAGAAATTTGGGGATGGTATGTTTTAAGAAATTGTAACCCCAGTGACCTCTTCACAGAGGAATTCAAAGCCCTGGTGTTCCATGAAATTATAGTACATTCAGCCATATGCGTCTAGTGTTAAATTTTCAATCCACTAACTATCTTCCAAGGTTAGATTCAAGGTCTGGACCACCATATAGGTCATGTGGCATCCCGAATACCTGACATACATGGATACATTGCTTGTGAATAAACGGTATGAAAACAAGTTATAACAAAACATTCCCAACCAGCCCCACCCCACCAGCCCCAGCCCCAACCTTGGGGAGGCTTAAGATCCCAACTCAGAACCAAGGCGAACGCGCCTGTAATGGGGAAACGTGCGCGGAATGGCATCCACGGTTCAGCGGTTAGATGTACCTCTAGGCTCTTGCTGGAGACCTGATCATTAATACGGGTGCAGTCTCCTGACAACTGCCAGGGGTACAATCTTGAACGTCATTGTTACACAAGTGGTCATATTTTCCAGCCATGGCCAAAGGAGAGGGAAAGGAGGGGGGGGGGGATGTAGCAAAGGATCAGCATTCGCATACTCCCCCATTCAAGATTCCTCATCAAGTTATGGGAAGATCTGGGAATCAGTGGCCCCTGGGCCCCTTGCAGTCCATGAGGTCAGGTGTTTAATAACAAATGGGGAGTCTCCAGGGTCAAGGAGGTATGCTTAGGCCAATGTGTAAAGGAGGCACGTCTTTAAGGCATCAAATGGCCATGGCACGTACAAAACAATTTCCCAGCAATAAGGATGCTTATCTGCGAGGCAGTGTGTCGATCCGCATCGAGGCTTCCCCCGGGAGATGTAAAGAATCGCACCGATTCACCGCCCTCCACGCGCAACCTGGCCGGGAACAGCATGCTGTACTTGATATGCTTGGCTCAGAGTCTGGCCCTCACTACGCCACAGGATTTCCGTTGCTTCAGAGTTTCCATCGAATAATCTGGGAAGATCAGGAGTTTGGCATTTTCAAATCGCAGCTCACCTTGGGATCTCACTTCTTTCATCACCGCGTCACGATCACGGAAATGGAGCAGCTGGAATATGAAGTTGCGGGGTGGCGCTCCTTGCAGGCCCCTGGTGGAGGGTATGCGATGTGCTCTTTCCATGGTGAAAAATGGGGAAAAGTGTGCTGAGGTGAAGGAACTGCTGCAACAAGCGTTCAGCAAATGAGGTGGGGTCTGTACCTTCTGCCCCTTCTGGAAGGCCCAAAACTCGCAAGTTGTTTCTTCTGTTGCGATTTTTGGTGCCTTCGGCTCTGGCCTCCAATACTTTAACTTTAGTTTTCAGCGTACGTAAATCAGCCCCCTGGTCACGTACCGTGACTTCATTCCGTGAAACCCTCTGTTCTACTTCATGCATGCGACCACGGAGGGTATCAAAATCCTTCCTGATAAATTCCACATGCGTCTGTATGTGGTCCACTTTTTCTGTCAGGAAAGTTATTGCCTGCATCATCGCTTTAAAATCGGCTGCTGTGTCTGGCAGCCGCTCTGGTTTGTCAGCCTGGTTCTCCATCTGGGCAGGAGATTTAGCTGAGGCCGCGGCTGCGGGCTTGCCCACGATGTTCGCCGTTGTGGCCTTTTTGCACGTTTTTTGCTGGGATTTCCTCCTGTGCATCCCCCAGGAGTGCAGCTGAGGCTGGGGGTGCACAGGAGGGTCTTTATATGTGCCTCTGCACTAGGGTGCCCACATGTCCTGGATTGCCCAGGACATTCCCGCAATTAGCAGGTCTGTCCCGGGCACCTTCATTCCTTCATGAAATTGACAGATACAGCAAACCCCGCTATATCGCTGGCGCTCGCTCCGCCTCCAGCCGAGGGGAGCTGAGACTCAGCCGAGCCCGCCAGAGGGGAGCTGAGACCGCCCCCCCCCACCCACTCGAGCACAGCCGAGCCTGCCCAAGCCTGAGACCGCCCCCCCCGCCTGAGAGTAAGGAAGTCTTTACTGAGGGCGGAGTCTGTACTCAGTGTACTACTCAGTGTACCGATGGGGGGTTCTGTACTGGGGTGAGGCCTGTAGTTAGTGGGGGGGTCTGAAATTAGCAGGGGGGTCTGTACTGAGGGGGGTGTGTACTGAGGGGGGGTCTGTACTTAGTGGGGGGCCTGTACTGAGGGGGGCCTGTACTGAGGGAGGCCTGTACTGAGGTGGGGCCTGTAGTTAGTGGGGGGTCTGTACATAGCGGGGTGTCTGTACTGAGGGGGGTCTGTACTTAGCGGGGGGTCTGTACTGAGGGGGGTCTGTACTTAGCGGGGGTCTATACTGAGGGGGGTCTGTACTGAGGGGGGTTCTGTACTGAGGGGGGCCTGTACTGAGGTGGGGCCTGTAGTTAGTGGAGGGTCTGTACATAGCGGGGGGGTCTGTACTGAGGGGGTCTGTACTTAGAGGGGGGTCTGTACTTAGCGGGGGGTCTGGACTGAGGGGGTCTGTACTTAGCGGGGGGTCTGTACTTAGCAGGGGGGTCTGTACTTAGCGGGGGGGTCTGTACTGAGGGGAGTCTGTACTTAGCAGGGAGGTCTGTACTGAGGGGGGTCTGTACTTTGTCTGTACGTAGCGGGGGGTCTGTACTTGGGGGTCTGTACTTAGCGGGGGGGGTCTGTACTGAGGGGAGTCTGTACTTAGCAGGGAGGTCTGTACTGAGGGGGGTCTGTACTTTGTCTGTACGTAGCGGGGGGTCTGTACTTGGGGGTCTGTACTTAGCGGGGGGGGGGTCTGTACTGAGGGAGGGGGGTCTATACTTGGCAGGGGGTGACACCATGTTTTACCGCACTGGTGGCACCAACCCTAGCAAAGCCACTGCCACCTACCTCCTCCAGTGCCACGGTGGCAAATGACATGCTGCATCTGGTGGCAAGTGACAAGCTCAGGGTTCCCACTGATTCTGCATCATGGTGAGTTGAACTATTTCATTACATATTACAATGTAGTAATAGAAATAATATGATTTGAGCATCCTGACACCATACCAAGCATGGGGTTGGGATGATAGAAGTGCTAAAACCAGCCATTCACCTGACAAATCACTCGCCCCTGAAATCCCTGTCAACTCCGATACTACATTCAACACCACCCATACCACCCCGGTCCTTGTAAAATTGTCCCTGAATGGCAGTTTGGAAATGTGGTCACCCTACTCTGCTCCGGAAATAATTGATCATTGATTTACAATCATTGGTTCCTGGGTATTGTTTGCCTGGTAATTCGCTCTGACCTCATTGCGCCACCTTGCTTTTTCCCTTTGTTGGAAATTACTTTTTCGATCACTGAATGATTAATATGTGATTCTTTTTGCAAGATAGTGAGACACTTTTCTCTTCTTTGCAACTACTGAACCCCAAATGTGTCCTGAAGAAGTGTACAGCGAAACACGTAGACGCATTAGGGCTCATATCATATTTAGATTGTTTTTTGTATATGATTTTTTATCAATGTCTCTTTCATGTCCCTGTTGTTTGTATTATATATATATATTTCAATAAATGCTAATATTTAATTTACTGTTTGATGTGCGTTTAAAGTCCGACCACAGGTTTTCCTTTTTTGGAATTCTTTTTCTTTATTTCTTCACGAATTTACGGTAGTGAGTGAGTCTAGTGGGAGTGGTTTCATAACTATCAACCAGCTGTGCAGCTGCAGAGCACTAATTAGGAAATCTGCTGGGTCTGCATCCCTTTAGACGTGTTCCTATTGGGAGTATCTCACCAAAAATGACATTTTTTTGTTGCAGGGGATGCCTGAAATCTGACTCCGGTCAGTACACATTCTGTGTGCAGAACAGCTGCAGGAGGCCATATCGCATTTTCAGAAAATTACAGCCGCTGCAGATTGAAAAGGAAAGGCAATTTTTAATAACATTCGATTACAAAACGACTTGTGTCGCAATTGTATTCTCTATATTATTATAATTTTTTTTATTTGCTATTTTTTCTCCCTATGAAAATGGAGTAAGCCTTTAATATTTTGTGTGTGGGGAGGGGCTGTTCCGTAGGCTGTACAGGGTCCTGTGCTTTCTAACAGCAGCCCTGACTGCAGATGTCATGCTTTAGCAAATCCTATTGGCCATTTTTGGTTCCAGGCAGGATTATACGATGGGTGCATGGCACAGGAAAGAGGCTCAACTGACTGTCCTAAAAGAGACAGTTAAAGTGGATCCTATACAGAGATCTAAGACATCACCGCTTGCTCCTGATCAATATCTGCCCAGGCTGATTGATCAGCAGCAGAGCCTCCTTCTGTCCGATCGGCGCACAGTCCACCCTTATGGGACGAGGCTGACAGATGGCTCGGATGCACGCTATTCTTCTCCTTTCTCCGGGATCAATATAAGAGAAATGCGTTTCACCTGCTAAGAGATAATCAGCAGTGAAAATGGTAATGGGATTACCAGGACACGCTTCGCAAGGACGTGTAGAGCATAGCCAAGAGTGCAATCAAATAAGGTAAATAACCTTCGGCCGGGGGGGTAGGGGGTGTTGTCCGATCAGGCTGGTGTGCTGATCAAATTTTTTAATAATTTTTTTGTATTTTAACCACTTAAAGACCGGAAGATTTTAAGATTTTCCCCCTTAAAGCGGAGTTCCGCTTAAAAAAAAAAAAAAAAGTTGAAAAGTCAGCAGCTACAAATACTGCAGCTGCTGACTTTTAATAATCGGACACTTACCGGTCGCAGGGCCCAGCGATGCGGGGGAACGAAGCCCCGCTCATTCACCCCTCCGCTCTGTGACACCGGCATTGTCACTGTGGGCACCCCGCTGTGGCTTCACAGCCGGGCACGCACTTCGCATGCGTGAGCCGCGCGGCGCGCTGTGACTGGACGGGCAATCATCTGGGACCTGTGACGTGTCCCAGATGATTGCTGAGAGGGAGGGGGGAGAGGTGATCTCCCTTCCGGTGCCGCGGTGCGCCAGGAGGAAGAGGGAGCTGGCAACTGGCTCCCCCCCCCCCCAAAAAAAAAAGACATGCCAAATGTGACATGTCAGGGGGGTCACCTTCCCTTATAGCGGAAGTTCTATTTTTGGGTGGAACTCCGCTTTAATGACCAGTGCATTTTGTTTCTATACGGCACTGCGTCCCTTTAACTGACAATTGCGCGGTCGTGCGACGTTGTACCCAAAATTGACAAACAAACTTGACGTCCTCTTTTTCCCACACGGCTTTCTTTTGGTGGTATTTGATCACCTCTACGATTTTATTTTTTTTGCGCTATAAACAAAAAAAAAAGGCCGACAATTTTGAAAAAGAAAAACAATATTTTTAACTTTTTGCTATAATAAATACCCAAATAAAAAAAAAAAACGAATTTCTTTCTCAGTTTAGGCCAATATGTATTCTTCTACATATTTTTGGTATAAAAAAAAAGTCGCAATAAGCGTATATTGATTGGTTTGAAAGTTATAGCGTCTACAAAATAGGGAATAGATTTATGGCATTTTTTATTTATTTTTTGCGGGCCTGCGACATTTATACAGCGATCAGTGCTATAAAAATTCACTGATTACTGTATAAATGTCACTGGCAGGGAAGGGGTTAACACTAGGAGGGCGATCAAGGGGTTAAATGTGTTCCCTAGGGAGGTGTTTCTAACTGTGGGGGGGGGGGGGGGGGCACTGACTGGAGGAGGAGAGAGATCGCTGTTCCTGATCACTAGGAACAGACAACCACTCTGTATTTCCCTGTCAGAACGGGGATCTGTTTGTTTACATTGACAGATCCCTGGTCTGGCACTCTGTGGCACGATTGCAGGTGGCTGGCGGAGATTGCGGCCACCGGTCATGCGCAGCGGCTCGCCCGCCTGCTGTAGCTCTCAAAAGAGCTGACGTACAGCTATGGCGATTTGCGGGAACGAGCCGACCTGCTCCGGTATGATGGCGGTGGCTGGTCGGGCAAGTGGTTATACCCCTTTCACACCAGGGCGTTTTGCAGACGCTATAGCGTTAGAAATAGCACCTGCAAAACGCCCTAAAGACGCAGCACCATTGTATGTAGTGTGAAAGCCCCGAGGGCTTTCACACTACAGCGGTGCGCTGGCAGGACGTCAGAAAAAAGTCCTGCCAGCAGCTTCTTTGGAGCGGTGAAGGAGCGGTGTGTTTACCGCTCCTCCAGTGCTGCTCCCCATTGAAATCAATGGGGCAGCGCTGTAATGACGCCGGCAAAACGCCGCTATTGCGGCGTAATGCCGGCGGTTTTAACCCTTTCGCGGCCGCTAGCAGGGGTAAAAGCGCCCCGCTAGCGGCCGAAATGTGCCGCATATCCGGTGGTAAAACGCCGCTAAAAATAGCGGCGTTTTACCGCTGACGCTATCAGGGGTGTGGTGAGAAAGGGGTCTAAAAGTGAGCTCCAGGCACAAAATCTTTCAATCGACACAAACAACGTTAACCAGTTCCTGGCCATGGGACATCCATGGATGTCCTTAGGTTGACGTGGTTATAACGGGAGGACGCCAGCAGCTACAGTCATCATCCCGGTATCTTATTTTTTATTTCGGCAGGCGATTCCCTTTTTTTTTTTTGTAAAAGCCATCCTAGCGGCTGATTAGCTGCTGGATGGCTTTTACAGACAAACTCCCTCCCGCCACCCGCCGGCGCCTCTCCTGTGTGATCGGTGAGCGTGGGATCCAATCCAGCGCTTCCGCCGGGTTATCACAGAGGCGGCCGTGGACCAGGTGGCTGGTAGGCAGGAAGCCACGTCATGACGTCACTTCCAGTTTTGGCAGGTGTAATGACTGCCAATTTTATTTTATTTTTTTCCTGGAAAGCAGTGATCAATGTTTTGTTTATTTTTTTGTTTGTTGTTTTGTTTTGAATGCTCATCTAGAGGAGAGATTAGGGATCTTATAGACCCTCAGATCTCTCCAAAAAGATGACCTGTTATGCCTTATTTCTATCACAAATTGATTGATACTGCATGTGTATAAAAAAAAATATATATTATTTTTATTCTTACACACACAGTATCAATCAATTTAAAATTGACTCTATAGAGCAGTGCCACGCCTACTTTTTACTTTTTCTCGATTCTCGTAGCATACATAGGTCGGTGTTCGCACCACACATGTGAGGTATCGCTGCAAACATTATAGCGAGAGCAATACCACTAGACCTCCTCTGTAACTCTAAACTGGTAAACTGTAAAAATTTCAAAAGCGTCGCCTATGTACTTTTAAATAGCGTAGTTTAGCACCATTCCATGAGCAATGCACAGTTTTAAAGCAAGCCATATTTATTATTGCCTTTTAGCGTAACATCCTCTTTTATAGTTTAACAAAATATCGGGTTATATATTTTGTTTTGTTTTTTGCATTAAAATGAATGAAAGTGTATTTTTTCCCCCCCAAAACAAATTGCCTTTGAAAAAGCGCAGCGCAAATACCGTGTGACATAAATTGCAACACCCACTATTTTATGCTCTAGGGCAGGGATCCCGAACCTTGGCACCCCAGATGTTTTGGAACTACATTTCCCATGATGATCATGCACTCTGCAGTGTAGTCGAGCATCTTGGGAAATGTAGTTCCAAAACATCTGGGGAGCCAAGGTTCGCTATCACTGCTCTAGGGCCTCTGATTTAAAAAATAAATATATATATATTAGCATTAGTAAAATGGCTCTAGGGGTGCTGGATTAGGCTGCGCCTCCCTACTTGTGCCCTGCTAACCCCTGTCTTCTGTCCTGCTGACCCCTCTGTTCCATCCTGCTGACCACTGTCCTGCTGACCACTGTCCTACTAACCCCTGTCTTTTCTGTCCCACTGACCCTTGTCTTTTCCGTCCTGTTGTCCCCTGTCCTCCGTCTTGCTGACCCCTGTCATCTGTCTTGCTAACCTCTGTCCCGCTGACCCCTGTCCTCTGACCCGCTGACCCCTGTCCTCCATCCCGCTGACCCCTATCCTCCGCCCCATTGACCCCTATCCTCCGCCTCGCTGACCCTTGTCCCCTTCCTGATGGCCTCTGTCCTCCGACCCGCTGTCCTCTGCCCCGCGGACCCCTGTCCTCTGCACCGCTGACCCCTGTCTTCTGCCCCACTGACCCCTGTCCTCTGCACCGCTGACCCCTGTCTTCTGCCCCACTGACCCCTGTCCTCTGCCCCACTGACCCCTGTCTTCTGT
This sequence comes from Lithobates pipiens, assembly GCF_037356315.1. Lineage (NCBI taxonomy): Eukaryota > Metazoa > Chordata > Amphibia > Anura > Ranidae > Lithobates > Lithobates pipiens. The sequence continues at coordinate 2,624,362 of NW_027507786.1, forward strand.
CCTGCTGACCTCTGTCCTGTTGACCCCATCTTCTGTCCTGCTGACCCCTGTCCTCCGTCCCACTGACCCTATCTTCTGTCCCGCTGACCCCTGTCCTGCTGACCCTATCTCCTGTCCTGCTAACCCCACCCCTGTCTTTTCCATCCTGCTGACTCCTGTCTTTTCTGTCCTGTTGACCCCTGTCTTCTGTCCTGCTGACTCCTGTCCTCTGTCTTGCTGACCCCTGTCCACTGCCCCGCTGACCCCTGCCCTCTGTCCCACTGACCCCTGTTCTGTCCCAATGACCCCTGTCTTTCGTCCTGCTAACCTCTGTCCTGCTGACCCCATCTCCTGTCCTGCTGACCTCTGTCCTCCGTCCCACTGACTCCTATCTTCTGTCCTACTGACCCCTGTCTTCCGTCCTGCTGACCTCTGTCTTCCATCCTGCTGACCCTTGTCTTCACCCCTGCTGACCCCTGTCTTTTCCATCCTGCTGACCCCTGTATCTTCCATCCTGCTGACCCTGTGTCTTCCATCATGCTGACCCCTGTCTTCCGTCCTGCTGTCCTCAGTCCTGCTCACCCCTGTACTCTGCCCCGCTGACCCCTGTCCTCTGCCCCACTGACCCCTGTCTTCCGTCCTGCTGACCTCTGTCTACTGTCCCACTGACCACCGTTCCACTGACCACCGTCCCACTGACCCCTGTCCTCCATACTACTGACCCCATTGTCCTCCCTGCTGATAATCAGAAAAAAAATATGAAAAAAAAATCCAAAAATGTAATCAAATTAAATATTAATGAATTAAAAAGCAATTTAATTGAATAAATGAAATAATAATTTAAATAATAAATTAAATACAAAAAAACGAAATAATAAATTAATATATTTAAAAGATATATTAATTTAAGTAAATATTCAAAAATAAAAATGAATCAGAATTTTTTAAAAAATGCATGTCGTCTGTTTGTGAGATGCAGACTATGCTGGGGATTGTGGTTCAACCCACGCTGACACATGGCGACCTTCCCTCCATACGGCAGGCTGAGGTTTTGTCCTGGATAAGCCCAGTAGCACTGCTCCCAGTGATAATCCACCTTGTCTTTGGAGAGGGGATTTGCCTATGCTCACATCCAGCTCCGGGATCCGGCATACAATAGGCAGGGCCTCTTTTAATACTTAATGAACTACACTTCCTGTCCTCCATTGGCTCGGTGTATGGACATCTGCCCCTTAGTGACAAATGTCAGACAAGCCACCACCACCCAATGGCATATGTCCCCACCAGACACACAGTGTCTGCACTTAATGATCCTCCATCAATAATAGATGCCAAACACAGTTCCAATTGTCCCTGCGTCCGTGTGTGAACAAAAACTGTGCCGGGCTCTGCCATATGGCGGCATCAGAAAAGCAAAGAAATGGGTTTTATGACAAAGATGATGAGGTTGTCATAAAGTGCTCAGATCATTGTA